>NW_026585504.1:67033779-67101542 GCF_907164565.1 Psammomys obesus | reverse complement strand
CTTTCTTTCTTTCTTTCTTTCTTTCTTTCTTTCTTTCTTTCTTTCTTTTTTAGAAAAAAAGAGAGGGCTAGGATGATTGATAAGGGCTAGGATGACTGTTTCAAGCAGGTTGAGGGGTGTTTTATAACTCTGGCGGAGACTTTGAGTATATGTTGTTAACAGATGTACATGTCCACACAAAATACTCATGACTCACAGCAGCTCACAACTGTCTGTAACCCTTGATCCAAGGGATCTGACGCCCTCACACAGACATATGCAGCCAAAACACCTTTGCACATAAAAATAAATAAATAAATAATTCTTAAATAGTCGTGACATATACTGAAAATACAACATTGTACCAGAAAAAGAATTGTAGCTATAGTATACATTTTTACTCCGACATGAACAGTGTTTATAAAATAGGAGAAAAGTCTTCCCATCCAAGTCAGAATGATTCAAGCTAATATGGAAGCTATTAGGCACATTCTGACACGTACAGTGCCAGGGTTCCACCCTCAAGCTCACATACCGCTCTCATGGGCTTGATTGTACGTAGTACACTCGGGGCCTTACAGGGACAATCTCCAACGTCCTTCTTGGTCACAATTCAAGGTGGTTACTGTGGGCCAGAGAGATGTTTCTATGGATAAGAGTCCTCACTGCTCTTCCAGAGCACCCACACTCAGTTCCTAGCACTCATATGAGGCAGCCCACCACTACCTGTAACTCCAGTTCCAGGGGATCTAACATCCTCTCCTGGCCTCCAAGGGCACTGTGAGCACGCGTGCGCGCACACACACACACACACACACACACACACTAAAATAAAATGTTTTTAAGATGATTAATCCCTACAAGGAATAGCTTGGAGATGTTGTCTTTTTTAACATTGACTTAACTTATTTACATGTGGATGTGTGGGTACATATGTGCTTCAGCATGCGTGTGGCAATCTGAGGACAAACGGCAGGAGTTCGTTCTCCCTGTCTAGCTTGAAATCCATGATCAAGCTCAGGTTGTCTGGCAGCAAACACCATTCCCACTCAGCCGGGAGTACACAGCATGGCAGAAACAAGAAAGGCCCTGCCCCCCAACAAGGAGGAATGAGAGACCCAACTCCCAAAGGTTGTCCTCTCTGTCTCTCTCTCTCTCTCTCTCTCTCTCTCTCTCTCTCTCTCTCTCTCACACACACACACACACACACACACACTCACTCTTGGTCTCTCTCAATACTAATACACACATGAAATAACAGTAAATTACTTGGAATGAGTTATGCTTATTCAGTAACTACCTCGGAATCCATGACCTGAAACACAGAATACATTCATATTCAGTAAGAGTTACAAGTGCTACAGGCCCAGCCTGCTATGTAAAAAATATGAAACATCACTAGAGGTTTTATCTTTACACGTGAGAGAGATGTGTGTGCGTGAATGCAGGCACAGCCCGTGGCATTCGGAGATCAGAGGATAACCCGGGGGTCAGTCCTCAACCCACACTTAATATGAGCTGGGGTTGCTCTTTTCCTTCCCCACTCCATGCTAGCTGGTCTGAAGCTTTCTGAGTTGTTTTGTCTCGACCTCCAAAATTTAGATAGGCTCTGGGAACCAGAACTCGGATCCTCATACTTGAACAACAAGCGCCTCACTAACCACCTTCACAGCCCACCGTTTGTTCTCTTAAAAATTGAATTTGGACCCACAGGCCTAAGTTTTTTCAGGATCTGCAAACTCAAGCAATCTTGCCCAGACAATCCTGTAACAAATCAGATCCAGCAGGAGCCTCAGCATACTTTCGGCTTTCCAGAACACATTTCATTATAACTTCCTAATTAACACCCTATGTCTGCCTGCCCACCCTCCCCCAAGTAATAAAGGCTTTTATTCTCTTTTAGAACAAGTATAAATCAATAGCATCATTCTCTATTAGAGCTGAAAGGTGAGAGGAAAAAGTCACAGCCTGTGTTCTTTCCCAGACTCCATAGCTGCACGTGAACCGAGCATTGCTGAAAGTTAAATTTCTACTTCTTAACGGTCTCAACCATGTTCACAGAGCATGCCATACCAAGGCATTCACAGGTTTTTTTTTTTTTCATCACATTCCCCAAACTACTGCCCTTTCAAACACATATGTAAATGAGGGGGCCCCATGAGCTATTAATGCAAATTTGTTTAAATAAAGTTCCAAAGACTAAAAGGCTGTTGGGGGTTTCAGAAAATATTTTGCAGAGAAATGTCGTGTCCATAGTGAAGAGGGGCTGTGCAACCCTGGGAAAATCAGGTTGTGTGGAGGACAAAACAAAGAGCCAAGGCTGATGCAGGATGCCTCAGCTCATTCCCCAGCACAAAACGGCGCTGAAAGGCTGGGGAGAAAGGTTTGAGGAATGTGATCTCTTCTATGGACTTAAGGATTATTCCTCAACAGGCAAATGTCTCTAACACCATGCTTAATAATTCGTTAATTCGTTAGTAGGGGCTGGGGAGATGACTCAGCAGGTGAAGCTGCTTGCAGCCAAGTCTGAGGTCAGTCTCCTAGCTCCACGTGGTGGGAAGAGACTTGACCTCTGCTGTCCTCTGGCCTCTATACATGTGTGCCACCCAATAGCTGAATGAGTGAATGTAAATGTTTAAGTTCACTAATAGGGCCAGGGAAGATGGCGTAGCTGGGTCGGTACACGCCATGTGGTCATGAGGACTTCAGTTTAGACCCTAAAACCTGCTTGCAACCAGCTGCAGGGGCTTGAGTCTGTGACCCCAACAATCCTACGGTAAGACGAAAGGCAAGACAGGAGAATCCCCAGAAGCTTGGAGACTAGCTGGCCTGGGGCGGGTGGGGAACAGGAGAGACCTCCTCTCATATAAGGTGGGTCAAACATCCGAGGGTCTCCTTTGACCTCAACACATATGATGGCAGACAGCTTGTTCCACCCTCATGAACACACACATACTCATGCACACACACAGATTAAAAATTACTGATAATAATTCATTATTAAGTGTGTCAAAAGGTCTCTGTTGGACGAGTTAAATCCCAAGACCTCTAGAACCTGAGAGCTTTGTGTTAATATTGCCAGAAGGCCATGAGACCTCAAGATCCTCTTGGCCTTGAACTCCACCTAAGACCCCCTGCCTGAAGAGGGCATGCCACTAGTTCCAAAAAAGATGGCTCCAAGTTAGACTATAAGAGCTAACTGTATGTTGTTTATGTTATGTTGTTTTGTTCTTGAGACAGTCTCATGTAGCTAGCCTCAAACTCTTAGCCAAAGATAACTTTAAACTTCTGATCCTCCTGCTTCCACCCTCAGGGTACTAGGATTACAGTCATGAGGCACCATATCCTCTTTTATTCAGTGCTTTAAAAAGGCTTCAGTCTACCTAGACAAGTGCTCTACTAACTTAGCCACAACCCAACCAGGTCTTGGGATTTTTCACAACACAGAATCTATTGAGAAATCGCTTCTCCCTTGAGATCCTAGGCCACTTTTCCATCACAGTATCCTTAGGCTGAGAAAGGGATCATCTTAGGAATCAAAAAGATGAAACCTCTGGCAGTGAAACACACAGGCTTCAGGTGCTCAGTCCCTCTGTTCCTCATCCTCAGGAAGAAGGATAGCCTCACCCTCCTCTAACAGCATAGAGAGAGTCAACCTGGGTAGGGCAGGCAAGTCAGTGGACATTCAGGGTATTGAAGATGTAGATGGACTTAATCTCTAACTCAGCCTTAGAACACCGACCTTCATGGGAAGAATCACTTAGAAAATAAAGAACCTTGTTTGTTAGGGACATTGAGTCATTACGCTACTGAAAATCCTCCAGCTCACTCAGAACACAGGTGGCCACAATCCCGCAATCCCTAATTAGCCTTTTACATATGCTGTTTGTTTGTTTGGTTGGTTGGTTGGTTAGTTAAGACAAAAGGTCTTCTGTAACTCAAGTGGGCCCTAGATTGCGTTTCTAGCTGAAGATGGCCTGGAACTCCGATTCTCCCGCTCCACCTCCTGCATTCTGAGGTTACAGCCCGCTCCACCGCCTGTGTGCTGAAGATTGAGTGAAGGGCCTCTGCATGCTAAGCAGGAACTCTACCAATGGAGCCAGTCCCCAGCCTTCACTGTTCTTACACGAGGAGCTTTTGTGGCACCCAGGTGAAGAAGTGAAGGCCATTGACATCTGTCTGTCCTGATCATCCTTCAGAACGCATTCCCAACTCAGCACCCTTGACCCTAAATGCCAGTTTCACTGGATTCTCTCTCCACAAAGTGACCCCAACATCCTCCGCCTCATCTCAAATTCTAGAGTCTACTGACTGCTGAAGATGCAATTTAATTCTACAAGGCACCTTTGAATTTACAGTCTACTGAAGGTATCAGCACTTGGGGGCTAGAACTAGGAAGTAGAAAGTCAGAGGCTTGAAGGAGAAATTTTTTCCTGAGCTACACTGTTGACACACATTTATTATTAAGGTCTTGGTAATTCTTACTTCTCTCAGGAGAGTTCTCTGCTCCATTAATTTTAGTGCCTTTGAAAGTTCACAATGCAGCCTTAGAGGCTCCATTCTAAATAGTCCTTGAAGACCAGCAGCCTCAAGGAGGAAGGTAAGGAACAGAATCAGCCTGACCAGTCAGGAGGTGTAAGTTCACAAGCAGCCCAACAAAGCCAGAGCAATCTCACGCCTAAAGCCTCTAAGTGCGTACACCAAGCAGGTGCAGAGGTGGAAGGATTATAAATCGTTCTCTACACTTTGGCTTCAAAGTCTAAACATACCTAGTACACATACACACATATACACATACAAACATAGATACACAGATACACATATCTGCACATAGACACACATACATACTATCTTCTGTGTGTGCATGTCAGTCTGTGTGTCTCCTCTCTCTCCCCCGCACTGTGTGTCTTTTTACTCTCTCTCCTCTCTCTGTCTCTCTGTATTTGAGTGTCTCCGTATATGTCTCTCTTCTCTCACCTTTTTCTCCTCTCCCTCTCTTTCCTCCTCCTTTCTCTCTTTTTTCTCTCTCCTTCCCTCTCTCCCATACCTAAATGCTGCCTTCTAAATCTAGGCTCTAAATCTGAATCTAGGCTCTGAACCTGACCTTCAGCCTCAGGCCTGACCATTAGGCACTGACATCAGATCCTCTGGAAGGTAAACTGAGCTAACTCTAATGGTCTCTCCTCCACTCACGGTGCTTTTCATGAGCTCCAAAACATCATTTTGTAGCTCAAACCTCTGAGAAGACCCAGTTCTGACACCTCCCCATTTGGTTAGAAATCCTGTTCCCTCAGTTGTCAGGGTCACAATCTGGGTCTGGGAGCCCCAGCAGGCTAGACTCGGGGTCCTCTACTCAAATATGCCAATTAGAGACACAATAAGAATGAAAAGTAGAAAATGAAGGTTTATTCAATACAGCCACAATGGAAAGAAGAAGAATGAGAGCCAGTGACACTGCCCACGGTCTGAAGTCAGGGTCCTGACGTGAGGATTATGTTTGAATAGAGGGCAAGAAGCATGCATAACTAAGCAGCCCTGGCCAAGATGTGTTCCCATCCATCACAGGCCCATCATTGTCTGGGCTCCAGCCTCTCCTGCAAGGTGGTCTGACAAGTTGTCAGACTGTGTGAAATCTTCCTCAGAGACAAGCTCCTGATAGGGCTGGCACCAGGCTCTGGCCTCTTTTCCCAGTATGAGACTCCTGGCGAAATTCCAGTTCCTTGGGGTCCATTGTTTCAGTATCTTATGGCCACAGGGAGGGGCACAGGTGTCTGTTTAGAATATCTTCATCTTTACCACAGAGTTCCAGTCCAAGCCACCAGTGTGACAGGGAGTGGGCTGTGGGCACTCAGAAGGTCTCTGACCCAGCAGGACAGCCCCAAGAATATCAGAGCCCAGCGCTGCCCTACGATGCACACGGGCTGAGTTAGTGTCTTAGTCAGGATTTTATTGCTGGGATCATGACCAGAAAGCAAGTTGGGAGGAAAGGTTAATTTGGCTTACAGCTCCACATTGCTGTCTATCACCAAAGGAAGTAAGGACCAGAACTCTGGAACCCGGAGGCAGGAACTGAAGCAGAGGCCATGGAGGGGTGCTGTTTACCGCTTGCTCAGCCTGCCTTCCTATAGAACCCAGAACTACCAACCCAGGGATGGCCCCACCCACAATGGGCTGGGCCTCCCCCACTGATCACTAATTGAGAACATGCCTTACAGCTGGAGCTCATGGAGGCCTCTCCTCACCTGAGGCTCTTCTTCCCTGATGCCTGGAGCTTGTGTCCAGTTGACACACAAACCCACAGTTGTGAAAACCCTGACAGAGAACTACAGTCACAGTGCCACCCTGGAAAGCCATGACTTGGCTCAATCTTGCAGATCTTAGGATGGTTTCAGACTCTACTGTTTAATTAGGATTTCTGTTTCCAGAGGTGAGCCCAGCATCCTGACTCCCTTTTGAATGTTCTGGAGACAGTAGGGTAACTATTCCAGGCAACCAAGACCGGCTCAGCCACAGCTGTGTGCCAAATCTATTGCCCAGGCAGGGTGGCTGACCTAAGTGTGCAGACACTTAGGTCCTTCCTCCTTTTGATCTCATCGCCACTTCCTGCCCCAGGGTCCAGTTCAAGAAGCTGCTCCTAGCTGAAGCCTCCAAGAACATTACCAGCTACAGTCTGGAGGCGTTCCCTACATTGTTCCCACATGGTTCTTTTCTGTGAGTCCAGGCCTGGGGAGGGTTGGAAGCAGAGGATCATCTTGGATCACACACAGAGAACATTCATTTTCAATGACACCTCCTGCTGCCCACTCAGACTCCCCCCCATGCAAACAGAGCCCAGGGCCTACTACAAAACAGCAGCCTTGGGCACTCGCAGGACAACCAGTGACTCAGCCTCCCCCATGAGCTTCCAACTGCCCATGAGCTCATGTTAATTGAAACCCATCCACGGTTTTAATGAGCGGAACACAACTGGAGAAGGGAGTCTTCTCCCTCTCCGTTCTCATCCCTGCTTCTCAAGAGGAAGAGTTCATGATGCTAGTGAGCCAGGGATCACGTTGAGCTGTTGATGCCTGAGACAAGTGGGTTTCATCACAGAACCTAATGGGCTGCAGGAACACAGGAGAGGCCTAGAGCCAGTTTCATCTGCGGAGTCAGTACTTTCTAAAATCATCAGAAACCATGATAGTAACAGAACTCAAAAGTATGCTTTTAGGAGCTGGGTTTGTGGGTCAGCTGGTAGAAAGCTTGCCTGGCATGCTTGAAGCCCTGAGTTCCAGCCCTGAGCACTGCATAAGGTGGGCTGCTGCAAACCTGTAATCCCAGCACTTGAGAGGCAGAGGAGATCAGGAGTTCAAGGTCCTCCTCCTCCCCATGTCAAGCTTGAGGTTAGTCTGGATTATCTAAGACCATTTCAAAAAACTGCAACAGGAAAAAAAATACTACTTTTTATTTTTACTGCTGTACAGACTGCTGAAATGTATGCGTAAGTTTATATATCTAGAGACTGATAGACAGAGAAAGACAGAGAGGGAGGGAGACCCATCTGTTCCCACTCCTTTAGCTCCTTGGCTGAATCTAAGAACCAAATCAACAAGAGACAAAACATACAAGAGACGGAGCATACAATTTTTAAGTTATATAAGATCATCATAGAGAGTAGTCTACAGGGACCAAAGCGAGATGTTTTTATACTGTTTATAGCAAAAGGCAGAGTAAATTTTTAAAGAACCAGCAGCACAGAGGGATCTGTGACTAGGGACATAAATCCTAGGCGAGTCATCAAGATATATGAGGGGATGTGAACTGGACAGAAGATAAGATTGACTTGTGGGTTTATTTATCCAGGCCCACTGCAGCCCCAATTAGCAGTCTCTGGTGATAAGGGCTGTTTTCCTGCCCTGTCGGGAGGGGCGCCCCTCCCATAGGAATCTTTATGACCTGCTACACATAGGAAAAGGTGAGCCATAGAACACTTTCCACAGATACAGTTTCTCTACTGTTTTCATCTCCAAATTACAAATACATCAATTCTGAGAATATTGGGATGGTGTATCCTAACATATACCCATAGGTAATTAAATTTTGTCCAGTGACTGAAAGCAATATATAATACAAATATATATATGTAATGAAAAACCAAAGTGTCTATCAACTGATGGATGAATAAACAAAATGTGGTATGTCCATTAAAATGGAACATTATTCAGCTATAAAGAGGAATGGAGTATATATACTAGTATATGGATGAACCTTGAAAGCATTTTGATAAATGGAAGAGGACAGACACATCGTGATTCCATTTATAAGAAGTGTCAGGAATAAACAAAGCCATAGAATGGACAGTACACTGATGGCTTCCAGGAATGGAAGAATAGCATGGTAGGAGGGAGGACGGTTGCTAATGGGTAAATGGTTTCTTCAAGGATGAGGAGAAGTGAATGTGCTAAAGTCACTTTCAAATGGGTAAACTGTGAGCTAGAGCTGTGGGCCGGTTCAGAGGATGCTTTCCTAGCATGAGTGAAGCCCTGAGGTCTCTGGCCAGCATCACAAACAGGTGTGGTGACACTCACCGCAATGCCAGCACCGTAAGGAGGAGGCGAAAGGACAAAGAATTCAGGGCCAGCCTCGGCTACTTAAAAGCCTGTGTCCTTTCATTCTCTTGCTGTGACAAAAACTAGGAACAAAAACAACTTAGAGAGAAAAGGGTCCATTTCAGCTTACATCTCCAGGTCACTGCCCGACATGGAGGAAAGTCAGGGCAGGAATTCAAGGAAGTAGAAACCATGAAGGAGTGCTGCTTTCGGGACCACTTCCAGGCTCAAGCTCACCTTGCTTTCTTACAGGGTCTGGGGCCACCTGCCTAGGGAATGATGCTGCTCAGAGTGGGCTGGGCCTTCCTGCATCAATTAACACTCAAGACAATGCCCCACAGACATGCCCACAGGTCAATCTGATGATAGCAATCCATCAACTGAGATTCCTTTCTCAGGTGACTCTAAGCAGCTGTGCCAAGTGACAGTTAAGACTACTAGGCTACCTTGTCTCAAAATAATAATAAAAAAAAAACAAAAAGAAAGAAAGAAAGAAAGAAAGAAAGAAAGAAAGGAAGAAAGGAGGGAGGGAAGGAAGGAGGGAGGGAGGGAAGGAAGGAAGGAAGGAAGGAAGGAAGGAAGGAAGGAGGGAAGGAGGGAGGGAGGGAAGGAAGAAGGGAGGGAGGGAAGGAAGGAAAGAGGGAAGGAAGGAGGGAGGGAAGGAGGGAAGGAACGAAGGAACGAAGGAAGGAAGGAAGGAGGGAAGGAAGGAGGGAGGGAGGGAGGGAAGGAAGGAAGGAAGGAAGGAAGGAAGGAAGGAAGGAAGGAAGGAAGGGCGAGCAGCTTCTTTTGGAAAATGGCACAATTGTCTACATATGTTCTTTATACCTTCCTCTCATAGACACAAGAAGATGAACATGGTTTGTAAATCAAACATAGTGGACACAACTTGGAAATTGTGCTTTTAAAAAAAAAGAGTTGATTTTTTTTAATCTTTTAATTTTTATTTATTTATTTTTTGGTTTTGGTTTTCAAGTCAGAGTTCCTCTGTGTAGCCTTGCTTGTCCTGGACTCACTTTGTAGAACAGAATGGCCTTGAACTCACAGCGCTCTGCCTGCCCCTCCTTTCCTGAGTGCTGGGATTAAAGGCGAGTCCACTTTGCCCAGTGTTTTCCTTTTAATGTGGGTATGTGTGGGGAGCTGGAGGGAGGGTTGTGCATGTGTATAATGAGCCTGTGGAAGCCAGAAGAGGGCATGTGCCCCTGACCCTGCAGTTACAGGCAGCTGTGGGCACTGAGAACCAAACTCTGGTCCTCTTTGGGAGCTACAAGCTCTCTTAACCACGAAACCAACGCTTCATCCCACCATAAGGTACTCTGTTGTTCAGTTTGCAAAACATGTTCAGTAGAGACATCTTTTTATTAATATTAGTAAGCCGCACTGGCTGAATTCACAACTGTGAAAGTCGGACAAGGAAGCTGACTGCATGACATGCCTAGGAGACAGGAGGGGTTTATTGACAGAGACTTTGACTCAGCTGATGTCTGCTACCATCAAACTTCAGAGGCTGACACACCACAAGACAACGGGTCCTCTGCCTCGGGGCTGGCAGTGCTTGTTAGTGAGTTCGGGTCCCCACCTTGCTTAAACTCAGATCTAAAGAAACAACAGTCCTTTTTGTTTCAGGCGTGTGTGGTGTGCGTGTGTGCTTAGCACATATTTTGCACAAATGAGTGCCCATGAACACATGCTCATGAGCGCCATCCTGGTGCCAGGATGCCCCTTCCATTGCCCTTCTACTCTGTGCACTGAAGCAGGGTCTCCCGGTGAACCCTGGGCGTGTCGGTGTGGCCAGTCTTCCCATCCAGCTGCTCCGGAATCCCTTCTCTCCGGAGAGCCTGAAATACAGGTAGACTGACACGCCCTCTTAGCATTTACATGGGTGTATAAAGACCTGAATCCCACCCTCAACTTGATAGCTAAACCATCACCTCCTACTTTTTGCTCAGTTTCCACTGAGGGTAGGGAGATGTTTTTTTCTTACGATTTCTGCCGTAATCCATCTCTTGGCGTATATGGTATGATGGTTTTCTCCTATTTTCTTAATTTTTAATTTTTTGTGACATTTACAGTAGCACAGCCATTGATGCTTTTATTGTTATTTAATTATACTCCCAGATCTATCCACCTTTCTGTTCTTATATCTTACCCTCATAGCACAGTGCTGGCCACATAGGTTCTCAATGGGCTCCTATGAATGAACTGAGTGAATAAACAAATCTGTGTAAGTGGGAGAATTGTGAATAGAATTGGAGAAATTCTCATTTTTCAGAAATTCTCACTTTAAGTTTGGAGGAGGAAGAGACCTTTGCTAGAATCACATGTGAACCTGCTTAGGTGTGTGTGTGTGTGTGTGTTATTTTTGTGGGAGAATGTAAAAATGTACATGTGTGTGTGGAAGCCAGAGAAAAGCCCTGGCTGACTGTCATCACGCCAGGTCCTGTTCATCCTGAATTTGAAGCAGGCTGTCTCACAGGCTGGAATGGGTGAGCCCCAGAGATCTGTCTGTGTCCCCCTGCCAGTGCTGGGGTGACAAGAATGTGCCACACCTGGCTTTTCATGCTTTTCATTTTCTTAGCAGGGATTCTCAGGCTTGAATTCAGCCCTGGGCTTGGACTGAGCGGTCTCTCCAGCCCTGAGACTCAGGACCTGCCGCACGCAAGGCAAGAGCGCTCCTCTTGGGCCTGCTGGGAGACTTTCGTTGTCATAAGCTCCTAAGTAGTGACCATCCCTCCCAGGGCTTCAGCCTCCAAGAAAGATGTGGAAAAGAAAGCGTCTGGGCCTGGCACAAGCTGGGCTTTACTTTTGCCCACAGCACCTCTAATTACTAACAAGCACTTATGAAGATGACTGTTCAGTCTGCGGATGTGGCTCAGTGGGTAGCGCCGCTGCACAGGCACCAGGACCACAGTTCCATCCCAGCACCCATGTAACCCCAGGGCTGGAAAGCTTAGGTGAGTGGGCTCACTGGCCTTCCAGAGTAGCCCATTTGGGCAGTTTCAGGTTCAGGAGAGAACCAGGCGTGTGTGTGTGTGTGTGTGTGTGTGTGTGTGTGTGTGTGCGCGCGCGCACACACACACACACACACACACACACACATCTTAGAAATCCAAAGAATTTTAGATTGTTCCACACAAATCACACACGCTGGAACCAAAGTTCAAAACTTCTCCTGATTCCTCGTCTACCTTGAACTTGATGGGAAGCTTATGGACAGGACGAAATCCACGACTGAACTAAAATCTGAGCCAGGAGCACCATGCTGGGAATGAAGTGGACAGGACTCACTGGCAGCCCCAGCTCCGCCATTGCACTTGACTTCCCTGCACCTCAGTTTCCCCATCTGCAAAACTGTCATAAGAGACTGGTGAGAGGTTCCCCTGAGTACAAAAATACGGAGCCAGGGTTTGATGGTCACAGCTAAGGAAATGCCCTCAAGACTTTGGATACTCCGAATGTACACGTGGCATCTTTGTCGTATCTAAATAAAGAGCTTTAGGTGGGGGCTGGGGACTCCGTAAACAAGATCTGCCAGCTAAGGCAAGATACAATAGCTGGGCCCAACACCTCCAGCCTCAGAGCCCTGGCCATTGTCCTCCCATGCCACATGCTGTTATTACAGAGCCTATTTCCTGGGGCTAATTTAAGCCAACTGGAAAAACATAAATGGTGTTAGGGTTTAACTTAGTCTCAGAGAGGAAGGGTGGTCAGACCCAGGGCCCCCTGTGGCCTGAACACCAGAACACTAGCTCTATCACCAGCTACTCTGTGCTACGGGGAAGTCAGATCCTACAACATTCTGGCCTTCCTGCCTCTGCAGCTCCCCTGAGCTTTCTCCTGGGGTTCATCATCCCCAGAGCTGTGGCCATGAAGACTCCAGGCCAGATTTTACCAACACTTTTATCTCCATGGATGAAAGGATGGTTTTTTTTTTCTTCCTTCATTTTCATTTAAAAGTTGATATTCAACTTAACACAGTGAAACTTCACTCTCCAAAAGAATAGAAAAATACACCTAAATCCTGCTCATTAGGGTAAATATTGGAATAAGATAAACATCAGAGCTGCCTTAAAAAGACCATTGTATTATAGCAAACTGCCGTTTCCTTACCTTGAGGAAAGCTCTGGAATAAGAGCCTGAAGCTTTTGGGGGCGGGGATGGAAGCTGTGGTCACAGAAGAATGGCTGTATAGCCACACCCTCCAGGGGCCCCAGGCTGCACCCTAAAGCTTATCCTACTGATCTGTTTAACCTCCCTCCCCAAAGTCTTCTCCCACCCCAACCCCCTTTTAACTGTGTAAGGACCTCTGTTGTGCGTGATTCTGCATAGAAGAATGTGTTCCAGCTTCCATGCTGGTTCAAGGCCTCAGGGAACCACATTTTCCTTAGCACCTTCTTTCCACTTTCAACTTTTCAACCTTTTTCTGGGACAGCGAACACATACACAGTAAGACAGAAGTTTGCTTTGTTTGTTTGTTTGTTTGTTTGCAAGTCATTGCAAGTTGCCCCACACTTTACATGTGATTCGTAATTAATTTAATCCTGTATAACTTGCTGCTTTTGTTTGTCAGGGCAAGGTCACATGTACCCTAGGTTGGCCTCTAATTCACTCTTGTAGCCCAGGCTGGTCCTCTGCCTAGTCCTCTTGCCTCTACCTCCAAAGTGCTGAGATAGACATAGACCACCATGTCTGGCCCTTTGCTTTTATTAAGGCATAAGAAGCACAGAAATTGCCCAGCTCATGGACTTTGAATTCTGTGTTTTTATGCAAAAATCAAAGGCGAGCAACAGAAGAAAGGAAGAAAAGTAACCTTGACTTTTCTCAGCCTAAGTTGCAGCTGTGTCCTTCTTCCCGCCGTAACCGAGGAAGAGGGGGAGCCTGGTGTCACTTTTGAAAGGCTTGAACTTCAAGAGGCTTCTCAGAAAGTCACAGAGAATTCCAGACAAAGGAGAAATTGGAGGTGGAGTATTGCGGTCCTCCAGCTGACTCCGTGGGGCCAGAGAGGGTCCCTGCCATAAGCCAGCTCACTGGAGGGGCCCAAGGATGCACCAGGAGATGGGAGGTCAGGGCTCCTGCTTTGCTTGGGGGTGGGTGGGCTCTGTTTTCCCTGCTTGTTTTAAGTTTCTCCTGGGGTTTGTGTTTCTAGATGGCTATCTCTGGAGCATTCAAGCAGAGACCAACACATTAGGAAAAAACAAACATTTACATAGCCAGGGAACTGCCTGCTCCCAGACCCCCTCACTCACAGGCCTCTTTCCATTTAGAGATTCAAACAGGCTGGGGTTTGGGGTTTTGTTTGTGTGACTCTGCTCCCCCCCCACACACGAATAGCATGGATTCTTCCCAGAACTCCAAAACTCAGAAGTGACCTTCAATGACAAGATTCTCTTTTCTTTTCCTATAAATGAAAACCCAGCCGGAACAAACCACGCAGCCTCCACACTGTTGACAAAATCCCAACACTTAGCCTGTTCTGGTCCACCAAAACCATGCTCCTGAGCTCCTGAGCTCCTGAGCTCTGGTACGGGAGCCAATCATACATGTGATGTTTTTTTAATTATTTAATCTTGCTGCACTATCATCAGTCATTACCCCAGGAGATTAATTACCCTCTTTAAAGCCCATACAGACCCTGTGGCTCTGAAATTACACAAAGTTCAGGCTGAAAGCTCCTTAGGGAGCAGCTAGTTCAGGGATTTTCAGACTCAGCCAGTAGGGGATCAGGAAGAGGACATAATGGGTTAGAACCACATTTATAAGAAAACACACAACACAGAGAGGTTCATATTGTCAGGGTTAGTATTGTTTCATGAAACTTGTTTCAATTATGTATGTGCTTCTGAAGGTTATGGTATAGAAGTACGTCACTTTTTCCCTTTGTAGTGTGTGTGCATGCGTGTGCATGTGTGTGTGTGTGTGCATGCGTGTGCGTGCGTATGTGTGTGTGTGTGTGTGTGTGTGTGTGTGTGTGTGTGTGTGGTGTACAGTATGCTCACATATGTGTGGGATAAGAACATCCATGCACATGTGGAAAACAGAAAGAGAGATCAGGTGTCACGCTTTATCACACCCCTTGAGGGGAGTCTGTTGCTGCACTGGTGGCCAGCAGCACAGCAATCCTCCTCCCGTGTCTCAGCCCAGCTCTGCAATTAAAGGTGCACACAGCTATGACAGGGTTTTAGTGAGTGCTGAGGTTTTGAACTCAGGTCCTCAGTGTACTCTGACCCACTGAGTCCTGGCCCTGGACAGCTTCTCAATGTCTGTGTCACAGGGGAGCCAGCCAGTCTCCCATTATTCCCAACCAACTCCCTCAGCTCCACTCATCAGCATCTCCTGTCTGGGTTAGCCTGTACTAGTGTTTAGTCCCCTTACGGGAATAAACTGTGGTGATTAATACGGCCTATCTGGCGAGAACTAGAATTACCCAAGAGACACAGTTCTGGGCATCCCTCTTTTTCTCAGCTGGGTTAACTGAGCGGAACCCACCTGAGAGTGAGGGTGAGCAGTACCATTCCGCAGGCTGGGGTTCCCGACTAAACACAAGAAGGCATGCGCTGAGCATCACCCTTCATCTCTCTGCTCCTGACCACAGCTGCATGCTGGCCTGGCACCGCTGCGCCTTGCCCTCCCCCTCCACACACAGTGATGGGCTGTACCCTTCAACTATGATCTAAGTAAGTCCTTTCTTTCTTAAGTAGTTTTTGTCAGATGTTTGGTCCAGACAACAAAAAGAGAAAGAATGACACACGTGGTCCAGTGTCACCCCAGGACTAAACACAGTACAGAGGGATAGCAAGTGTTAGCTATCCAAGCCCAGAGACACACTGAGGCAGCACAGGAAGATAAAGCTTAGAAGAGTCATCATGGCAAGGGCAGACCACCAAAGCCAACAATGACACCGCCACCAAGTGAGTCCAGCAATGGCTGGCCACAGTTTCTTATGTCCGTCCAGGTACTGGCCTGAGCTCATTGGATGCAATGCCTCTTTCATCGTCATGCAGAGCTGGTAGGATGTTATTATTCCAGGGCCAAAGCTGTATGCCCACTACACTTCTGCGCCCGTCTCCTACGCCATAAAAATCCTTTGTTGAATGTTAATCGCTACAGCAAGGTCAAAGCCTAAATGAGTTTATTGGAAGACTTAATAAAACATATAAAGGAGCAGGGACTCACTCTGCATTCTGGGAGGCTGAAACAGAACCACAGGGTAGGGTGAGTCAAAGGAACAAGTTAGCACTTGTTCCTTAGTCTTTCCAAAGGGGCAGCCAATGACTCTGAAGCACAGGTGATCTGAGACATGTCTTCCCTTCCCCCCTCCAGCTGTCATCATTCCTCCTTCTCTCACCAGCAGGACCTGGTGTATGATTTTGTTGCTGTTGTTTTAAAAAGCAGAGTCTCCTGTAGCTCAGGCTATCCTCAAACCCACTGGGAATGACCTTGAACTCCTAATTCTTCTACTTCCATCTTCCAAGAGCTGTGGACATGATATTGCATCACTGTGTCCAGTTGACAATGTGCTGGGGGTGGAACTCTAGGCTTCGTATAAGCTCGGCAGTCACTCTACCAGCTGAGCTACGTCCTTAGCGTGAAGAAATTTCACATCACTATTTCCTAGCCCAGTGCCTTTCCAAAATCCCTTCTTAAAAAGAAAGACAATGTGAGATTGAGCCAGGGAAGAGAAAATTACCTCTGCTCTTCAGCAGCTTGGACTCCTGGGGTCGTCCAATGACAGAGTGTCAAGTTAAAGCATCCAATGAAAATAAAGAAGGACTAGAGAAGCCTGTCTTGGGAAGGCAGCTTTTTGTACTGTTCTTCTCTGTTGAAGAGGCACAGCTCATTTGGTTATTCTTGTTCAGTCCCCTCGAGAAATTCTCAGTGTGATTGGCAAGACATCAGGAATAACAAGATGAAGTGGTGGCAGGAGGGCCGCTGGGAACAGAGGGTCCTTTGTGCTGACCTGGCCTAAGAAGGGGAAGGAAAGCCGAGATTTGGTCTTTGATGCAAAGCCCTTGCAGGCTAAGCTTGCAGTACCCTTTCTACCGGAAATGCTGAGATACTTCCCTGCAGGTATTCACAGTCTGTCTCAACATTTGGCTGACTCCTGCACTCTTCTGCTTTCACTCCTAGTGGGGACTCCAGCATCGTACTGAATGAAAACAAAAGTTAAGCACCCAAGAAACACGGAGGTCTAGAGAGCATTCGTTGTCTAGGGAGGGGGAAATAACTATTCTTCACAGAGACAACACAACACCAAGAGCAGCAAGATATAGGACAGGACCCAGAAAGCCGGGGAAATCAGCCCAGAAAAACCACACCTGAAACCGCTGCAGGGCCTAGGGACACTCAAATGATAGTGCACTTGCCTAGAATGTGCAAAGCCCTGGGTTCAATTCCTCCACAAAATATAAAACCTAGTGCGGCAGTACTTGGAAGATCTGAGTTGGATCTAACCTGAAAGCTGAAGAACTGGCTTTCATAGTCACAGACAATGCTGTGCAAGCTGCCAAGGCAATGTGTGAAGATGGCAAGATATTCCTCGGCGTGCAGTAGTGGTATTCATATCTTGGCAGAAACCAACAGCTCTCTAACTGGACTTAAGGCCCATTCAACGAGAGGGAAATCATACCTAGTACTGGAAACCTAGCCAAGTACCCAGGGTTAGTGAGGTCATGGGTCCTAGTAGAAGAGAACCTTCCACCACACTTTCCTAAAACACCATAACTCCTAACTGCCTTCTAAATGCTTGTTTTTATACCCACAGATAAGTATTGCTCCCAGCATTCACCAACAACTCTGCAACAGATGGAGACCGTTACAGAAAATCCAATTGGTCAAAATGAAGGGAACAGCTGGTCATGAGTTGCCCAGCCCCAACAGGACCCCTAACCCCAAGGCTTGGGGAGCATAGTGGAAGGCGGGGTGGAAAGATTGTAAGAGCCAGAGAACCAGAACATTGGATGTGAGATTGTATCTCATAGAAATGACAGGAAATCTTCACCTGTGGTACCTCAACAGTATGGCTATCTAAACAAGGACAACACTAAAAGATGCTTACACGGAAGGGAACTCTCACAGGCTCCCACCCCTGGACAAAGAACAGTAGGCATCTAAAGGATGATCAAAGTGGGCGAATTAGTTTTCCCCAAGAACAAGCCCCTTAGTTGGCAATCCAATGCTTAGAGGCCAGCCCTGAGAGCATACACGTACAAGCAGCACCATACAGACTTAGAAGGTATATTTAGAGCATATATAATACATACATAGCAGTAACAGATTTTTAATTTTTAAAATTATGTGTATGGGTGTTCTGCCTGCGTGTATGTATGTACTTCATGTGTGTGCCTGGTGCAATGGAGACCAGAAGAGGGCATCTGATCTCCTGGAACTGGAGTTACCAACGGTTGTGAGCCACCATGTGGGTGCTGGAAATCAAATGTGAACCCTCTGCAAAGTCACCCAGCTGTCTAACCACTGAGCCAGGACCAACAGGAACAATGTTTTAAAGGGTGTGAATTTGAGAGAGAGGGAGAGGAGACATAAGAGGAATTTGAAAGAGGAAAGGGAAGGGGAAATTTACATTAAAAAATTATACTTTTTTAGAAATTTTAGAAAAAAATGTGGTGGCACACACCTGTAATCTCAAGAGGATCAGAAGGCAAGGTTACCCTCTGCTACACAGAGAATTCAAGATCAGCCTAAGCTATCAGAAAGAGAAGGGGTGGAAGGGAAAGAAGAGGACGAGGAGTGACAAGCCAGGCCACATGAATGCCCATCTCTGGTGTGTTCTTTTTTTTTTTTAAATCTATTTATTTATTTGAGTGTGAATATATGTATACATGTGTTTGTATGTGTGTTTGTGTGTATGTGTGAATGTGCACGCGTGCATAGTGGCACAGTACACATGTGGAGGTCAGGAATAACTTTGTCAAGTTGGCTCCTTCCTACCTTTATATGATTCTAGGGATCCAATTTTTCAGGTTTGCATAGCAAGCACTTTACCAGCTGAACCGCCTAGCCAGCCTTAAATACCCCACTCTCTCACACATTTCCAAAGCCCTGGCATTAGATTTTCCTCTATCTTTTCCACTTTTGCATCTTTTCAATAATCCCAATAGGCACAAACTTTGCATGTTCTAACTTGATTTAAATTGAGTTGTCTTATGTCTGTGTTCCACAGAGAAATACTATTTCCTTACATTCTATTATATCCTGAAACCCTCATATCCTTGTCTGAAAGCCATCCTAAGTACCCCATTTTATCTTGTGAATTTTATTTTCAATGCCAATATCCATGTCCCATTTCATATGAAAGTGCTCTTAAGCTCTCATCGAGGTAAATGGATATGCTGGAACAGCCCATTGTGTTTGTCTGTTTGCTGAAGTGCTGGCCTCCCAGGACAGGCCCCACCCCCATTGCAGTCTCAGCTCTGGAGGAAGCCTCTGTCCATCACATTGCTTTCAGCTGTTAAGAACAGAATATTCCATTTAAAGTAGACTAGTAGGCAAAGAGTACATGGTTGTTTGGTGCCTCTAAAATGGGATCAAAAGCAAGAAAAAGTAGCACACATCTGTAATTCCAGTGCTTAGGAGAAAGGAGAGTTCCCAGAAGCTGGAAGGCTAGCTAGCCCAACGTAGACAGCAGCAGCCACCAACGACAAGAGATCCTGTCTCAGACAAGATGAGAAACAACACTGAAGCTGTCCTCTGACTTCCACATGTGCTCCATGGAGTACATACACACCTATACACAGAGAGGGAGGGAGAGGGGGGTGTTGCTTTTTGTTTTTAAATAGCATCAAGGGCCCTACTCCTGAATAGTTTTCTATTTTGTAGTTTCCAAATGGTGGCTGGTCCTCAGGTTTGTTCTTACACAGCCACAAAACTGGTGTCGTGGATCAGAGTTCCACACAAACACAACAGCATCAGCTTAAAGAAAACAAATATGGCCTCCCATAATGCATTCCCATGAAACATTCCCTTGCAACTGCCATGCTGTAGCTGCAAGGGAATCTGGGAAGCTTCCCTTCGTTGTTATCAAGACAGAATAGAGGCCCCATTATCCCTTGTTGAATAAGCAACTAGAAAAATCTTTTACAGGCTCCTCAGTCCTACCAACTTTGCCCTCATGACAAGGAGGGACAATAAACAACCGCATTAATGAACAAAACTCTCAAGAGATCCCCTAAGCAAGTAGCCCTGGGATCAATGTTTTCTTTGCATTCTTCCAGATGAGTTTAAAAGTTCAAGGTCATCCTTGGCTACATAGTGGGCTCTAAGCCACCTTGAACTAAATGGAACCATCAAGAAAAAAAATAATATTTTTTGGACATGAAGAAACCAGAAGGCAAGTCATGGATAACTAACAAATAACACTGAATTTATACCAGAACTGGGAACCAAGAATTGACTGTGTATGACAAGTTACACGAAGAAGACATGGAGCTGCAACGTAATAATTTAGACATGGGCTTGCGAAACAATCCTCTTATTGTTTGTTTGTTTTTGTTTTTTGATTTTTCAAGACAGGGTTTCTCTGTGTAGCCTTGGCTGTCCTGAGCTTACTTTGCAGATGAGGCTGGCCTCAAGCTCACAGCCATCTGCCTGCCTCTGCCTCCCTGAGTGCTGGGATTAAAGGCATGCACAACCGTACCCAGCTCAATCCTATTCTTCTACAGAGGTAAAAAACTAAGACTGAGAAAGAATAAGAATAATCTGACAGGAGTCACATAGCTAAGTAATAAAATTAACCAAGAGTTAAACCCAGGCCACCTGACTCCTTAGCTCCTGCTGTGTTCATAGGATGAAACAGCTTTGTCAGGAAGGTGTCAGGCCTCTTTCATAGGCATGGATCAGAGTCCAGAGGACATCCAGTGAGACTTCCAGCTTTCTACGTCCTGGAACAAAGAATTGGGCCAGAAACACATGATTGACTAGTAGTAGAAACAGACACAACATATTAAGACAGAGAAAAATACTTCTGCCCTAGTTACTGTCCGACTGCCGTGAAGAGACATCATGACCAAGGCAATTTACAAAAAGGAAGCATTTAATTGTGGCCTTGCTTTCAGTTTCAGGGGTATGGTTCATCATCATCATGACTGGAAGCAGGCACAGTGCCGGAGCAGCAGCTCAGAGCTTTACATCCTGATCAGCAGGCAGAGAGAGGGAGAGGGGCCCTGCATGGACTTTTGAAACCTCAAAGCCCACCCCTAGTGACACACCTCCTCCAGCAAGGCCACCCCTCTCTACCCTTCCCAACAGTTACACCAACTGGGGACCAAGCATTCATATATATGAACATACAGGGGCCATTCTCATTCAAACCATCACAACTCCTAAAAGTGGAAATAAGCTAGGAAAAGTTAGAGGTCCAGGAGCACCGGTCCCCAGCTCCATGACCATTTATAGACCATTTGCATTGTACCTGTCTTTTCTTACATCTGGAGATAGTGGGATTTTGTTTCCTTTCAGATAGATATCTCTGTAGCCTCCCTATACATAAGTATGACACATATGTGTTTGTGTGTGTGTTCACAGGGAGTCAGAAAACGACAGTCTCCTGTCTCAGCCTCTCATGTCCTTGTAGTAGTGCTAGGATTACAAATGCACTCCACCATGTCCTTTGTACCCAGCTCCTACTTGGATAGCATGCGCTCTCACCTACTGAGCTAACTCCTAAGCCCCCTTTTCTTTCTTTTTTTCTTTCTTCTTCTAGGTGGTTTTTTTTTTACTCCATAAAATTTTTCAGATAGAATTTCATGTAGAATTTCAAGATTGGCTTGCACTCACTAGGTAGCTCAAGATGACTTGGAACCTCTAACCCTCCCACCTCCGTTTTCTGAGTGCTGGGACTGCTGGCATGTGCTACCACGCCCAGCTTGTGTGTCTCCAGGATTGAATACAGGCCTTCATAAATAATACATAGTCAAATACTTCACCAACCAACCAAGCTGCACCCCAAGCCCCAATGGCAGTATTTTCTTACTCATGCTCTGTTCCTTACATGCAGCCCTGGGGGGGTGGGGAGGGGATTCCAGATTTCCTGCTAACTGGCTTCTCCTATATGTTAACGCTGATGTCTTGGCTCTCTACTCTGCTGATGCTCTGTGATAGCAAGTGCTGAGGCACAGGACGGGGCACTGAGCAAGCCCAGCCCCTCCCTTCTGACTTCTATCATGTAACTCCTTCCTTCCTCAAACTACCCATCCAGCTAACTGCCTTGTGGTGTGGCCAGAGAACACCTTCTAGAACCCAAACTCTTTCAAAGGGCTCCTGATCCTTTAATTTCCCCAGAAAGGTCCAAGGTTAAGGGCTATTGTAAGTCAGCCTGGGAGAAGAGAGAGGTCTTGTGAAAGGTGAGCTCTGAAGGCTGCATGAAGAGCATGCTTTGGATGCTGTTCCCATATATTTTATCATGAGCCTCATTGTTTATCTGCTTTCTTTTCTTTTTTTTTTTTTTTCCTTTTTTAATGGGACCTTATTGTAGCCCAGGCTGGCTGTGCTTTGTAGCTAAGGAAGAGTTGGATTCTCTCAACTCCACCTCCCAGGGGCTTGAATTTCAGGAGTGGACCATTGTGCCCACTTTATGCAGCCATAAGCATTGAACCCAGGGCCTCGAGCATGCTGGTCAAGCTCTCTACCAACTGACCTACATCTCCAACCCCTGGCTTAGCTTCTTACAGTCCTACCTAGCAGTCCTACCTAACAGGTCCCTCTAGATTAGCATTACCAGGAGCCGGTTCGTAACCCTTTGAGGGAGGCCGCCAGATGTCTGAGTGTCTGCTTTCACAGAGCCTGAGAGCCAAAGCAAGTCCCAAGTGTTCTTAACAGCACAGCATTAAGAACAGCACAGCATGTGTTTTCATACCCCAAACAGAAACAGATCAGAAAAGACGTTGGGGCAATGTTCTGATTGCAAGTCCTTCCAGATAGCATCCTCAGATAACAAGAGGTGAGCAACCCTGCGGCAATCTGCTGAAATGGCTGTTGCTGGGGAGCCTGGGACTATAGAGAAGAAAGGGGACTCTCTACTGACCAGCGAGGCTGGCTGGCTGCAGGGACTTCCCAGCTACCCCTTGCAGGCCTCCTGTGATGCTCATTGCTACAGGGGGCAGCTACTCAGCAAAGGAATCCCTGTTGGGATCCCAGAGCCTGTTGAAAGCATTGTCAGCTGCTATTGTTTTGATGTTTCTCAATACTGGGAAACAGTCCTCTCTTTCATGTCACCCATTCATGAAAACATGCCAGGCCCCCTCTCCTCAGGCTCTAGGATGATTTACCATTTATGAAATGTTCTCTCTTTAAACAGTCTGTGCAAATCCCAAGTTAGGCATTTGAAGTTCATGACCCTTTTCTTCCTCTTCAAGTTCCCAGCTCTCCCTCCCTCACAACTTGCTGAGCTGTTGGGCAGGAAAACCCCCCTGAGAATTGAAAATCCTTCTCCATCTTCCTTCTCCTTCCAAACAAGCCAAGTCTGTTAGAACAAGTAAATATAAGGTCTTTGCTCCTCTCCTGCACCTACGCCCGGCCCTGCTCCCCTCTTTTCTCTTATTAAGGAAACAATGAGGCGAGCCATCCAGGATATGCCTGTGTGGACAGTGATCTCTAGCAATAAATCACTTCCTCACTTTGGCTTTTATGGGTCAGAGAAAGCATATGGCCTGTGCCTCTGACTTCAGGTCAGACACAGCTAAGCGATGTTCATATTAAAAGACTGTTGTGGGGAGATAGCCAAGCCAATAAAGGGCTTGCCTTGCAACCATAGAAGACCTGAGTTCCATCCCCAGAACCCATGTGAATGCCAAGCATTATAGGGCACAATCTTTATGTGTGTGTGAGAGAGAGAGAATGAGGACCAGAGAGAAAGAGAATCTCAGAGCTGACGATCTAGACACTGGAGCTCAATGGCCGGTAAGTCTAGTCTACTTAGCCAGTTCCAATACAGTAAAAGAAGTCATCTGAAAACAAAACAAAACAAACAAACAGAAGCCTGGTTCCTTAGGAGGCACTCTTGAACTGAAGGTTATCCTCTGACCTCCACACGAATACTTGTGAACATACACCAATGTGTTCTCTTTCTCTTCACTCCTCTCTCCCCCTCTCCCTTTTCCTCTCCCTCCTCTCTCTCTCTCTCTCTCCCCCTCTCTCTCTGTCTCTCTCTCACATGCGCGCACACACACCCACAGTGTTGCATGCCTTGTGTGTGTTTAATTCCGCCGTACTCCCCTAATGCACACACTTTAGTCTCTGACCTGGGCTGCCCTCCCACCTTGCCCTGTGGCCACCCCAGCCGAGTGGTTTGCTCTCTAGCTTGGACAGTCCTCACTAGCCCTTCCTCTGTTGGCATAGTGGAGATAGCCCAGCACAGGGGATATTTCTCTGGGAATTGCTACCCTAATGAAGATATTGCATCTCCTTTTTGTCACATCCTTTCTTGTTTTGGCAAAAGGAATTACATAATGCAGTTACCTCTTCTGTTACCAAATAAGCCAAGGGCAGTCTTGACTAGGGTCCTCTTGCATTGCTCCTGCTTCTGCACTGTGGGGGACCCACAGCTACCCCATTGTGACACAATGCTAATTACAGAGTCACCCCCTGCCTGCTACTTCTCACACAGAGAGCACCAACCCCCAGCTACACAGAAGCCAGGGATAATGAGATGACCCATGATGCCCAGGAAGGCAGAATAAAACATTTCTTACCAACTGTCAGGTGGAGGAGAAAGATAGAAGCAATTTAACTGGGATTTAATTTGAAACATCTTCACGCTGAGGCCAGGTATGAAGAAACAGGACTGAAATCCCAACACTAGGGAGGTGGCCGCAGCTGAAGGCAAGTGTGACTACTGTCTTTGCTTTAACTGTCAACCTGACATAGCCTATAGCCATCTGAAAATGGAGTCTCAATTGACAGTTTGGCCATGGACATGTCTGTGAAGGGTTATTTTGGTAGTTGATGCAGAACGGCCCAGCCCACTGTGAGTGGCACTGTTTTCTGAGTAGGTGGCCTCTGGGCCATATAAGAAAGCTAGCATGACCCTGAGTAAACAGGAAAGCATCGGCCCTCCATAGTTTCTGCTTCAACTTTGGCTTGAGCTCCCGCCTGACTTCCCACAATGATGGGCTGTGACCTGGAAGTAGAAGCTGAAATAAAACCTTTCCTCCCCTAAGTTGCTTTTGGTCAGAGTGTTTCATCACAGCAACAGAGATGAAACTAGAACACTGATGTATCTGTGTACATGAGACAGAAATTAATTTCCTATTTTAGTTGTGGGTTCTATCTCCAAGACAGTTCATTGTGTATATGTAAGATTCCAAAATTAAATAAATAAATAAGTAATCAATCCAAAATCTGAACTGCATCTCTTAAAAGAATGTCAAGGGTCTGAGACTTTGGGCTCGAGAGTTGGAGAACTTGTCTAGCATACATGAAGCCCTGAGTTTGACCCTTAGCACCACACAGATCAGGTACATGGTGCACACTGATAATCCCAGGACAGAGGAGAGCCATTTGAAACCTTGTCTAAAAAAAAAAAAAGTGTTTATCTTACAGACAAAAAATGAGGCGGAGAGCTACATTTCAAAAACAGACAAACCATATGTCCTGTTTTCTGTTTCTCAGAGCACTGTCCTGTTGTATAATAGGCAATATCGAACAATTTAAATGCTGCAGTCATCTGATTTACCATCAGTATGGCCAGGCTCAGCGTCTGGGTCAGTTGGAAGATTGTTTACTTACCATGCGCGAAGTCCTAATTTGATTCCCAGGGCTGCAAAACCCAGGTGTGTGGCACAGGCACTGAAGAGATGGAGGCAGGAGATTCAGAAGCTCAAAGTTGTCCTCAGCTACACAAGTTCAAGACCACACTTAAACAAAACCAGTATAGGTCAACTATATTGTCTAGTTTGTTCAGTTTCACCTCTAGTCTCCAGCATAATTTGACACATAGTGTACGTTAGTTGAATAAACTAATCTTATATCTATATAATAATCAACTTGTTATTAATATTAATATGTTAATATCATCAGCCTTGTTAGCAGTACTTACACATAGAAGTGTGTGTGTGTGTGTGTGTGTGTGTGTGTGTGTGTGTGTGTGTTTACAAAGTGACATATTAGCCAGGACTCTTGTACATAACAGAAACTGAGGTTAAACTAGCTTCAGTGAAAAGAAAAAGAAAGAAAAGATGAAATGCAACACCTAACTGAAAGTTCGGAGGTAGACTTCAAGCAGAACTGTGTCCCAAGGCCTCTACAAAGGCATCAAGACTGGTTAGAGGAATGCAGTATTCCATAGGTTCAGGTAATATCAACTCATAACCTATAGCAAAAAAAGCAAAGCAGCGCTTTATTCTCTTTGTCGGTGGCTCATGTATCAGAAATCGCTGAGTTATGCAAGCTGACATCTCACGTCCACCCTGAGCTGACCTCAGAGGCTAGGGGAGCCCAGCTCTGGGGAGATTGAGCCAGTTTTATGCCTTTCTCTAGGAGAGAAGGAGGAGTTAGGTTAGTCACATTGCTTCTCAAGCTAGCGGAACAGGTTCCTTGTAGGAAAGGGAGGCTTAGATGTTAGAAGCAGCAAGGAAAAACAACAGGAGGCAACAGTTCTGGCTGTTTCTCTTCGCTAAGAGAGGTTCAGCTTCCACAGCTATGTCCTGAGGCCCCTGAGAGAAATCTCCGGAGCCTGGAGACTCCTTCCATCCATCTGTCCCTCCTTCAGCCTGTGCTGGGAGCTTGCTAAGGTTGTAACTCTGATGAACAAAAACCTTCCCAGTCACTTCCAGTCCTCAGGCCCAGCCCTGCAGCCTCCATTAAGTCACTTCTCTACTTGTGTAGTGCAGTTGTTCAGGAGATGAGGTAGGAGATGAAGAGACTCACAGGACCTCACTCTCACTGCCCAGGGTCACTGGTCCCACTGGTTCATTCATGCTCCATTTCCCCACTTCTCACCCAGAGCACATGTCGTCTGTTCTGGAGCCATTTTCAGCCCTTTATAATTGGCTGAAGCATCACATGCCAAGTGTAAATCTAAGCCTGCCATAGCATCAATCACACTCATGCGGACGCCATGAGGGATGGCCTCTGTCCTCACTCATCATTGCAAAGCCAGCAATGCATGCAGACAAGGCAGGACCATTTATAAGAGGCTGTGATCTGTAACCAACTAAATGACAGGCTTCCGACTGCTTATGTGGAGCTGCCAGGGAAGGGAGCAGAGCCCGGGAGCTCACTGCTGTTCTTGGTCTTGTTCCCTCTTCTAACAACCCCAACGACAGTACAGGGGCCATTCAGTCCTGTAGCTTAAGTGGACAAGGCAGGGTTTGACTTTACATGCAGTATGACTTCCAAATCTCTAAGGAAGTCTCTGTTAAAAAAAACAAACAAACAAACAAACAAAAAAACCAACAACTGGGAATCACTTATCAAGGTTGTTTTGGTTTGGTTTGGTTTGTGTATTTGTCTGTTTGAGGCAGGATTTCCTGTGCCCTGGCTGTCCTGGAACTCACCCTGGAGACCAGGCTGGACCCTAACTCGGAGATCCGCCTGCCTCTGCCTCCCAAGGCCTGGAATTAAAGCATGTGCCACCACAGCCTGGCACTTACCAAGGTCTATAAGAACAGCCAAAGTGCTTAAAAGGATGCCGCAAGGTAGGCCCCCTCCCTGGCTTTTGTCCAGCAGCCTCCTGGTGACATGGGACCCACAAACCGGTTGGGCTAGGCTTCTCTACCGCTTACCAATAAGGAACCTCACCTTTTAAACAGCCCGGACTTCTAGGAGGTGAGGAGATGGCTCAGTTGGTAAAGTGTATGCCTTGCAAGCACAAGGACGCGAGTCAAATCCCTAACCTACAGACACACACATGTGAGAGAGAATGAGAGAGCTATCTTAACATATGAAAGAGCTAATTAGGCCCACAGTCCAGCATGGCAGCAATCAGTTAAGACTGAAATGGAAGCTGTTCTCAATAGTTTCTAGGATTTCCCCTACCCCATCCTCCTCCAAGAACATTCACACCCGTCCCTCACCACAGGCATCTACTCATGCACCTCCTTAGTCCCACCACATGCTGGAAAGCACCAAAAATGAAAACAAGAGGACATATACAGTATGTTGTGCTGAGATGACCAAGGCCAGGGATGGAGAGATGGCTCAGTCCGTAGAGCGCTTACTGCGCAAGAAAAGAGACCAGGTCTGATTGCCAGCACCCATGGAAGAAATAGAGCATGGCAGTGGGTACCCGAAACCCCAGCACCAGACGCTGCCTGGGGCTCAGGGCCAGCCACCTACCTAATTAACTGCCGAACTCCAGGATGAGTGAGGGACCCTGTCTCAGAGAACAGAGCGGACAGGAACTGAGGCCTGACCTGGTCCAGTCTGGACTAGCTGGCATAAGTATCAGGTTATTGGCCAACATCTTGGGATCTCCTGACAGTCTCAGAAAACAGTGTCTGTTTTCCTTGGTTTACTCCAAACATGCTTCTCTGCAGCCTCCTGAGAAGGAATGCATAGGGGGTGTAAATTTTCTCAGACAGCTTGCGCTCGCCTGATAGCCCGGCTGGAAGCTGGGTCCCAGGTCTGGCCCTTCGAGATTCTGAAGGCACCCTAGCTGGGTGGGCTTCAGCTCACCAAGTTCTGGCTGGAACTGCACCCGCTCTAATTAGCGGCCCGTTTTAAGCGGCATGGCTTTAGCGCTTTCTTTGGCTTCGTGTTCTGAATGTCCACGGCAGTACAAGTGGAGGGTGAATGTCCACAAGTAGAGGGTGCTGTCACCCACGGCGCTGTCATGATGGGCACCTGGTGGCTTTGCAGGCTAGAACTTGTGTTTTTCCTATTGTGGGAATTACCCTTTCAGTTGTTCTCCCCATCGCTTCTCTCTCTCTGAAATCCACATTAGTTAGAGCTCCTGAGTGTGTCTGTGGTTTTATCACCTTCACTCAGCACGCGTCTCTGTCTTTTCATGTTTGAAGGAAGGGGCAGTTTTGTTTTTTAAATTATTACATTTTTGTTTCTTTCTTTCAAAAGGAGGAAGGTGCTTCCTATGGTCGTGTATGGAGGTCAGAGGACAACTTGCAGAGGTCAGTCCTCGCTTGCCCTCATGTGAGTCTTGGGGATTGAGCTAAAATCTTCCGGCCTGGAGACAGGTTCCTTGACTCAGTGATCATCTCGCTGGCCTGTTTATTAAAGGCAGGCTCTTGGGTAGCCCAGGCTGATTTTGAACTTTCTATGTAGCCAAGGATGCCTTCAAACTCCTGCTTCTCCTGCCTCTACCTCCTGAGTGTGGGGTCTACAGGCATGAGCCAGCACAGCTGGTGGGGTCCTGGGATCACCCCCAGGATTTTGAGTACGATAGGCAAGCCTTCCCCTGACTGAGCTGCAGCCTAAGCCCTGGGTGGGGATAAAGACAAAGTGTCCTGAAGCCCACACTGATCTGTCCTTCTGTTTCCTTTGGGGGGAGGTTTCCTCAGGTTTCCCATTCTAATACTGAATTTTCTCTTTTGCCGTTTTCCCTCTTCCGAGCTGGGGACTGAACTGGAAACCTGCATATGGGAGGCACATGCGCTGCCCCAAACCAAATCTTTAGCTCCTGGCGGTCATTTTTAATTGGGTTCTTTTTTGTTCCCCGTATATTTTTAGTATCCTGTTTTCATTTTCTAGTCACAGTATCTTCTGTACCACTGAGTCGTAAGGTGTACTTTTCTCTGTACTACGCATTTTCTTCTCCCTGTCTAATTTGTTTCTTCCAAACTGGTTTTTTTTTTTTTTCCTGTTTATTTAGTTTGTGGTCCTTCCTGTTAGAAACCTTGCCCAGATGTCTGGCGACCCTCGGCCATCTGTTCTTCGGAGGAACGGGGAACTGAACTGTCGAGCGCCAGCACCGCAGGCTCAACAGGTGGGCTTCTGACGGAGGGTTTCGCCCATGGTGTGACTCCGGGACCATTTGTTTGGAAAACCCCAGTATCGGTGCCTTTTCGAGTTTGTTTCTAGTGATGGCTGGGCTCTCCAGATGGTCTTGGGTCTTCTGCTGAGGACCTGGGCCTAGCTGCCACCTTTCTTGAGAAATTGGGGAGCAGCCCAGCACACACAGTCTACTCTATGCCCTGTAAGTATAGCTTCAGCTGGGGCCATGGCCAGAGAAGAGTGTCCCCATCTTACTCAGGAATGCCCGATCCCGACAGCAGACCCTGTCTCCCACAAACTAAACAGACTTCTTTTGTGTAAGCAGCGGGAGGGCATGCCTGTGTACAGATACACACGAGGGGGCAGAGATGAATCTTGGCTGCCCAGCCACCTTCAGTCATTTGTTGCTTTGCTTATTTGCTCATTGGGTTTTGTTTTAAAACAGAACTCCAGAATCCATGTTTTCTTTAAAAAAAAAAAAAAGCTGTATGTGATTATAGTACACACTTATAACTCCAGCTATAATTCCAGTGTTACAAAGGTAGAGACAGAAGTATATCTGGGACCTTAGCCTAGATGAGTTCTAGACCAGTGAGAGACACTGTCTCAAAATAATAATAAGGATGGCAATGGCTTCTGAGGTTAAATTCTGACCATGCACAGCTATGTGAATGCTCGCTCACCTGAGTTCAAACACACACACATGGAACCCATGTGAGGTATTTACACACACACACACACACACACACTAATGCCCCTAATTGGCACTATGTGAGGTATAAAGTTTCACAAAGAGCAAACGCAGATGTGTGATTTCAGTCTGACATCTGTATCCAGCCCTCCCCCTCCTCTACTCATTTGCTTGTGTCTACCTCACTGGACTATGACAGGAACAGCAACTGGGGCACAGAGCCATTCACTGTGCTCACAGTATCTTCAGCTCCCTGCCACATGGAAAAGGACCAACAGTAGTTGGCAATGAACCAGAGTAAGAAAAGACGTCTCCTCCAACTCAATTCTGCCAGCTCCTCTTGATCCCTCCCAGGCTCATGAGCACAAGCACCCTCGTGAGCTGAGCTCCTCACGACACTCTTTCCAGTCTTCTTTTTTCTTGGTGCTTACTCATCTTCCTAGGCCGCTCTAGCTTTTCTTTCTCTCCACCCCCTTCTGACTTTGACATCAGTCTAGTTTTCAGAAAAGGGGGTGAATTTGTAGCAGCTGTGAAAATGCAGAGAAGGGGGGGCTTCCTACCTCCATTCTCTAGAAAAGTATAATTAACTCTTTCTTAAAAACTCGGGGGAAATGGAGTGATGACTCAGCAGTTAAGAGCACTTGCTGCTCTCCCAGAGGGCCAGCACCCACAGCAGGCCACACACAATTGCCTATAAAGCCAGCTCCAGGGCATCTGATCCTCCTCTGCACACGTGCGTACCCTCACACAGACACAAAGAGACTACATATATATGTGTGTATTATATATTTATTATGTATATAATAGCTTGGTTGGTAGAGCACTTGCCTAGCATGCATGAAACCCTGGGTTCTGTCCCAGCACCGTATAAACCGAGTACAGTGTGGCTCCTTTGTATGATGCCAGCACGTGGAGGACAGAAGAGGGAGGATCACTGAGCGTGTGTGTGTGTGTGTGTGTGTGTGTGTGTGTGTGTGCGTGCGTGTGCGAGTGTGTGCACCTATACAGGGAAGTACACGTGTGTGTGTGTAGCCTAGAGGACCACCTCAAGTGTGAGTGGCCCACCTTGCATTTTGATACAGCATCTATCCTTGGCCCAGAGCCTGCTAGTGGGCTAGTTGCCTGGCTGGCAGGCCCCAGGGATGGCCTCCATGTGCTCAGTGCTCGGAGTGCAAACACACGCCACCATGGGAAGCTTTTCACAAGGGTCCTGGGCATCACACGCAGGTCCTCACAGTTAAGCACTATGTGCTTCACTGACTGCACATCTCCCAGACCCCAAACTGGGACTTTATTGAGACTCTAATTCAAGTGAAATTCAAGGGAAGGGAGGGAAAAAATAAAACAGCAATTTCCCAAAGTGGCAGGAGCAGGTGTAATCAGAAGAGAGGTGTGTCAAGGAAACTGGGGCACGGTTATCAGAGGGAATCAAGAACCACGCCACTAGACTAGCGGTTCTCAACCTTCCTAATGCTGTGCCCCTTTAATACAGCTCCTCATGCTCTGGTGACTGCCCCTCCAGCCATAAAATTATTTTTGTTGCTACCTCATAACTGTAATTTTGCTACTGTTATGAATCATAATGTTAAAAATCTGTGTTTTCTAATGATCTTAAGTGACCCCTGTGAAACGGTCATCTGACCCCCAAAGGGGACACAGACCCACAGGTTAATAACTCAGGCTCTAGACAAAGAAATGCCAAAATCAAGTCGTGCTCACTCATCGTTATCCTCCCAAGCCTTTCTCTACTCCTACTATCTTAGTAAAAGCCAAAGAGAAATTGGAAAGGGAGAAACTTGTTTACTTTTCTCTTTCATTAAGAAAACATGTCCTGGTGTTTTTAGTATATTCCAGCACCAAATGAATAAAGCAGATGTGCTTTCATAGATTTGGAGCCTAATGGGATGCTGAAACAGAAATCAATTAAGGAACAAAATAGATATTTATAAGCATTCAATAGTGTTAAGAAGAAAGGGAGTGGAATTCAGTCATAGGTTAAGAGGGTACTTCCTAGATGTGGTGGGCAGTAACGGTACCTCTGAGAAAGTGCCGGGACAGGTTTTCTTCCATATATATAACTATATATATACCATATAATATGTATTTATATACAAACCATATATATATGGTTTCACATAGCCCATCTGGCCTCAAGCTCAATATACAGCCAACAATGGCCTAGGCGACAACATCTGTGCCCATCTTCCGAGGACTGAGACTGAACCACACGGTTTATGAGGAGCAGGGGATGGAACCAGGGCTTTGTACCTGCTAGGCAAGCACTCTACCAATGAACCACAACGCCAGTTCCCAGAAGTACTCTCTACCCCTTGGGAGTTAAGCCTTCTCAAAGTATAGTTGTTCAACATCAGCTGATGGGGGAGTTCCGGTTGGCGGAAGAGACCGCTACCCACCATGTGGGCATGGGATCTGACAAAGGCCAGTGAGAGGCCTAGGAAACAACCCGTGAGCACATGAGAACCTGAGTTCCAGCCCCAGAGTCACCCATATGTTTGTCTGGTAGTTGTTGTTTTAAAGCCAGGCAGGGTGGCACACACTTGTAATCTTAGCCAGGGAAGATGCAGACAGATGGCTCCCTGGAGTCATAGGGAATTTTGAGCCCGCTGACATGGCTACTAGGAACCGGGTCCTTGGAAAGAAAAGCAAGAGTTTTTAACTGCAAGCCTACCCTATGCTGTAGTCTCTGGCCAGTGAGAGACTCTGCCTCAGACAGGGCAGCTCCTGAGACATGACACCCCAGGTTTACCTCTGGCTTCGGCACATACATGTTTGCACATGTAGCCAAAGCGTGTGAGCACTCAAACACACATGAACGCGTACACTCACACCAAAGGCCAGTGAAAGAGTGTTTGCCTGAAGTTGAGAGGCCTCTTTGTTCCTCTGTATTTATGCTCAGGGGATGCAGCCTGAAATGTGATAGTGGTTTTGTTGCCGTGGGAAGAGACTACACTGAAGATGAGAGAAACAGGGTCCACAGAGATAATGGGGTCCTCAGAGATATGGGTCAAAACTTTCTGGAAGCCAGAACTACTTTAAAACTCATGAGACAGCAGCCAGCTATTTCTTTAGGGTATTTTGAGTGGGAGTTTTTTTTTTTTTTTTTTTTTTTTTTTTTACTTTCAGACAAACAAAATAATCGTGCCTGCTAAGAAGTGGCATTTCAGCTAAATCCTGAGAAAGAGGCAACCCTGGACCAAAGAGGAAGTGGGAACACTCCAGACTAAAAAGCAGCTCTGAGAAAGTTCTGGGAGGTGGGGGTGGGGCAGTCGTAAGAGCATCAGGGAACTGAGAAAGGCCCCTGTGTGTGAGCCAGGGAAGAGACAAGCCGAGGCCAGACTTCTGGGCCTGAGAAGGAATGTGGGTGTCTGAAGGGGTGGGGGGTGACTTCGTGTATTTTCCTGTTGTGGCGCTAAAAACACCCTGATAAAGCAGATGCTCACCTTGGCTCACAGTTGGGAGTCCATGATGAGGAAGTCCAGCTGGGAGGCTTGAAGCAGCTTGCCGCATTCTACCTCCAGTCAGAAAAGAAAACAATGAAAGCTTCCTGCTCCTCAACCCTTCCTCTACTCCTACGGTCTGGGGTTCCAGCAGGGCAGTGAGACTACCCACAGCAGGTGGGCCATCCGCCTCCACTGAGGTAATTAAGACACACACACCCAGCCGCATCCCCAGGGGCCTGTCTCAGGGCATCCTAGATTCTATTCGTTGATGATTGCCACTAGCCTGCACACTGAGATCTATTTCCTTTTCCTCTAGGGGAACATGCAGGGGTATGTGTGCTTGTATGTGTTGTCTGTGTGTAGAGGTCAGAGGTCAACCTGGGGTGTCTTCCTAAATTCCTTATTTTAAGGAGCCAGAGAGTGCCAATTTGATGGGTTGGCTGACCAGCAAGGCCCGGGGATCTCCTGACTCCACCTCCTCCCCAGTGATGGGGTTATAGGGATGTGCAGCCATTCTGTCTTTAATGAATTTCTGGATTAAACAGGGTTTAGTATATGATCATGAAGGACTCTGCCAACTGAGCCTCATAGCCCAGTTCCTACAATTCTGTCAACTTCAAATTCCACATCTGAACAATGAGATCATCAGACTGATCTATTTCCAGTTTGATGTTTCCTGATTCTCAAAAAAGGAAAGAAGTTGATGGGAAAGGGAGAAAAGAGGGACTGGAGAGACGTCTCCGCAGTTCAAAACGCTTCCTTCTCTTTCAGAGGACCCAAGTCCAGTTCCCAGCACCCATGTCAGCCAGCTCATAACTGCCTGTGACTCTAGCTGTAGGGGCTCCAACACGTAGCGCACATACGGTACGCATATACACATAGATAAAAATAGATCTTTAAAAATAAAGAGGAAAAGGGAGAAGGGGTGAGAGAATCCACCCAAAAACAAGAAAGGAAGGAAGCAGAAGCAGAAAAGAAATGGGCTTAAAATGAGATCCTTGGCCGTGCGCTGTGGCGCATGCCTGCAATCTCAGCACTCGGCGAGGCAGAGGCGGGTGGATCTCTGTGAGGACAACCAGGGCTACACAGAGAAACCCTGCCTAAATAAATAAATAAGTAAGTAAGTAAGTAAATAACTAAATGAGATCCTTGGCCCCTGCCCCCGCACCCACCGGGATAGTTTCCTTAAAACAGCACTTAGCATCAGGTGTAGGTTTTTGTTTTGTGGCAGCTAATATATACTATTGTTTTAATTTGTTTTGTGTTTTCAGTTGCTAATGTTACAAATAGTCCTAGTTTACAAAAACATGACAGTGGTTCCAAAGTGGTAACAATAAAAACATACATACATAGCATACCTCAGGGCAGCATGTAAGCGTGAAGAGAGGAGGGTTCAAAGACAAGCACGGGAAAAGGGGCAGCGCACACCGGCAGTCCCAGTGTGGCTATGAGCTGCTGTGTCCTCCCAGGGTGGGTCTGTGAGCTGAGCAGAATCTGAATGCTGCATTGTCCTGGGTGGGCAATGGCTTTGCCCTCAAGCTCCAGGGTGATGCCTGTTGTAAAATGTTCTTCTGAAACAGCAGAAAGCCATGAACGCTTCAATGCTATTTTCAAAGTACAATGACCTCCCTGCTAGGACAATAAAGATTTCCCAGGAGAAGTACAAACATGAAAACTGCTTCCCAACACAAACCTGACCGAGTTTTTTTGCTAAAAGAAATGGAGAAGGCAGCTATAGAGGCAAAAAGCAGGTGTATGCCATCTATGGCCAAAAGCTCATGAAACCAGCCACCACATTGGGGTAATTATTGTGCTCGGGGAGAAAGCAGATGTTCTAGGAAAAGATTCCTTTCTCATAGAACATCGGTCTGCTGTGTAGCTCCAGTGATGGGAGGAGGGTGGCACAGGATGCCCCATGCCCAGTTCATGCTGGACGTCGAGCCCAGGATTATGCATCCTAGCGAAGCGCTCTACCAACGGAGCCAAATCTCCAAGCCCCTTTTCTCTTTCTTTTTTTAATATAACTTACTTATTTTTGTTTTAGTGCATTAGCGTTTCGCCTGCATTGGTGTTTGTCTGTCTCTCTGAGGGTGTCGGATCCCTGGAACTGGGATTACAGACAGTTGTGAGCTTCCATGTGGTGCTGGGAATTGAACAGGGGTCCTCTGGAAGAGCAGCCTGTGCTCTTAAGTGCCGAGCCATTTCCCCAGCCCTTCCTTTATTCAAGACTGTTAAAAATAAAAGTTTTTAACAAGCGTTGTGGTAATTCTTCTGAAGCGGCGATATGAGCGAGACAAGTTAAGGTGTACAAATGCAGGTTTATTTGAAGCAGCTCTCTGCCGCCATGCAGGGCTGGGGAGAGAGGGAGAAGCATGTGGAAAGAGAGAGAAGAGAGTGGGAGGCGGAGAAGAGAAGGATAGATATAGATATATATATATATATATATATATAGAGAGAGAGAGAGAGAGGGGAGGGGGGACCAAACTGTGTGGATTATATGGTGAAGGAGGGGGAGGGGAAGCCTGCCCCTGGTCTGGAAAGTTCAGGGTAATGGGCAGAGCATAACAGTCAAGCCCTGCAGCATGTAGGAAGTGAGGGATGCTGAGAGAGTCCAACACTTTGCTATGATAAAGTACTCATTTCATGTGTATATGTTTGCATTATCACTTATAGAACACAAGCCAATTGTTTTGCTACGTTACATTATTGATTTTTAAACTGAAATGACAGTTTTTCCATTTATCAGGTACTCTGTTTGCAAGGTTGGGAACACCACCACTACCTGCAAGGCTCTTTTTTAAAAAACAAAAATATAACTGACCTGATCATTTGTTACTGAAAATCTATGCTGTAAGTAAAAATGGTTTTAATCTGGCAAACACTTAATGTTTGAGCCCTCCTGAAACCTGATAAAGTTGGGTGGCATGAATTCTGACAAGCCTCTATCTCTATGTGATAGAAGAAGGCATTTCCATCTACTTTATGAAGACCTCTCTGCACTCCAGCTGGCTCACGACAACCTTCCGAGGGACCAACTGACTGTGAGCAGCATGCCTTTCGCTCTTGCTCCTGTTCTAACAGCCTTCCCCATGAAGCAGTCTTTTGAGATGTAGTTGAGATACAGGCTATTTATTAGTGTTTAAGCTTGGGATAAGCTGTTGAAGAGAGAAAAGGAAGCAAAAGGGAAGAGGTTAGAAGATATTTCCCATAAATGTTAGCAGAATAATTGGCTGTGATCAAGACAAGACCAGCATGACCGAGGCACAAATCTCCTGGGCAGTGTTTCCTCAGAGGCAGCACACAGGAGCTGTGGTCCAGAGAAGCCCAAAGCTGCACTGTGGTGGCAGCCAAACGTGGTAATGTTTAAGAGTTTTCCAGGTGGTACCGGCTTTGAAGGCACGAAGGGGGTATGGAGAGCAGCGAGAGTTAGCACCGTGAGAGATCAAAAGAGGCTGTTGGTGAAGGCGCAGCCTCCGTGGCAGTGGAGGCCACCGGACTGAAAGGATCATGAAGAGAGGTCAAAGCTTGTTACCGTACAGCAGGGAACCTGAAGAAAGCCCAGACGAGGCTGCTAGTGGTGTCGCACCCCGGCTGCAGCGGAGGCTGAGGCATTTCGGCAGCCGCCACAGACCCGACCGCAGCAGCTGTAGAGTGGAGCTTGCCAAGCCTCGGAGAGATGAGTTGCGTGAGCTGTGGACGGCAGAGCCAGAGAAATGCCACTGTGGGCCCTTTGGATTGTGAGTGGGCCACAGATTCGAAGATCTACGATTTACATCATTGGACTTTGGTTTGGATGTAACTGTGAACTGGTTATTCCCTCTTGGAGTAAGAAAGTGTATAACTTAGTTTTCATTTTATAGGCGTCCACAGAAAAGACTTTGGAATTTTACAGAGATGTTGAATATTTTAGAGGAACTGTAGATATTGTGAGAAACTCCGGATAGTTTAGATTAACTTTGAGCTTTGAAAGGGACTTGGAATGTTTTAAAAAGACTAAGCTTTTAAAGTGTTTTATATTAATATAAAATACTGTGGTATTAATATTAACACATCATTAATGAGAACACAAATGAGAAAGGAAAGGTTCTAGATGAATAGTGTTGTGCTTGTGTGTTAGGTTTAGAAGGGCTCAGTTGTGCTTAACAAAAGCTAAGGTCATTTGGGAAGAAGAAACCTCAACTGAGAAAATGCCTCCACCAGACTGGCCCATGGGTGAGCCTATGGTACATTTCCTGGATTGCTGAGGGACAGCCTCTCCACTGAGGGTTGTGCTGCCCTGGGCAGGTAGTCCTGGATGGTGTAAGAAGGCAGACCAAGCAAGCCATGAGGAGCTTGTAAGCCAGTAAGCAGCACTTCTCTGCAATCTCTGCATCAATTCTTTTTTCTCTGGGTCCCTGCTCTGACTTCCCTGCATGATAGACTACAAGATGTGGGATGAAAGAGACCTTTCCTCCCCGGGTTGCTTTTGGTCATGGTGTTTTATCACAATAGATACGATAACTAGGACAATATGTAAAATGCTTTTTAGATTTGTGTGGTGTTATGTGTGTATGTGTGTGTGTGTGTGTGTGTGTGTGTGTGTGTGTAGAGGCCAGAGGTCAACTTTGGGTGTGATTCTTCAGATGTCATCTATCTAACTTGTTTTTGAGGCAATGTCTTTCACTGACCTTGCCCTTAACAAGTGTGCTATGCCGGTTAGCCAGTCTCCGAGCTCTGTCTGTCTCGTCTCCCCAGCGCTGGTGTTATAAGCACTAGCTCGGCTTCTTACATCCGTGCTAGGATTTAACTCAGACCCTCATGCATGCCTATCAGACACATCGCCAACTAAGCCATCCCTCTAGCCGCAGACTTGTTCTTGAATCAATAACTTCAGAACAGAGAAAAAGCAAGATTGGACTGGGACAGAATTTGAGCTGAGGTCCAGGCTCTGTGGAAACATTCTGAAGCTGGGTTAACCCTATCATCTTGTCTTGAGACTCAATGAAAGGGTTCATCCCATGGAAGAAGGGGTGTTATCGCCGGCCAAAGCACCTCCAAAGGCTACCCACTGTTGTTCCAGTTACCCTCCACCTCCTTCTAGAGGTCACCTGGGAAGGGAGCCTCAGCTGAAGAATTGCTCAGATCAGTTAGCATGTAAGAACATCTGTGAAGGTCATGCTGAGTGTTAGTCTCTGTAGGAGCACCCACCCCACTGTGGGTGGCACCATTCCCTCGGCAGGTGGGCCTCAGCTATATGAGCTAGCACCCTGTGAGCTAACAGTGTTCCTTCAGGGACTCTGCTTGAATTCCTGTCCTAACTTCCTTTCAATGATAGCTTATAAATCTGTTAGTTGAAATAAGCCCTTTTCTATGCTGCCACAGGGCAGAATAGTTTCAAGGCCAGCTCTCCCACACTCATTCCCGTGGGCCACCTCACCTGCAAACCCCTCTTCCGCCCAGTCTCCTGACCACTACCACCAATCAGGGTACATGGGTTTTCAAAAACAAGTAATTTCTAAGTGCTTAAGGTCAAAATGGAATAAATGGCATTTTATTCAACTTTTTCAGGGGAAGAAAGCTCAGAGATGAACCCCATTTCCTTAGCTCATGTATTATTCTTGCAGGGCCTTTCCAAGCTTCCACACCACAGGCTCATGTTCATCACTTCTGTGCAATTCAACCATCTCTGTGCCTTCCCCCACCTCGTAGGAGAGCTGTCCCTGTCCCTCACCTGCTGCAACACTAGGAAGAATGGACAGCACTTCATCTGGACAGCAGCGTAGAGCTGGCCCTGGTTGCTGGGGTTGTGGGTGAGCTGGCAAGAGGGCATGAGAACAGGAGAGTCAGCAGGCTGACCAGCTCAGATACCTCCAGGGCTCCCAATTGGCCCACCCCAACATCTGCAGCATGGATGAACTGCTGGAGTGCATGAAAGGGCCAAACCTACAGATGCAAAACTACAGGATCTCCATGACACAGGGAAACAACAGGATATCCCAGAGGAGTTTCAGTGACAATCCAGTATGGATAGAGTAGCAGAGGCCAGAGGCCTCAAACCAGACCACCACGTCATTGAAATGAACATTTGCAAGCAAAGCTGTGTAGCATACACTGTAACACACTACAGCTTCCACAAGCCTCTCTCTCTCTTGCTCTCTCTCTCTCTCTCTCTCTCTCTCTCTCTCTGTTGGTGGGGAGGTTGCCATGGTGGAAGGCAAGTACGAGGGGGAGGGGAAGATGAGTGGGACTGGGGTGCATGATGTGAAATTCACAAAGAACCAATAAAAGTTTTTTTTAAAGAAATAAACCCTCCTACTCCTATTCCTGCTATCTTTTGTTGGAGCTTTTTGTCACAGAAACAGAAAGGAAACAAGAACGCTGCCTTCCAGGAACATGTGTTGAAACTGGTAAGAACGGCAGGTTCCATTTCTCACTCCCAGAAGAGCTTTGGGCCACGAATGGCACAGCACCCACCACCACAAGGGAAATGGTGAAACAAGGAACAGTGGCCCAAGTCGCCATCGCTGATAAATAGTGGTTTTTAGGTTGTTCACAAGGAAAGAGCTTTTGAAATAAGATATAAGATAAAAAGGAATTTCTTCACGACCATGTCTATAGTTTCAAGAGAATGACTCCACACATCTGTGACCCTAGAGCTGAGGGGGTGGAGACAGGCAGATCCCTGGAACCAAAGTCCAGTCACATCAGTGAGGTCCAGGTTCAGTAGAGACCCTGGCCCAGAAAGAACACTGACAAACACTGACAAAATAGCCAGTGTCAACCTCTGGCCTCACCCATGCCCCACATACATATATACATGAACATGCGCACAAACCTACATTAGAGAGAGAGAGAGAGAGAGAGAGAGAGAAACTGAGCTATCTGTAAACAGTTCAAAAATTCTGAAAAATTTGGAGCAAGAGAGATGGCTCAGAGGTTAACAGCACTTGCTGCCCTGCAGACACCTGAGTTGAAATTCCCTGCACCCACATGGTGACTCTGAACCATCTGTAACTCCAGGTCTAGGGGATCCGACACCCTCTTCTCATTTCTTGGGGTTCCACACATGCGCACGGTGCACATACCTACTATTCAGGCAAAACACTCATATTTATAAAACAAAAGCAAACAAAGCTTTGTTTAATTCTGAAAAACGTTTTGATTCATTGCTAGAATTTAGCACTTTTCCTCACTTGTTAGAAACAACCCTACTATCCTATTTCTCACATCTAGAAACACACCAATGTTTGTGTCAGAGATACTTGGAGCCCAAGAGCAGACTGGAGACCCAGTGTGTCATCCCCTGACAGGCGTCATCCAGCTGCCCCTCCACACAGCATGAATAGCTCATCCACGCGTCTACCTCCAGGGAAGCGTTCACCACGGTTCTGGATCTGCAGGCGACCAGGCTTTACCAGAACCAAGGACGGGTGCCTGTCCCTGCCCCTTCTTAACTCGGAGGTGTGATTTTCTAATGAAATAACAGGAAAAGAAAACATAAGGAAAAGAGGGAAAGACAAAGAAAGAGATATTAATGATGCAGACACTTGACTCAAGCGCGTGATTTGAAGAGACCACGAAGCCTGGCTCAGACCACCCTGGAAGCAACAAGACAATTAAATCACTTTAAATTTTTTTAATTATCTTTATTTCGTGTGTGTGTGTGTGTGTGTGTGTGTGTGTGTGACACACACTCTGTGGCATGTGCTTGGAAGTCAGAGGGACAACTTGTGGGAGTCAGTTCTCTCCTTTCCCCGAGGGGAGCTGGAGGATTGATGTCACATGGCCAGGCATGGCACATGCCTTTCAACCAATGAGCCACTCTGCCGACCCCAGTCATTTCATTTTTGTTATTGTACTCTATTGCTTTTTTAAGGTTTATTTTCATTCTTTTTCTGTGCACCTTATATACTGTAAGGGAAACAATTTTATTATCAACTTGCTATCACTGACCTAAATTGTGAGGGAGTGCTCTAACCACACACGTACACACACACACACACAGCGAGAGATATGTTGCTTTTAGATCTCTTCTATATTGAAGCTGTACATGGGAGATGCATTGTCAGTTTCAAATATATAGTTCCCATTGTTGAACTCATGTTTTGAGACCACAGCACTAAATCGTCTGGAGCTCTATCGTCGGGCTGTAAAGGTCTCCTCTTACCTGCCCATTCTATCGGCTCACCTTGGTTAGTTGTCTTGTAGTTCTACATGGCTTTGTACGCGCTTCTGCTTGCTCACTGTAGGCCTTTCCCACTAAAACAGTTCACTGGCGCCGGCCTTGCTCCCCATCCCCTGAAACAATGGCAAGCCAATTGCTCACTCGATGTCCAACGCAGAGGTGATGCGGGAGCCACACAAGCACAAGGACCTGAGTTCAGCTTCTCAGTGCCCACATGAAGATCTGGACAGAATGGCCATGCGCCCCTGAGCCCAGCAAGTGTCAGGGCTGGTTTCAGGCCACCACCCCAGCACGTAGTTTTAATGTTTTAAGCTTTTAATCGCAGTGTTGGGAAGATAGAGATGGAAGCTAGAAGGTGGGGAGATAGATGCCTGGAGCTTGCTGACCAGACAGCCTAGCTGACCTCATGAGGTGCAGGTACCAGTGAGAGAGCCTGTCTCAAAAGGCAAGGCAGGCAGTGCCCGAGAAATGACAGATGAGGTTGACCTGTGGCAAGTCCGTGGCCTGTTCTCTGTGTGTGCACGTGTACACCTGTGCCCGCAGACACACGACAGGGTAAAAGAGCACGGAACCCCAACAAAGTGATAGCTGCAAGAGCCACCTTGCTTTCCTTTCCCAAGAGTCACGGCAACGCAGTCCCAGAGCAGTCATCACTGGGAACTTGTTTGATTAACCCTGTTATGCGCTGTGTGTCCTTCATATCTTAAAAACCCTCCTCAAAGTACTGCATTGAACAGCCAAAGTCGGTCCTTTGTACAACCTGCGTACCTGAGGCTCATTAATACCCCTTTGTTCTGCTCTCTCCGGCTCCGGCTATTACCAGTTCTTACCCAGCCATTTCCAACAATCCCCTCACACTCTTCCACACACATTTCTTAAAAGCCAGCTGTTCCATTGTCACCATCCCGAGGGATTATTGACCAGGTTGGGTTTGCATTTATGAGCACGAAGCTGGAGCTGACACAGCCCTTACCACAATTAATAGTTCCTGGAAGAATTTGCCTTCTTAGCACTTTATAAATAGCTTCATACATCTAAGGGCAAAGCAGGTTTTAATTAGTGTCGGTAATAGCTAACTAATCAGAGAGAAATTAAGTGACTGCCCAGCAGAATCGAGGAATACACAGCGGTGCTAGAGTCCATACAGGGTAGAAGAAGGCGCCCCTGTTTTTACAGTGGCGAGTATTAGCCTCCTGCTAGCCCTGATCGGGAGTTACTGGCGGCTGGCAGGCTTGGTTTCTGTGTGTAAAATATCATTTTGAAACACCCGGTGCTTCCTTCCTCCTGCCCCTTCCCCCATCCCGGGTTTCTCCTCGTATTTTAATCATGGTCAGTCCATGTAGCACTCAGAGTCATGGTTCACAGTTGGCTGGACGTAAGCCTGCATAATCCTTTGGTATCTTTGGATTACTATCCACAAGCAAGTTTTCCCAGCTTTAATTGTGAGAATGGGCTCCCTGCCAAGAAAGCACTCATCCACGCTCAGGCCCACCTGGTTTTTCCCTGCTGGCCCCACCCAGGGTCCAGGCCATTTAAAGGCCTCTCGGTGCTGAACGTGTGCACAGCCTATCTCTGCAATTGCATGCAAAGTCTATGCTTCATAGAAAAGCCAACACCCACAAGGTCTATTCAAAATTAGTGTCAGGAAAGGAGACACGGAAAGAGCCAGTTAGGGGGCTCAGCACATCCTGGGCTCGCTGCCAAGTCTGAAAGACCTGAGTTCAATCCCCGGAACAAACACGGTGGAAAGAAAGAACCAATACTGCAGGTTGTCCTCCAACCTCAGCATGGTACACTGTGGCATGTCTGTACACACGCACACACACTAAGTGAAGATGCAGAAAAAGGAGAGCCTCTAATGAGTCACCTTGCTTTAATATCATCCAATAATGTAAAATATGTACACTTCACAAAAACACACATATATAGGCAGGCACGGTGACAAATGCCTATAATCCCAGCACTCAGGGAGGCAAAGGCAGGCAGATCTCTGTGAGTTCAAATCCAGTCTGGTCTACAAAGAATCTAGGAAAGCCAAGGCTACACAGAAAAACCCTGTCTTGAAAAACCAATATATTTATTTTATGTTATATAAAATAAATGTATTTAAGAAAGTTTAAATAATAGGCAAAGTCAGACCAGAGGATTTAGGGGAAAATAGTATACCTACAAAGATTAATGTCGCTCATCAGGCAGCTGAAGCTGAAGGCAAGTTGAAAAGCTTACTTGGATACCTAAACCCTTCCTACATCAATTAAAGATTTAACCCACAAAAAAGAAAAGAAAAGAAAAGAAAAATGCTCACGGCCATTTACTGCCTGATTCTCTTCAATCCCTTCTTGGATTTCAAAGAGTTCTTTGTGACTGGGAAACAGAACAAGGCATTTGAATCACACACACACACACACACACACACACACACACACACACACACATGCTTGTCAGTCATGACTAATACTCAGGGCATGTGTAAGCCCCTTCACAGGGCCGGGACAGTAGTACCTTGCTATTCCATCTTCAATTTTAATCCTTTCTCAGTTGTATTTTTAACAGTTGCAAGTAGGCAGTCAAGGAAGCTGGACTGTTCGAGTAATCCCTTTCAGGTCAGACACCCAGACCAGAGGAACTTACAGCCCAAAGGCTCACTTCATTGCATGGACAACTGCCCAAAGTTCGTCTTGAACATTAAATCTGTTTAAAATGTTATGAACGTAACAGATTTCATTGTACATTTTCCACTTTCACACAAACCATTCAGGAGCTGGAATGAAGAAAGCATCTGAGAAGAGTATGCACTTGGGAGCAAAATACTGGGTGGGGTTCTATGATGCTTTCCTTTATCCGTGGAAGGTACCCCAAAGATCCCCACAATGTATGCCTGAAATGGTGGACAGTACCAAAACATAACAGTGTTTTCTACACTGTACATGTATGTTTATAAGTTAGCCAGACATGGCAACGCAGACTGTACAGAACGCATTCTGATTACTTCCACCCTGCCTTTCTTACCTCCCTCCCAGCTCCTGTCAACGCCTTTCTGTGCCTAACCTTTCGTTGTTGTTATTTTTTGGAGTCTAGGGTCACATAGTCTAGGCTGGTCTTGAATTCCCTGTGCATTTGAAGATGAGCTTGAACCCTGGATCCTGATGCTGCATACACCACAAGATCCACTGTTAATTTGGGGGTTTGTCTCAGAGACCTCATGGGTTCTTTGTTCTGTGTAAGTTACCTCAGTTCTGCCATATGGAGCTGAAGTTGACCTGTCCCTCCTTGTTTGAGCCTCAGCTCCTCCTCTGCACGTCAATGAAGCAGAGCCTACTGAACACATTCCAGGGAGCCTGGTTCAATTGCAAGTAAAGACTTTCTTGAGATGGTCTCCTCTCTCTCTATCAGCTTCTTCAGCTGGCAGCACAACAACAGTGTCTTCATGGGCATATACTGCTCTCCAGGGATATAGGTAGACAGACAGACAGACACAGAATCTCATATAGCCCAGGCTGAATTTGACCTTGCGTATACCTGGAATGACCTTGAAGTCCTGACGCTCCTGCCCCAGCTCCAGGACGCTCTAATGACAGACACGTACCACCACGCCCCGATTGTATGTTGCAGAGGGTGGAAGGAGAGGCCAGCCAAGCACTGGGCCAGTCAGTTTTACACTGTTGGGTCCAGACTTATCCCTGAACCTGTGTAGTCGCCCTCTGTGGCAGTGAGGGCCTACCAATGTCACTCATGAGAGTCTTAAGTCTCCACCTACACTAAATACGTTCTGGAGTGACACATCGCTGTCAATCAGAAAGCATCTTCTATTCCTGCCCTCCGCTACCAGCTTAATGTCTCTTTCCTCTGAAGCACTTATTAAGCACGTGCAGATGTAATTTTGGCAGCTGGAAGAATGACAGCCAAAGTAGCAGATTTCTTTCTCCTTTGCAGTTCCACAGGGAAAGAGAGGATTCATCCTTACTGGAGGTTCTAGCTCCCCCAGCATACGATCTTCTCTCTTCACTAATGAAGCCAGCATCTTGAAAGAAGCACTTCACAGCTTTTCTTTGTTCTATTCATCTGCCAGCAGTGCTGGCTTCTGTTTGAAGGCCTATATTCATGAGATCAGGGTCACCTGAACCGGAGCACTATGAGACCGTGACAGTCAACCTGATAACCCAAACGGCCCTGCCTCTGTTTCTTTCCTGGTTTCTATGACAAAATACTCTGACAAAAGCCACTTGCAGGGGCAAAGAGATTATTTGGGTTTACAGTTCCAAGTTACTGTCCATCGTGTCAGGAGAGCCAAGAATGAAGAGCTTGAAGCATCCCGTCCTGTCCCAGCCATTGTCAGAAGAGAACAAAGACCACTTGCACACTGCTGCGCAGGCCCCACCTCCACTCTTACAGTCCCGGATGCCCTGCGCAGAGAATGACTAGGCCCATAACGAAGGAAAGTTTCTCTTATCAATTAAGATAATCAATATAATGCCCCAAAAGCATGGCCACAGACCAGTCTCCCAGGTGATTCTAGATTTTGTCAAGTTGACAATAAACATTCACAGCGCCTGGGTGCCCAGTGAGTAAGCGCAGCATAGTCTTGGTCACTGTCCTATTGTTGTGAAGAGCCACCATGACCAAGGCAACTCATAAAAGAAACCATTTAATTTGGAAGCTCATGGTTCCAGAAGGTTAGAGTCTCTGATCACCATGGCAGCAAGCCAGCACGGGAGCAGTAGCTGAGAGCTTACATCTTGAGACAACCCTGAGGCAGGAAGATGAGGGCTCACTAGGAATGGTATGGGCTTTTGAAACCTCAAAACCAATCCCTAGTGACACGTCTCTTCCAAGGAAAATTCCAGAAATAAACAATTTAAAAAAATTTTTTTTAGTTGTTTGCTGTCCTGAGCAGCGTGGTAAAATATCACCTCACTGTAGTCATCATCCTTTTCTGAGAGACAATGGACTGAAGACTTGGGGGGATGGGAGAGAAATTCTAATCTCTAAAGAGAGACAGTTGTGCCCCTAAATGCTAAGAATGAAGTCCTAAGCTGAGGCCCAGTGGCCTTCCCGCAGATGAGAGCAGGTGATCCACCTCCTGACACACCCACTTTGTGGCAGTGTCTCGTGGCTCCCTCCAAGTCGGGTGTGCAGATGCAGGTCAGATGCAGTTGCCTGGTGTGCAAAAAGCACTGAGTTCCATCCCTAGCGCTTCACGGACTAGGTGTGGCCGAGCAAGCCAAGAATCCTAACACTCAGGATGTGGGGGCAGAGGAGCATGAGTGAAATACTAAAGAGTGGCACAGGTGACGTTTACCTTTCGTGCAGCCAGGGAAACAGGAAGTAGCATTCAAAGTCAACCTCGAGGGAAGGTTGTCCTCAATGGCCTCCGTGGCTGTTAATCCCCTTAGTAGGAGAAACATTCTTCCGATAAGTCCTTACCAGGAGATAATACGTGAGACAGTGCCCAGAGAACCCTGCCTTTCCTTCCTCTCTTCTTCCCAACCTTGTAGAAAACATAAGTCAAAGGTCGTGTAACCGGCTCAAAAGCTAGAGTCCTTCTCACATGCAAAATATGGCTCTCCTAGCATAAACAACGTAGTCCGCAAAGACAGAATTTTGAGGACAGTTAGAAAATGTGTGCCAGGCGGTAGCCCACTTATCCGAGTATTTGTTTAGCATTCGCAATGCCCTGGGTCTCCACCCTAAATGCTGAGTAAACCGTGCTGGCACAGGTCTTTGGTCACAGCATTGGAGGATCAGGAGTTCAAGGTCGTGTTTGGCTCCTTAGTGAGTTTAAAGTAGTTTGAGCTATTGGACACTCTATCTCAAAAAGAAGGAGAAGTGGGGATGGGGGGGAGAGGAAGAAGAGGACCAGCCACTCCCACATCATTTAGCAGTTTGAACAATATGTCTTATTTTAAAAACATGCTTCCAAAGACAAAGATCTGTACTTCTTATGGACAGTGGAGAGCTGCTAACACATGCGCACACTGGTAAGAACTGGAACTCAGCTTCCTTTCACAGAGGTCTATTTGGTTTGGTATGCATGCACACTCCCAAGTTTCACTTTGCATTTCCGGGTTCACTAAACCCTCAGATCTGGCGTTAACAGTCAGAGTGAAAGCCCCCGTAAAGAAAACCACACTGATTTTACCTGCTCTAAGGTGACTATTTTGAGAAGCTCTGATCATCAAATCCGTTTACTCCACATTCACCTTTATATAAAGTATATAAAATACCTCCCTAAAATCTCTGCAGCTGTGACTTGCCTCAGTAATGTTCACCAAGTCAAGGACTTTTTATAAAATCAAAAACTCTTTGCATAACTAAAAAAGTTTGGAAAGAATCCTTGCTGAAAAGCTAGAGCTGCAGCTCAGTTGACAGATGCTTCGGTCCATCCCCAGCACCCCATAAACTGGCATGGTGACACACACCTGTAATCTGAGCACTTAGGAGGTCAAAGCAACAGGTCAGAAGTTCAAGGACACCCTCAGCTACACAGAAAGTTCTAGTCCAGCCTGTGGTTCATGAGACGTTGTAAGTCTGTGGCTCTATACGGTCTCTCATGCTGTGGTGACCCCAATCACAAAATTATTTTGTTGCTACTTCAAAACTGTGACTTTGCTGCTGTTATGAATTGTAATGGAAATATTTGATGTGCAGGATATCTGATATGCAACTCCTGAAAGGATCATGACGCACAGCCTGAAAATCATTGTTGTAGGTGCTTAGTAAAAGCCTGAATAACCTGAGTCCCTCAAAAAGAAAAAAAGAAAGAAAGAAAAAGCCAGAAATAACTATGCATATTTCTCTAGTACTTACAAATACAGTAACCCTGCCAATAAGAGAGAGAGAGGCAGTTTAAAGAATCAGAATATACAAAGAGAGAAGTTGAAGGGAGCAGGGATCAAAAGATGGACTTCTCTCTCACTCATTACTGGAAAAGATCAAATATTCACCTGTTACAATAACAAATCTGATTTGAAATGCTGGTTTGAAATGTTTGCATCGGTCTCCGGGCCACCTTGGTCCACCTTTGGCCTGAAATTTCTCAGTTCCGTTCTCTAGAGGCCAACGTCATCACACCAGGACTGCATTCTTTCTGGCCTTTTCAGTTGTTTACCCTGAAAGAGTAGGACCTGAGCCAGCTCCAGCCCAGGTTCTAGGAAGAAAATGAGCCAAGATGCTGGGAATGTACAAATAGCTCAGAGGGACCGGCAAAATCAAGAAGCAAGGTCAGATGGCACAGTTCTGTAACCCTGGACGGGAACTGCTCAGTCTAGAGGGTTGGGGATGAGGAAGCGGGAGCCGTAGGGAAGCAGGGTTGCTCCCCGGGGTCTGCACTCCTCTCCTCGAACCCCAGTTATGCAGGTGAGTTTTCACACTGCCAGAGCAGAGTGTAATCAAGATAAGCCTTGAAGTCCAACTCTTGGGTCTTAAAAGGCCCTTTGGTGAAGCAGGAACAACTGGGTGTTTCACCGCACTCTTTAAGAGAAAATGCAAGCCTGGGTTCTAGTCTCCTTGACTTCGCTGATTAAACCAGAAAGACCTAGCAGGGCATGGTAGCACAGGCCTATAAGTCCCAGCATTTGTGAGGTTCAAGTCCAGCCTGGGCTACATGAAGCCCCATCTCAAAAAGAGACAGCCTCAAGTAGGACAAAGATGAGAAGAGGTGACCGGCTTCTCCACTGTGCAATTACCTGTTATTGGCCCTGGACCCGAAGAGTTCATAAGAGTGTTCAGCTCGATGTTTCCATGGAAACAATATTCAGCCCATTTAAGTGTTAATTTCTGCCCTTGGTGTCAAATGCCTCAACATGAACAGTGAACACGCAGGACCACTGAGCTGCACCGCAGTGCTCGTGTGATAGTCTCTTTTTTTTCCTGTGTGTGCATACACGTGAGTGCAGACGCTCATGTACGTTCCTGTGTTTGCATGCTTGGGCTGGCCAGAGGTCAGCCTCGGGTGCCATTTCTAAGCAGCTGTCCACCCTGTTTTCAGAGATAAGGTCTCTCACTACAGGGACCTGGAGCTCACTGGTTAGAGACCGGCTGGCCCAGGAGCCCACCTGTCTCCACATCCCAGCACTGGGATTACAAACATACAAGCATATGCCACCACACAGGGCTTTCTACGCCAGTTCTTGGGCTCAGATTCGGGTTCTAATGTTTGCAGGGCAAGCATTCTGCTCTGTGAGCCACTGCCCAGATCCCCAGGAGACACTTTCAATCTGAAGGGTTTTCAGATAGCTTGGAAGCATTTGTCGGGGAGTGATCATATCTCATCAGTCGCCAGCGTGCCACTCTGACGCTCACTGTGCCTTCCCTAGCACAGTGTGGATGGTTCCTCTCTGAAACCAGCTAAAGTATCTTCTGGAAAGTCCATTTTCCTGCCCTTTTGCACGTTTAGCAAAGTCATCCCTCTCTTTGCCTCCAAAGATATAACACTCATGTTTTCAAGCTGCAAAGAAACCGTTGAAAATTAAACCACAAAACAGCATTTTAATGAGAACATTATTACCTAACACTCCACTGTGGTTTTAGATGGCCTCATGCCAACCTTCCAAACTAGTATAAGAAGCCATAAGTCCAGAGTTGAGGGAAAGAGGGGTGGGGAGAGAATAAGTTACATCCTCTTAGTGAAGGTAGCTTTCTTGGACGGCTTCCAAATAGATCTTTCTAGAAGGTTGGAGGTTATTATTGGTGCCTATAGTTAAAGACAACTTTCTTCCTGTTTTGAAGTTTGAAAGAAAAAAAGGGGGGGCCACCCTTGAGTTAGTACATGATGTCCTCAGCGAAGTGTTTTGGCTCTGAAGAGGCTCTACCCAGCACTGTCTATCTGCCTCATCACTTGCCCTCTGCATACCCAGTTGCTATTTCTGTAACCTAGGCTACAAGACCGCAGTGTCTGTGTGCACGGTGAAAACTCCAGCAGAGCAGAACCAAGGTAGGCACAGGTCCTCCCTGGTCAGCGACTGAGTATACTTGGTTCTGGGCACTGAGAAGCGGACTGGGGCTGGGGCTTCCCACTGAGGGTCATTTCTTAGAGACCATCTTTCCTTGGCTTCCAGCCAGCCCAGCAACTAGGCCTGAGGACTGTGGTTTCATTTCCACATTGGGCTTCCTGACTTAGCCCCTGAACTGCTCTCTGCCATCATCTTCCCACAGATTCAGTGCCAACCAGATGTCCCTCCAAGGCAGCATGGAAAGGGGTGGGCGGGGCAGGAATGACAGGCCGGTAGACACCACTGTGGAATCACCTTCTTTCCACAGAAGTGCAAGTCAAGGCCGACAGTTTCGAGGTTCACCCAAAATCACACAGCAGATAGGTAGCAGAGACCAGATTCTACCCTGACTTCCGGGCTGTGGTGATGCCCTACGCTACACCTGTGTTCCTGTCGGTAACACACTCACTTAAAGGATCCCTGCGCACCCACAGGGTGATTGCACCCACAGATAAGAGTGGGCTTTGTTAACTGCTACCCCTCCTGGCCAAGAACCACTTGCTGGACTATACAAGCAAGGATAAGTGGAGAATTATGCTGGACTCTGTTGCCAAGGAGTTATATTCATTGTCATTGTTTTGAGGCAGAATTGCATGTCAATGTTTCCTGTATCCAGGCTGGCCAAGGATGAGCCCTAATATCCTGCTCCTACTGCCTCAACCTCCAGAATTCTGGGATCACAGGCACACACAGCCACACCCCCTTCTATGCAGTGCCGGGAACCCAATCCGGGGCTTCGTGCATGCTATACCAGCCCTCTGATCTAGGTCTCCAGTCGTGAGGAGTTGCACTCTTAAAGGCAGCAAAAAGAGCCCATCAAGGAGGAATCTACTGGATGTGTCCATGTGTGCTTCTAAGCCACCTGCTGGGGCTCAGGGACCAGAGAGCCTAGCCCCAGTAAGAACAAGGTGTATGGTTCCAGAGGCACCCAAATTTGATCTCTGGTATATATATATACACACACACACAACAGACATAGACAAAAGAAGGAGAGAGAGATGGGAAGGGCACTAAGAGAGAAAAACCTAAGCCTGAGAAGCCACTGGTCGTAGAATCAGGTTCAAAAGCCTTTTTCTGCTTTTGCAGGCTTGCCTGTGGTGTCCAAGTCCCTGCCCCCAGCTTCAAACTGTTGACTCTTTCAGACCTGAACACACAGGTTGAGTTTCACCTTGGAAGAATGCAAAGCAGTCAGCTGCAGTGGGTAAACAGCCAGCCTCATCATATCCATCTCAGATTTCTCTGAAACAGCTCAGGAAGGGGTTCTGAGAGGACCTCTGACTCATACCAACCACGGCTCAGGGGAGAGCATTTAATGTGGTGCATCTGTGACCCTGGAAACCCACTCTCTTGGGAGAGGATGTTCGCTGTGACTCCTGTATATGTGTTGCCTTTACAAATCAATGTCATCAGTCACCGGGTGGCATTTGCCAAAGGGGAAAAGAAAGAAAGACAAGTGAAGTACTTCCAAGAGCTGTAGTTGTCGATAGCTGTTTCTGAAATTCATGATTCACCTACAGGTGACCATAGGAGGGGCCAGTGCTGTCCCTGAGGAAGGGGTGTGAGGAACAACGGGATCTGGGGTCTGGTGACTGCGCTTGATTGTTAACCTCAGGAGATTAGAACCATGGAGACAGGTCTCTGGGTGTGTCTATAATGGTGTTGCGGGAAAAGTTTAACTTGGGTGTGAAAAGCCATCTTGAATGTAGGATCCTTCCATGCGCTGGGGTCCTAGACTAACTAAAGCAAAGAAAGCGAGCTGAGCGCAGTAACCCTTGCTCTCTGCTTCCTGACTGTGGGTGGAATGTGAGCAGCTGCCTCACACTCCTGCTGCTCAGCCTTCTCCACCGTGATGGACTGTACCCTCAAGCTGTGAGCCCTCACAGCTCACAACCACCTGCAACTACAGTTCCAATATGCTATTCAGGCATGCACACACATATACACACACACACACACACACACACAAATAAACAAAAAGACAAAATTTAAATCTAGAAAAGTAAGTAAATAAACAAGTTAAATATATAAAAATACAAGTAAACAAATGAAAATTTAAATGTATAAAAATATTCATACATATATACATAAAATAAGTAAGTGGATAATTAAGTTATGAAAATATTCATATTCATATATAAATAAAGTAAATAAATAAATATTTAAAAGTGGTGGCACACGCCTTTAATCTCAGCACTCAAGAGGCAGAGGCAGGCAGATCTCAAAAAGTTAGAGGCCAGCCTGGTCTACAGAGTGAGTTTCAAGACAGCCAAAGCTACACAAAGAAACCTTGTCTGGAAAAAACCTCATCTACATATATGAGTAAAATAAGTGAATGAAAATTGCAGTGTATAAAAATACACACATACACATATAAATAGTTAAGTGTATAAAATACATTTACTAATACATTTAATAAAATACGTGGACCCATATTTGTATACGCACTTACATACACATACATATTTATACATTTATGTGCACACATGTATTCAGGTATAACAACACATACCTATAATCCTAGCACAGAACCTGGAGGGTTCCTGGGGCTCACTGTCCAGCCAGCCTAGCCAAAATAGTGAGCTCCAAGTTTAGAGACTTTGTGGCGGCAAGGAAGATGGCCCTGTGGATAAGAACACTCGCCCTGCAGCAAAGATGTCCCACAATGGGCTCCCAGCTTCAGCAGTGAGCTTCAGGTTCTGTGAGGAACCTGCCTCAGAAAGGTATGGAGGTGTAAAGAGAGGAAGACACATGATCTCCTCCTCTGGCCAACTCGCACACGTACATATACCACACACATATACACAACAAGCACACAAACATGCATAACACACACACATCACACACACACACGAAAACGGAGTGACTGGAGACACCCAAGTTGGTCTCCAGCCTCAGCCAGTCTTTGTGATGGAGCCATTCCCCTCGTCCCTCCTCACCAGATACACGCTTCAGGATGCACGCAGGGCTCAAGGCCTGGAGCAGCTGTGAGAAGTGACAGGTGCTGTCTTTCTGCCTCCTGGGGACTCCCATGGGGAGCCCAGCTCTGGGGTACAGTGGAGAGCACAAATCACCCGACTCCCCTGGATCTATTGCCTTCACGTAAAGAATGAGTGGAGGGCTGAGGACGACTCCATCCGGGAAATGCTCTCTGCCAGCATGGAGACCTGACTTCCCAGCACCCACAATGAAAGAAGTAGGCGTGGTGAGACAAGCTTATAACTCTTTCACTGGGGAGGTGGAGACAAGCAGACCAACCCCTTGGGCTCACTGGCCAGGCAGCCTAGCCTAATAGATGAGCGCAAAGCCAATAAGAGGCCCCGCCCGTCTCAAAAATAAGAGATGGCGCTCCTGAGGAACAACGCTGGAGACTGTCTTCTCGGCTTCACACATATGCTCACCTACATGGACATGCACACATGCATGTCCATCCACACACACAAACAAACATACAGCATGAAAGTATAGAAAAGAAAACATCAGCTTTCAGGGTCCTGCTTTTCCTCCTCTTCCCATGTCTTGCACATGAGCATCTATCACCTTTTAGGACACAACATCTCCAACCCAGAACGGAACAGGGCATCTGAGCCTCAGATATCAAAGGAAATTCTAGACTTGTGGCAAGAGGCAGGCAACCATTATCATCTCCAGTTTTCAAATGAGGAAACTGAGGCACTAGAGTAACTTGAGCAATGCCTCCTCTCGTGGGTCTGTAGGGATGAGAGGGAAATGGGGTGTGTCAGAAGCCACTGACAGCACCGCCCTGCCCTGATTCTGGCAGCATCACTCTCCTATCTTTGTGTTGGCGCCAATTTTTGAACTTGAAATCTCAGTTGTGGGTTCAAGGTCATAACCGTCTGTCCCTCTAAAAGAAGGGACACACCCATTGTTCCCTGGTTTCGCTTGTACATTGGGGTTCCAACTGTCACTCCTCAAATACCACACAGGTTTCACTTCCCCAAGCCCTAATTCACTCATTTTTTTAAATAAGGATCTATCTGCCGGGGTAGGTGTGAGAAATGAGAAAAGGGGCGGCATCAGCCTGGGGCCCATGGGCAGCTCTCTGAGATGCCGTTCACACACTAGTGAGCACCTCACAAACAGAGCATTGTGATGAAGTATTTTTGTTCTTATATAAACATGTCCTGTCTCAATTCTGGCTGACGTAAGAATCACAGCATTTAAAAAAAATTCAAATGTTTATAGCCCCACCCATTCAGCCCTGTCAAATCACTGAGGTCAACGGCTGAGGCCCAGAGATTAGGATTTGGCCTTGTTTTACCTCCTTGCCATGCAAAGGCTGAGGCCAAGCTAATAACCATCCTTCCAGAAAGTTCCATAAGAAATTCTTGCCAGTATAAGAGCTAATTTAGAAGACTGAGAAGGTCCACAGCTTCTGATTAGGGTGACTTGGTTGACACCCCTCTACTTCATGCTAAGTGGATATTTGTATTCACAGGAATAGTTTTCCATCCTATTCCACCCTTATTTTTGAACTCCTCTCGCTGGCAGTTGGAGTCTGATTGAACTCTGGGCACTAGACAAGAGCTGGTTCTCTCCCTCCAGGGCTGCCTTTCTTCTGCCAAATATGAACATCACTTCTAACCACCACAAGGCTTCACAAGGCACCAGGGAAAACTGGACAAGCTGGTTGTGTCTTTTAGCATGCAATATTCTTAAACACACACACACAAGCAAATCAGACTCCTGTGAATTCACAATACTTTCAAGTAGGTACAGTGCTTTTCCCATAGCAGCAGCCATGTGTATTTGAAAGTGATAGCATACTATCTGTCCACTCTGCAGAAAGATTTGGAACTGGGAGATGGATTTTTTCATGATTTATTTTATTCTTTGATAATTTTATACATACATAAAATGAAGCGTAATAATATTGACACCCCACTTACCCCCAGCTCCCTCTGTATCCCCCAGCACGTCTCACTTCTGATGCCATTTTTGCCTTTTTCCCTGTGTCTTCTTCATTGTCTTTATCTTTTAATAACCCACTAGGTTCAACTAGTGTTGCTCATATGTGCATGGTATTGGGTGATCCAGAGGAGCATGGGAAACCTACCAGTGGCCACACCCTCAAAGAAAGGCTTCTCCCTCCTCCAGCAGCTATCAACTGACAAGAGCCCCTAAGTAAGGGGCAGGCCCTGGAGAGTGCTCCAGACTTGGGCGTGTCTGGGGCCTTGACGAGAAGCTCAACAGTAAACCACAACACTCAGAACCTGACTGAAACCAAGCTCCCAGGCTTGGGAAGCAGGTGTCTGTCTTCCTTTTCCTTCTGATAAAGGTGACCCTGCGCCTTACTGATGACTCTGGCTCGACTTATGAAGGCTCAAGTACAAAAACCAATTATGGTCTGTACTTGGGTGGAACCCTACTGGATGTAGAGAACCCCTGGAATTATCCTAATGAGTTCTCGAGGAGGACATCCCAACCTTGTGGCTGACGAGGTCCGCTGGATGTCATCTTTGTGACCCCCCCGCCCCCGGTAACTGATTTGTATGGATTACCCTCTGTCCCTGGGTCTTTCTTTGGCCATTCCCGATTCTGCAGCCTGAGGAGTGCCGGCCTCTCAGTTTTCCTGTGGAATTCATCTCTCACTGTAAACGCCGCAGAAGACTACATCTGCACGGCTGCTACGGCATCACAGATGCCGGCTCCAACCCTTCGGTTTCCTAGGACAGTTACCTCTTCCAGGCTGCCTGTCCTTCCATAGCGTTAGTCCAGCTCTAGCTGACCTTCAATAACCACATACTGATTTGCTTTAATGTAAGTTGGTGACCTACTTATAGGGCCAATCAGATTTAACACAGGTTAGACCTTTGGGAGGGACCTAGAAATGTTCTTTCTCTTTTGGTCTGCCACTCTTGCCACCCCGATCATTATTTTTCAACACAGGCAAAGCACTGAAGTCACCTCAATGACATCAGCGACAGGATGTCTCCTGCTACACAACATCCCACAAGTCACAGGCGGGCGCTGGTTGTGAAACCAACACCCAGGCTTTGAAACAATAAAGGATCTGCCATCAGAATTTCTCTACACATCACGCCTTCCCTCCTGAACAGCCTCTCCTTGGAGCTGCTGTCTACCCTGGCCACAAGTCCACCCTCCTGAGAGACCCCCTTCTTTCTTGTTCCCCAAGATCTCTCCTGCTTGGTAGCCTCCTTCTAACTCTCACCACCATCCAACTAGCCAGATTTATCATCTCTCCAATATGATTTTATCTGGTCTCTCGGCCTTCCCATTTCCTCCGTACTACACTTACAATCTTATTTATGTACTTTTAAGACTGATTTTAGAGTGGGGAGGGGAGGGGGGGTATGTGCCCATGAGTGCAGGTGCCTGAAGAGGCCAGAGGCATTGGATACCTCCATCCCCAGAGCTGGATTTATCAGTGGTTGTTAGACATTCAACACAGGTGCTGGGACCCAGACTCCGATTCTCAGCAAGAACAGTACACAGCCTTTACCACTGAGTCATCTCCCCAGCCCCCAGGTTAATTGTTTTGAGCCAAGCTCTGGCTGGATTCTCCAACTCAAATTCTTCATGGTCTTCCTATTATTTAATAAAACAGTGTCCAAACCTCTTAGCCTTGGTTGTGAAATCCCCTAAGCTCTGGCTGCAATGTCCTTCCCCAGAAATCCAGCCTACATTCCAGGCAAGCTCGGCTCTGTCTCCCCCTGCCCACTTCTCTCCAAGTTCAGAATCTGTCCCTCTCCACATCTTTATCCTCCTGTGTGAAAGACGACCTCTCACTTTCCTAGATTCTATGCATACAGTGTCCATGCTAGTTATATCATGGTTATGCATGTTCTAATCAGTTAGAGTTTATGAATGGAGAGCCAGGGAGAGACTGTGAAGGAAGGTGGTGCTGGCGGAGAAAGTCTGAGGGTTACTCTTTTATGTTTCAAAGCTTGCTGCTGGTTTCACAACCAACGCCTGCATCCTACTTGTGGGCTATTGCATAGCATAGTGTTGCTGGCTGGGGTCTTGGACTCAAGGCTGTATGTCATCCATCTAAATCTTTGAGTGCATATGTGGGCACTCAAAATAGGAAAGAAAGGAGAAAGGAATAAAAGAAAAGAAGTAGGAAAAAAAAGGAAAAGGGAGAAAGGCCCAGGGGTGTGGCTCAGCTAGAATGCTTGCCCATCCCCCAGGAAACCCTGGTGTCACACCCTCACTGTCTTATAAACCAAGCATCATCGCAGTACATGCCTATAATCCCGGCACTAGGAAAGTGGGGCGGGAGGAGCAGAAGTTCAAGCTTATCCTTGGCCACACAGCAATGTTGAGGCCAACCCTGACTACATGAGATCATGTTCCAAGGGGGGGAAAGGCAGGGTGAGGGAAGGAGGAAAAAAGGCTGAAAAGATGCAGAAAAGAAAGGTAGGGAATAATAAAAAAGCCTCGTAAACAAAAAAGAAACATTGGGGCAGGAAGAGGAGCCACTAAAGAGAGTAGATTGTGACAATAAGTGAACATGTGTGTGCACGCGTGTGCACGCGTGTGTACGTGTGTGTGCGTGTGTGTGCACGTGTGTGTGCACGCGTGTGTACGTGTGTGTGTGTGTGTGTGTGTGTGTGTGTGTGTGTGTGTGTGTTTCTCAAGGGGAACCAAGGAAACTCGAACCATAAAAGGGCCTAACGCCAACCTTGATTTCACTTAGCCTCATCCTCTGATTATCCCGAAGCTTTCACAGCAGGGCTGGGGTGAGGCTGAAAATCGGTCCCCGTGATTTATAAAGTCATTACATGCAAAGCTCACCTTGCCCTTCATTTAATCTAGATTTAATTAAAACGTCTTATCTTTATAATAATGAGCTCTTAATTACTGCTATTCGGGTTTACAGACTAACCCTGTGGAGTTCTCCGGGCAATCGTCAGATCAGTCTTTCAGGATACCTGGTTAACAGACTTCCAGAGGGTCATGGGAACGCCAGTCTGGTAAACTTCTGGTCTCTGCTCTGGTCTTTTTCTTACTCACCCACTATCCACTACGCCCTCCAGGCTGGCACACTCCAGGAAAGCCATCGACTCTGCTTTTCAGAGCACAGTCCACTTTACAATCCCACGTCTTCAATCACAAGGGGCTCTTGACAGAACTCTGTTTTAACCCTTGGGCTGCTTCACCTCCAGAACCAGTTCCTGGGCTTCAGGCTTCTGCTCACTTAGCAGAGTGCTCAACAGTCGGGCACAGAGCCCTTAGTTCCCGTTCCAGGCCTTGTAATGTAATCCCAGCAGGAGAGTTGGGAGTTCAAGAGTGTCCTCTGCCATGTAGAAGTTAGCTACTCCGGGTTCCAGGAGCCCCTGTGTGGGGGTGGGGAGGGTAAACACTAGGGAGCCAGTTCAGTGAGGAGAGTGCTGGCCATAAGAAGGTGAAGACTTGCCTTTGGAGAGCCAGCACACATGAGAGCAGGGCGCAGGAGCTCACATGAGTTACCCATGCTCAGAGATGGGCCAGGAAACAGGTTCCCAACTGCTCCGGGTTCAGGGAGAGACAGGCCCAGTCTCAAAACAATCAGATGGACAGTTAGAGAGTGAAGACACACAAAGCTGACTCCCAGCCTCTGCACGCCTCAGGTGCACACAATGTCTTTTGGGGGAACAAGCAGAGTAGGGCCCTGCTTGAGAGAGGGGGAGTCCATCATCAGGAAGACATGCTTATTTCACCGCTCTTACATTAGCTTCTGAGGAAATCCTGAGAGATGCCCCAGGAGTGGGGAGGTTAGGAGACCCAGCCATGGCCTCTGGTGGGCCAAGAAATACAGCTCCGTTTGCATATGCCACCTGCCCCCGCACACACACCACCCCAACAACAGAGAGAACGGAGGGGGCTGGTTAAACCCACTTCCCTCGCGCTGAGAAGAGACAGGGCTGCTCACACTGAGAACAAAGTGAGACAACAGAGCTGAGGGGTGCAGGAGAGAGAGATGAGGGGTGCAGGAGAGAGAGATGAGGGGTGCAGGAGAGAGATGAGGGGTGCAGGAGAGAGAGCTGAGGGGTGCAGGAGAGAGAGCTGAGGGGTGCAGGAGACAGAGCTGAGGGGTGCAGGAGAGAGAGCTGAGGGGTGCAGAAGTACAGGCTTCATTGACCTCTTTTGGCAAAAAAATAAATTAAAAAAAAATGGAGGCAGTATGTCTTGAAACCCATGCTGGTCTAAAGATTTTACTATGTACCCGAGAAGGACCTTGACCTTGGGATCCTCCTTCCTGAGTTCCCAGATACTTGAGGACATCATCTCACCCCGTTAATGTATTGCTGGGCATCAAACCCAGACTTTCGGGAAAGCCAGACAAACACTGTATCAACTGACCTGCCCAGCACGTCCTCTCCTGACTGCTGGGGTAGACTAAGGGCAGACCCACCTCCTAGAGATTTGTGCTTTCAAGAGAGAGACTGAGGCCATCTAGGACCTGTCAGAAAGGAGGATCAATGAAACGATTACGTTTATGTGGAAGGGTGGAGAAGGGCTTGGACTGCCAGGCCCCGGGGAGCTCTGGTCACAGTCTGCAGCCATCTACTGACTCTCAGCCCCAGACCCTGCTGGGGCATGAGGAAGGGAAAGATGAGAGCGAGAGAGAGAGAGAGAGAGAGAGAGAGAGAGAGAGAGAGATATTCTGGAAATTACCTTTGAAAATAGCTTCAGAATTTCAGTATTTGAGGCTGAGCACTTGCTAGCATTCATGAAGTCCAAAGTTTAATACCCAGTGCTACAAAAAGGAAGAAAAAGAAAGGAGGAAGGAGGGAGAAAAAGGAAGAAGAAAGGAAAAAGAAAGAAGGATAAAAGGGAGGAAGGAAGGAAAAGAAGGAGGGAGGAAAGGTGGAAAGGGGAAAAAATAAAGGGTTGAAAGATGGGAAAGGTGAAGACAGGAGAAAAGACTGGAAGGAGAGAGAGATAAGAAGGAAGGAAAAGAAGAAATCATTAGAAAGGAAAACTCACACATACGAGGGAACTTGGGGTTGGTCTCTGGGAGGGGCAGTGTGTGGGCGTATTAGTCCACACGTGTGAAGAGAAGTCGGGGGAGGACTTTAGTAGGAAAGTGAGTTCTTTCTTTTTTTTTTTTTTCTAATCTTGGCACGATGCCAAATTGTGACAAAAACTTTCCTATACCCCATATGGTTGAAAGGCAATAGGAAAAAAAAAAAAAAAAAAAAAAAAAAAAAAAACACCTTAAAAAGTAAACAGCTGCTAGAATTCTAGTACTGAAGTGAAATTTTATCTGACAAAGAAAGACAGAGATGATCTGATTGAGCTAATCCTGAGCTGCCCTGCCATCATTCACCAGAAATAAAATTCAGAATCTGAGTAGAGACCTGTATGGAAAGGGTTAATCTCAGGTGTCCAGTGCTGTGCAAAGGGTCTCCATGAAGGTCACTCTGCCTGCTCTGACCCCAAACAAGCCAAGAACCTGTAAGGATTCGTTTTTACTTTTCTTGGGGTGTTTAGGCCTCAACCTCCCGACCCTTTGTAGGAGAAAGTTAGTTGGGAGAGAAGGCCCTTGACTCCCCCAGCTGCTGAGGTCAGCGGGTCTTTTAGGGCTCCCTACCAGTCTCCGTCAACCGCAGCCGCAGCCAGCAGGTTCCTCCACGCCTCCCAGTCTGTCTGCTCCAAACCGCCACACCGTCCGTGTCTCTGGTTTCTCCAAACTGCTACACGCCATACACCAACACCAACTGCCACCACCTTCTCCTCCTCAGCTCTCATTCATACTGAGTCCTAGACCACGCCCCTCTCTGTGCCGCACGTGGAAGGCCATTACCAGCCGGCCAAAGCCACTCCCTGCACGAGACAACTAACTGTGGACGAACTATAGCCCAATTAAAATCCCACAGTTGGGATTAAAACAACAACAACAACAACAAATTTACAGAACGTAACTGAGTTTACAAAGAAACCAAAACTTCCATTACAAGAACCAGCTATATGGAAGCTGCTTTCGGTGTTTGTGTGTGCGCGTGTGTGTTCATGTGTGTACACATGCACGTGTATATGGAGGCCAGAGGTCAGGCTCTGGCCTCAGTCCTCAGATGCCTTCTACCTTGTATTTTTGTATTTTTGGCCTAGAGCTGGTTGATTTGACTAGAGCGGCTATCTGGCAAGGCCCAGGTATCTACCCATCACTGCCTCCTTGCCAAGGGAGAAGAGTGCCACACCTGTTTGTTTGTTTGTTTGCCCTGGGATTGGACTCAGATCCTTGTGTTTGTGTGGCGAGCATCTTCCTGACTCAGCACCCAGTCTCACCATCCAGACTCGGGATCTTTGATGCCCCCTTTCTCTGTGGGGTTGCCCCACCCTTGCTCTCAAAGGCAAACTATGCCAATAAGCAGATGTAGGCAAAGCAGACCCAAATAACACCGAGCATAAGCCACTCCACCAGGAAAATGCTGCAATGAATGAATGGGGAAAGCAAAAAAGAAAACACCAAACACACCCCCGTGTTATTTTCAAATGGTCCTATAGCCATTTTCATTTCTTTCATAAAAAACAAACAAACAAACAAAAAACTGTTCTAACCTAAAGCTATGGCTCGTTTACAGGGTACCAGGAAAAGCCCTGTGCATTTTATCCCAGTGAAGGCACTGTGGAGATCAAACTCACGTCCCCAGACCAGCTAGACAAGTACCCACCACTAAACCCTAACCCCAAGGCCACCCTGAGCCTTTGGTTGGAGGATATTCATGGCAGCTGGTAGCTGAACAATAAAGTATTATTTTCCCCAAGCAGTCATCAGTGCCTGATTAAAAGAAATCCACCTGACATGTACTTTCTTTATTATTATTAAAAACAAAGTAAAACAAGGTCTCTTGTAGCCCAGGCCGACTCCCTAAGGAGCAGAGGATGACCTTGAACTTCTGATCTTCCTGCCTCGAGAGTCTGGGATTACAGGCATGTGCTTCCATATCCAGTTTATGCAAAGCCTGGGCATGAACCCAGCACTTAATACCAGGAGGCAAGCACTCTGCCAACTGAACCCCACTCCAGGCCTCCATCCTCAGTGTCTTAAGTATCCATTTTAACCTGGTTTTGCCTATAAAGCCAAGCAAAGATAGGGTTAACTCCTCATTATCAGCTTGTTTCTGACATTGCTCCTTTCACACATTTTCTCTGCAAGTCTCATGAGGCCTTAAAAAGCTCAGTACTAAATCTTTTTAGTCACTTAATCCCCAAATCGTCCATGTTTGGAGATAATTTCCTTTATGAAAGGAAACCCTAACCTGACCCTATTCTCCAGTCAAACTTGCTAAGGGAACAAAGGAGTCTTTTGTTCTCTGAGCTTCAGGAAGGAGTATCTTGGAGCATTCTGCCTGGTCCTGGGGATGATGATGGTTGCCAGTGGCTTTGTCTTTGTCTCCTGGTTACTTTGTCAGTCAAGCTCTAGCTGACTTAGGTCCAGTAGATGAAAAATGGGAGAAATGGGTGCCTAGTAGAAAAGAAAAAAGGAGTTGTCCACAGATAAACTGGGTCTGCCCAGCAGAGGACAGAGTCCCCTTCTGCAGTAATGGGCTGCCCATCCCTGGGAAGACATGCTCAGAGACAGGACCACACACATGGTGATGAGACCAATGGCTCTGAAGACACCTTCCAGCCCTCTGTCTGAGACACCATAATGACAAAAGGCTTTCAAGGCATGGATGAAAACTATCACTTTCTTTCCTTCCTTCATCAGGCCTGCCTCTCTTTTGCCCTGAAATTAAAAGTAAGAACATTTCATATGTTATTTAAGGCTCCATTTCCCTTTTCCACACTTATGTGGGCAATGGGAGAGAAAGCATTTGCTTGGTTAATTAAAGCCCACCATTGGCAAGAGGGAGAGAAAGAGAGAGCACAGACATGATGAGAGGGGCAAAATACAGAAATATATTAAAATAGGTCCTATTTACTGGGTACTTACTTTGTGTCCTATATGATACTAAAGATTTTATGTGTGGATCATATTTAACCTTCCCAAGAACCCAAAAAGTAAAACACTAATGTTACATGAATATTATGACAAAGAAAAATCCAGTTAGTCATATATTTTCCTGGAATCCAAGTTGGCAAATCATGTCCTAGTAAATGAGCTCTAAACGCCCAGTAAGTCTTGGGCCTGGGGATGTGTCTTAGTCAATAAGGTGCTTGCCTACCTAGCGCACAGAGCCCTGAGTCCTCCAGCACCACACAATCTGGTAGCACTTGCCCTTCATGCCAACACTCAAGAGGATTAAGAGTTCAAGGTCATCCTGTCCTCGGTATACACAGAGTTTGAGTCTAGCCTAGGGTACATGAGAATCCTAATATCAAAAAATTAATGAATAAATAAATGATAACAAGAAGAAAAGCCTGGCTACATCCTGTTGGCTGCTTTCCATCCATGGTGTGAATAGGAATTGCCACTGTGGCCAGTTTTAGGTTACCACTGTGATGTGTCTGATTGTGGAGGTCCAGGAGCTGTGGTGAGTTGAACATTAGCACTTCACTGGCTAGCAAAAACACTCCCTACTGTCAATCACACAGCCACACTGCCTGGCCTGCAGCTTAAAGTGGAGGAGGAAGAATGTCCTGAGGGTGAAAGATGCCATTTTACAGCATCTGAAAGATAACCGGGGGACCAGCCTTCAAGAGAGCTGAGAAGACGGGGAGACTAAGGGCAAAAATGGGCTGAAAAATCTGAATCCCTGAGAATCTGTGTATTCTCTCCAGGGTCCCAAGAGTAAACTGTTTAGGAACCAAAATGAAGAATCAACTCAAAATTCCCAAATGGGTAATTTTAGTCTCAAGAGAGATGGGGAAATTATGACCCAGAGGTCATATTTGCCTCCTCGAAAAGAATCTAAAGCCAGCATTTGACATTTCACTGGAATATTGGGTATGTCCCAGCAGCCCCTAACTCCCATGCCTCCAGCCAATACCTTAGTGAACACGAAGGTGGAGAGAACTTTTATCTGAAACAACTGTTTGGGACCTTTGTTTGATTTTCTTTTGTTCTTGCTTCCTTTAATCAGAAGGCAGGGAGTGTTTTTGTTTTGTTTTGTTTTGTTTTGTTTTGTTTTGTTTTGTTTTCCTGGCTGAAGATCAGGATCAGGATGTTATACGTGGTGGCAAAAACTTACCACTGAAGTATACCATCAGGCCCTGAAATAACTTTTTTTTAAGTTGGTAGAGTTCATATTTCCAAAGATCAGAGGTTCTAGTTTTAAAACGGTCCGGAAAGGGACCACAGAATGCCTGGATGTGGCGCTGCGCGCTTGTAATCCCAGCACAGGGGACATAGAGCCCGGCAGATCTGCGGGGGGCTGCCCAGTGCGGTCCTGGCCAATGCGAGAGCCTGTCTTAAAATGCACCCACTTGCACCCACGTGAGCTCACACACAGACACGCACAGTTCGAGTGGAATGTATGACCTGAATTCCCACGCAGAGGGCTGGAAGCAGCGGCTGGCGTCTGTAGGCAGGCCCTACGCTGCCCTGTGACCCACGGTCCCCACCACTCTCGACTGTACCTCCTGTTCACACTGTCTTCACTGCTAGCCTTTGTCCCTATGCCTGGGACACACCAGTAGCTCTAAAGACCCCATGGCCTTACTAAAATAATTTAAATAAAGCATTGCAGGGATCCCCTGCACTAAAAACTTCCCACCCCGTCTTTCTGATGATAGATTGCTCTTCATAGACTCAGAGCCCATCAGTGGGGTGATCACATGACCACATTTCTGGGAGCGCTACCGGCTCTGCCAGAGGTTGCTGGGTTCTCTTTAGAAATCCACTGTCCATGGGCTCCAGCGCTTCCTCTTCTTCCACGGCTGTCTGGGGACCCCGGCAATAAATTACTCGTTTAAGGAAAACAACAAGCCTTTTCCATGGAGAACAGAATCTGCTCCCTCAATTATTTCCTAACATCCTGCCCTCCTCCCCAGCTTGACACCTCACTTCTCAGTCTTGTTTGTTGCTATGCCCCACCCCCACAAAGCCACACAGCAGCTGCCACGTGAGCCAGAAAACTTGCCGAACAATTCTTCCTAGCCCCGGGATCAGTCAAGTAATGATTACGGCATTGCTAACTGAGTGGCCGGTTTGTTCAACGGATTTAGCAGTGTGACTCTGAACTGTCTCTGTGTGCCAGCCTAGCTGCTTTTCTTCAGATAGGAAACCGTGTCCTGCTACAAAGCTTGGATGGGAATCACTCCTAATCTCATTTGAGCAGGGGGAAGAAAACTTTCAGAAACCCAAGTTAGACTTAAAGTAAAAGTGCTTCTCAGAAAACAGGTAATGATTTTCCTAAGCTGGCATCGGGCTGCAAGGTAAAAAGCTGCAGTCTGTTTTCCAAAATCATCTTTCACCTGTTAAGTGCTAAAGACAGAAGCTCAGACACAGGACGGGTGGCCGGGCATGATTTTCCCCACTTGACATTTGATAGCATTGTCTCTGCAGCTCAACCCTCTGCTAGAATTACTCACCCCTGGGGAAGTAGTCTGCCTCTCTCTCTCTCTCTCTCTCTCTCTCTCTCTCACTCGGAAAGACATTAACTCCATCTTTTGATTATAACCTACAATCATCAAAACGTCTGTATTTTTTTCCGTTAGAAAACAAAACCAAACGCCTCTCTGAGAAGGATCTCAGGTGGTAGAGTGCTTGCCTTGTCTACACAGAGCTCCCGACTCCATCCCCAGTGCTGCAAAAGAGGACAAGAGAATTCTTTATATTCTTTCTCCTTCATGTGTGTGTGTGTGTGTGCGCGCGTGTGTGCGCGCGTGTGCGCGCACGAGCGCATGTGTGCACATGCTCAAGTCATGGTTTTTTAGGGGAACTGGTATGTGTGTGCTGATGGGCCATCTACTTTGTTTATAGAGACAGGGTCTCTCATTGGCCACAAGCCCCAGAGATTGCCTGTCTGTCTCTCCAATGCTGGGATTACAAGTGCTGTCTCATCAGCCTTCCTTCCTTCCTTCCTTCCTTCCTTCCTTCCTTCCTTCCTTCCTTCCTTCTTTCCTTCTTTCCTTCTTTCCTTCCCTCCTACCTTCCTTTCATTTTTTTTCTCTTCTTTCCTCTTTCTTTTCTTTCTTTCCTTCTTCTGTCTTTCTTTCTTTCTAGCATGGGTTCTGGGAAACTAGAGTCTACAAAGCAAGCACTTTACCAACTCAGTTATCTCTGGAACCTTCCTATTCAGAAAGCTTCTCACGCCTCTGCCCTCCACCCTCAAGGAAAAGCACTGGTCATAAGCTTTCTCCCTGACTAACTTGGAGGCTGTTTTGGACAGAGTAGAGCTTTCTGTCACACACGCAGGGATGGCAAATCCACCAGCTGCCGAGCGAGCAACAGGAGGTGGCAGGCTCCTTGCCACTGCCCTGGCTCTGTAAGCGCCCCCACCCCCACCCCCGCCACAAACTGTGGCCAAAGCTAGTTATTTCCTGGGCTGGAGCCATCCTGAGAACGTGGGATCCTGCCAAAGCCCTGACAGTCCATAAGCCTGGCCTCTGCTGCCAGAGCCACACGGAAGGTTGTTAACTCTCTAAATGAAGGCTCGGTAAACAGTCAAGGGCCCACCTTTTGCTCAGCATCGGGCCAGCTGGGGAACTGCTGTCTGGGCTTTCTCTTCAAGGAGCTTGGAAGGGTTAGGGGAGAGGTGTATGTGTGACATCTTTGCTCTCTTAAAAAGTCGAATCATAAGAGCTGTCACTCAAAGCAGTAGGTAAGTAAATGCCAAATGCCCTGGTGGAGAAAGAAGCATTCGAGGGGTGGATGGCAAAGGCCAGAAAAAGACAGTCATTGCGATGGAGTGGAGAGAGCCTGGGCGCTGGAGTCAGGCAGATGGACAGATCTTTATGTGACTACAGGAAGGGAAGCTAGCTCCTCCCTCCACCACCCCACCAGACTTTTGCTTCCTTATCCTGAAAGATAGGTGAAGATACCTGCCTGGTAGAACTGTGGACGGATTGTCCAAGGTTGGACACTTAATAAGCATTCAGTGGGTATACAGTGGGTATACAGTGGGTATACACGCATTC
>NW_026585504.1:67008686-67033769 GCF_907164565.1 Psammomys obesus | reverse complement strand
CAGTGGGTATACAGTGGGTATACACGCATTCAGTGGGTATACAGTGGGTATTCAGTGGGTATACATGCATTCAGAAGTATACAGCAAAGCTGAGGCTGTAACTCAATAGCCGTCTCACATGTACATGGCCCTGAGTTCAGTTCCAGTCACATAAACTGGGCACGGTGATGTACACCTGTAGTTCCAGCACTCGGGACTGCAGATTCAGGGTTGAACTCAGCCATAGAGGGGGTTTCAGGCCAGCCTGCGGTACATGAAATCCACTGTCTGAGGAGCTAGCCCAGGGTTCCACGCATGCTGGCAAGCAGAGTCAGCCCGAGTCCTCTGAAGCACATTTTGGCATACTTGAGATCATAGACTAACGCAGTTTTCACTCCCACCCTGTGGAGTTTCTTCTGCATTTCCCCGTGCTAGTAAAAATCCTCCACAAACATTTACAACAGCCACATTCATTTCACTCCAGATGTGCAAAATCATCTCAACTGGTCTGTCAACAGTGGGCATTTAGGGCTACTCAAGCTACTGTGGGTTATTCTGTTGTTAGCACCAGTCCATGAGGAGCTTCGCTGCAGTTTCCTGGGGCCGTGTCACCACAGGTGAAGTGACTACTCTTGAAAGGCTCTAGCTGCATACAAAATACTTTTCGCTGAAGCTTCTCTCCTCTCTCTCTCTCTCTCTCTCTCTCTCTCTCTCACACACTTCTGCCAGTGACAAGCTGGAGACAGCTGGTCTTTTCCAATCCAGAAGCCAAATATTATCTTTGGAAGAAAAAAAAAATCCCCTCCCTTTCTTTTTCTAATTCTATAGTCACCAAATAGCATTTCATTGTCCTTTTATCTGCTTCCTCCAGCGAATATACTTCACAGGACCTAAAAAGACATGTGCAGAGCATGGACGGAAGCTTCCTTTTGTCTGCCAACAATCAACAAATATTAATTATGCAAATCATTTTACTCTGAATGTACTACTCTCTGTCGTTCAGGGACAGGTTTGGAAGATTCCTTCTCCCATTTTAGCCTTTGTGAAGGGGGAGGGGGTTCCCACACGGCTGACAGTCCTGCTGCAGCCAAGCTACTCATCCTGAACACCAGCACTCCCGTCCAACAGCTCTTCTGTCCATCCTAACTCGTTTATGGAAACATGAGCCTACGTTTTATTAACGATCCGATACAATTCAAAGTGCTCATGAACATTCTCGGCTCCGAACGTGGTAGTTTTTGAGGGTAGAGCTTCCTAATTTCAACAGTAGCTTCCCTGGATCATGTAAAGTGCAAAGCTGAAGAGGACCTCGACAGGCAAACTTTGGGGGAAGAGTGCCCAGGTCACACAGGAAGACGGTGCATAGCCAGAAGAGAAAGGGCTCCCAGGCTGTAGACCAGCTCCCCAGCACCTCCAGCTGAAAAGCTTCATTAGCTAGAGAAGGGGTGCAAATGTGTTATAGTTCTGTTAGCAGACCGCTTGCCTCGCCTGCACAAAGCACCATGGAGACTGGGCACAGAGGCACACAACTACGATTTCAGCACTAGGCAGGAGACAGACGGGAGCATCATCCTTAGCGATGTACCGAGCCAGAGGCCAGCCTGGACTACATAAAACTGTCTCAAAACAAATGAAACAAACAAACAAACAAACAACAACAACAAAAACGGGGATGGCGAGGAGCGGGGCGTAGGGCGAGGTTAGAGTTTAGGGTCCAGTCTGGGCCTGCCCTTTCCTTGAGACCTTCCCAAGAGAGAAGCTGGGGGGGGGGGGGCATCTGGGTTGCCTGGCAACCCAGGCTCCCGCTGCCGGATGTCTTTTCACCACCCCCAGCGCCCACGGCGCAGGATCCCGCGGTCACTGGCTGGCGGTCTGGTTTCTGGCCCCTCCCTTTTCTCGCTCCCCGCCCCACCCAGGCTCGGCGCCGGCCTGAACTGGCGCGAGTCTGGGAAGCTGTCTGGGCGCCCACTGCATCCCCAGCCTGTCTGAGACTCTCTAACCATCCACGCCCCCAACCCCAACCCCGCCGAACTAGCTCTTCGCTAAAACTCCCTATCTGGAGCGTTCCGCGTGGGAGACGGTACAGCGCGAAGCGGAAGCTCCGGGCTCAGGCCGGGCCTGCCGCCCCAGGCTTCCCCTGGGCTCCCAGAGCTCGCAGATGCCCGCCCGCCCGCCGCGCAGCCCAGATCCTGGCCCAGTTAGCCCAAAGCTGGGACGCTGTCGTTGTTAACGGCCTGCGTCCCTGCGTGCGTAAGAAACGAAACGAACCAGTGCTTCCGTGCAGATTCCTTAGTGGGGTCTACTACACAAAGGCCTCGTCGCTAAATTCTGCAGCAATAAAGCACACTTCAGTCATTTTACTAAAGAGGGGGAAAGTCCAAGAGCGGGCTGCCACCACTGCGACTTTCTCTACTTCTCGATGGGTCCGCAAGGGCTACACCTGACCCTGACGTCACCACTGTGAATGTCGGCAGCACACTCTTGCTTGGAGGAGCGTGGACGGCAATCGCTCCTGACAGCTGGGACAGGGAATCAGACCCTGGCCGGGCTTCCAACATTGCCGCCTACTGGCTAGGTAGGCGCCGAGTCAACCCCCCACCCCGCTGCCCCAGCGTCTCCACCCGAGGACTCCAAGTCTAGCATTGCACGTGGGCAAGGATGCGCGCCCCAAAGAACCTCCCAGGTTGGCATCCTGCTTCCCCGGCGGGGAGACCGTCATCCCGCCCTGCGCTAGCCCCGTAAGGTGACCCTCAGCAGCTGCTCGGGGCGTGTGTGCGCCCGCGCCCTGCGCCGCGCCCCCGCCAGCCTCCCCCCGCCCCTCCGAGCTGCGCATGCTCCGCCCCGCGGGCGAGTTTTTATAAAAGTCCGAGTCGGGCCAGAAACTTGAATTTGTTGCCTGGTGCAGCAGGTAGCAGCGACCGTCCGAGGCGTGCGGTGCTCCGGTAGCCACCACGGCTGGCCAGCGAGTGTTGCCATGGAAGGGGCCGGTGTAACTGTAAGTCCAGGCGCGTCTCACTTCGAATAAACGTGCACACGCGCGAGCCTAGAGCGCAGCTTCTCCGTGAGTGGCAGAGGCGGCCAGAACCCGGGGGTTGCCGGGTCCCGAGGAAGGGAGTGGAGGCGATTTTTGTGAGCGTGGCTACAGGAGGAGGAAGATGGGGTGTTTTTCTTAGCGAGTAGGGGGGCAGGCTCCGAGGGGGCTGCGCGCGTCTCCCCCGGAGCCCCGCGGCGCGCGCGGGCCGCCACGATGTCTGCAGACGTCCCGTTCTTGTGTGAGCGCACACGGGCGGAGCAGGCTTGCGCTCGGTCCCGGGACTCGGACCGTCGCCTGGTCCTCCTGAAAACAGGAGTTTCTCACGTTGCGGGAATTTAGAGGCTGTAGCCGGCACGCGTGGGCACTCCGTCCTGGGTTAGCCTCGTGGAGCAGTTCTTGAAGTGGGGAATGAGGTTCCGAAGTCCACGCTGCGGGCGGAGGAGCCCCTCCGGCGGGAAAGCCGCGCGGGCCCTCCGCGCCGCCCGCCGGGGTCCGAGCCGCGGCCGCTGCCCCGCGGGGCCAGCCAGCCTCCCGAGGTCGGGGCCGCCTCCGGGACGTTCCCGAGAAAGGGGCGTGGGCTCCTGCCGCCCGCCGCGGGCCGGGCGTGCGCGGAGAGGGCGTGTGGGGACCGCACCTGGCCGGAGCCGGTCGCCCCAGGGATGCACAGGTGCAGACCGAAGGCGGTTTGACCGAGCCCCGCTGCAGTGTGTAACCGTCGGTGGTTTCCTGGGCCTTTGAAACCCCCTCGCTCGGGGAGGGTTTTGTTGTGTTGGTTTTTTTTTTTTTTTTCTTTCTCTCTCTCTCTCTCTCTTTTCGTTTCCTCCGGCGGCGCGCAATTCAAAGGCGCTCGCGCCGGAGCCGCCCAATCTGCCACCCGCACCCGGAGGGACGGTCCTGGCGCGTGGCCAGGAGGAACCTGGAACCGCTGCCGGTCGGCTGTAGGCCTGGGTGCGGTGGGCGGCGTGGCCAGTCCCTACGTGGGTGACTTGGCCCTCAGGGTGCGCGCGGTCTGGGCCCCTCCTGCTGCCCACCTCGGACCCTAGTAGCTAGCTAGCTGAGTCCGCTGCAGGGTGGGAAGCGACCGGGAGAGCGAGGAAGTGAAACTTGGGGCGAAAACCACGGGGTGCAGACCCCGTGACTTTCCCCACCCAGGACAATGTGACTCTAACGTCCCAAATACACCCAGCCATAAACATGGGGTTAGCAGGAGAGACCTACCTTCCAGAAAATCTCCCGGATGGGGTGGAACAGGGGAGTGCTGTTTGCTGTTTCTAACGCTCCCTGACCCTAAGCATCATCTCTCCTCATTACGCGCGACTTGAAATATATATAATGGTTTGTATTAGACAGACGTGAGAAAAACAAGGTTTTGTGCCTGAAGAGCGTTAAGAATCTTTGGAGGACCCCCTCCATCATGCTCTGTTTTCCTTCCCTCCTTTGCTAATCTTCATACAAAAACTTAATCCCGTCTCCTTCAACACAGATTTAGCCCCACACCGCCTGAGAGTGACTTCTTTGTGTGAATGAAGTGGGTTTGGGGATTCTCTCTCTCTCTTTCTCTGAGTTTTGTTTTGCTTTCCCTCGTGGGCGGGGCCAGGGAGTCATCCAAGACTAGGCTATGAAGTCCTTAGAATCTCAACCTTCTTTTGTTCTAAACAGAGACTCCTAATTGGTTCTACTAAAGAAGAAACCTAACAAAGTGACTAGGGAAAGAGTACAAGATTCTGTATTCTCCCTGGATCATAGCCAGCTCATTGGAGTTTCCTAGAAAAGGTTGGGTTAAAACCTGAAATGAAATAGTAGTTTTTTCAGAACTTGGGAAAGGCGTGTCCACCTTGTCAGTGACCTGCATGTCTCTGTCTTTTGCAGATATACACTCCAGACAACTATTCCGAAGAGCTAGGGTCGGGAGACTATGACTCCAGCAAGGAGCCCTGCTTCCGGGAAGAAAATGTCCACTTCAATAGGATCTTTCTGCCCACCATCTACTTCATCATCTTCTTGACTGGCATAGTGGGCAATGGATTGGTGATCCTAGTCATGGGTTACCAGAAGAAGCTGAGAAGCATGACTGACAAGTACAGGCTGCACCTGTCGGTGGCTGACCTCCTCTTCGTCATCACGCTTCCCTTCTGGGCAGTTGATGCCATGGCCGACTGGTACTTTGGGAAATTCTTATGTAAGGCTATCCACGTCATCTACACTGTCAACCTCTACAGCAGTGTCCTCATCCTGGCCTTCATCAGCCTGGACCGGTACCTTGCCATTGTCCATGCCACCAACAGTCAGAGGCCGAGGAAGCTGCTGGCTGAAAAGGCAGTCTACGTGGGTGTCTGGATCCCTGCCCTTCTCCTGACCATCCCTGACTTCATCTTTGCGGATGTCAGCGAGGCAGAGGACAGGTACATCTGCGACCGCATCTACCCTGATAACCTGTGGTTGGTGGTATTTCAGTTCCAGCACATCATGGTAGGTCTTATCCTGCCGGGCATCGTCATCTTATCTTGTTACTGCATTATCATCTCCAAGCTGTCACACTCCAAGGGCCACCAGAAGCGCAAGGCCCTCAAGACCACAGTCATCCTCATCCTGGCTTTCTTCGCCTGCTGGCTGCCGTATTATGTCGGAATCAGCATTGACTCCTTCATCCTGTTGGAGGTCATCCAGCAAGGGTGCGACTTCGAGAACGTTGTGCACAAGTGGATCTCCATCACTGAGGCCCTGGCCTTCTTCCACTGTTGCCTGAACCCCATCCTCTATGCCTTCCTTGGAGCCAAATTCAAAACCTCTGCCCAGCACGCACTCAATTCCATGAGCAGAGGCTCCAGCCTCAAGATTCTTTCCAAAGGAAAGCGGGGTGGACACTCGTCCGTCTCGACAGAGTCGGAATCCTCAAGCTTTCATTCCAGCTAACACTTACGTAAAGACATATATAATATATATACGATAAAGAACTTTTTATGTTACCCATTCTCCAGATATAAAAGACTGACCAATCTTGTACAGTTTTTTTTTGTTGTTTTTTTTTTTGTTGTTGTTGTTGGTTTTTTTGGTATTGACTTTCGGAGTTTTTGTGAGATTTGACTTAATTTATATAAATATTGGTTTTTGTGTGTTTGTTTGTATCCTGTGTGTTTTTGTGTGTTCTTGTGTCCTGTCTAGGCAGGACCTTTGGCCAAGTTCTTAGTTGCTTTGGCCAAGTTCTTAGTTGCTGTGCATCTGTGTGTAGGCCTGCAGAACTGCGGAGGAAGGAGCTGAACATTCCACGATGTGTGGTTGATCGAGGAAAGCTGGAGGTGGGCCTCAGCTGTTGCTGCATCACCTCTCTGTTCCTGAGGAGCCCACCACCCCACCACTGTGCTTCCATTGTCTGGTTAGACTGTGTGATTTTTCTGTAAAAATGGCACTTAAAACCAAAGCCTGAAATGGTGGTTTTTCTTTTCAACAATGGATTGACTTCAGCAAATGTACAGCCCTGTATTACATTGTTAATAAAAGTCAGTGATAAATTTGGCATGTTGTCATGTATCAGTAACAGCACGTTTGGAAAAGCAGAATAATGTGCACGTGTATGGCGTGCCAGAGAGCCTCCTAGATTCGTCTGTGGGCTCCTGCATGACGCCTTTGGTGGTCAAGGCAACTTCAGATGTTCCTCACGCCTTGCTTGTTTGTTGTGTGGAGACAGGGTCTCTCACTGGCCTAGAACTACGAAAGTGGGTAAGGCTGGCTGGCCAGGAAGTCCCAATTCAGCCCTCTTCCCCTCCTCAGAGCCAGGATTAAAGATGGCCGGCTTTTTACTAGCATTTTGGGGAGGCCTGCATGAGCAAGCGCCCCACACTAAGCCCGCTCCCCAGCCCGTCTTAAGTGCTGTATAATATTTACTTAAGCTCTACCTTAGCGGTAATACTCTCCACTTCTACTAGTACCTAACATTTACAGAGGAGAGAGAGGCACAGAAAGCTAAGTGCCTGGGTTTCAGGCATGGGACAAACAGCAGCCAGGATTTCAAAGCCTGTATCAAGATGCAGAGGCCCTTTCTCTTGGAACTGATGGAAGTTTAGGCATTCCCGTGAAGGACTGTCTCTCAGAAAGATGTGTGTGTAAAGCAGGCTACACAATGGTGTCTGCATTTCACTGCGGCTTCCCATCTGTCCCAGCTGGAGGGGAGTGAGGCTACGCACTGTGTATCCTCCCCTTTTACAAAGGTGGGACACGAGGCTCAGAAACTCCTGACACAACCCAGACTCACCCCTGTTAATCCATCTTACCCACCATTGCCCCCCCCACGGAACACCTGGTCAGATGTCGGCTGAGTTGTTGCTGAACACATGGCCAAAGTGAATGTTTTCTTCCTAAAATTAGCCCAAAATACCCTGCTTGCAGTATCTTCTATGCAAATCTCAGCACCTCTATCCTCACTCTTGCAACACCTAGCCTCTCCCAAAGGGCCCCACTAAAGCTGCTGGGGAGTAGCGCTGGTGGTTTTTTAGGGTTTGAAGCTCTATTGAGGCAAGCTCTCCATTGCCTGATTTTGCACAAGAATTTGGAGCCTTATGTAATAACCCAGAGCTATTCACACTAACATTGTGCAAGCCGCAAACTCTTGAGCAAATTGCGGGTCCGGTCTCCATTTGAAGATGACTTCTCATCCATAGTGCCTATGCCGCTCTCACTTTGGGACACAAACAGGGCACGGCAGGCGTGTTCCCAGACAGTAAGTGAGATATAATTAAGACAATATTTGGTCTTTTAGTAATTGTTTCTGGCACAGAAAATCCGTTTGGGAAGGAAAAATTGCAAGGCCTTATCTTTCTTAGGCAAATCACATTTGTTTAAGACAAATTATAGATCCTGTGAAGGGAAATAACTTAATTACTTAAACTAGAATCTGATTTGGCTGTACATTTTTGCGGCAGCCTATGGATCTGGGGTAATTCATGCCAGTGTTCCTATTCCACTTGAGGACACAATTAGATTTTCAGTAGGAAATTATCTTGAGGTTTCTTGCCTTCCTCTGGGGAGTCTTAATTGGATCACGCTTAGACATAGTTTTCGATGTGCCTGCTGGAAGACTTGGTCTGAAAGCTGTGGCTGTCGTGGCAGGCTTCACCCGAACCTGCTCTATAAATATTTATTCGAAGGGAGACAATAGAAGAAATCCTTGGGAGGAATTCTTTTCTCATCTTGGCTTGAACCCTCCTCACCCCGGATTCCTCTCTTTTGCCTTGGAGCCTCAACAAAAGGAACTTAGTGGAAACAAAATTCCCAGCATCACCAGTCTCCATGGATATTCCATCCTTCCTGGGAACAAAGGCAGATAGCTTCTCAAAAAAGAAAAGAAAGCGGTTTAAAAAAAAAAAAAGTCTTTGCTCCCTCCCTCCTCCAAAGGGGTGACCCCGCCCCCAGTCATTCTCTGTCCTAGCTCTGTCATGATGAACTGCTCCAAAGCCTTCCCTGTGTCCTGGTTTGTCTGGCAATGTGAGGAAACCCAGTCTGCCGGCCAGCCCTCACATGAAGTAACTGATTGTTCCTTAGATTCCTCCCTCAGTGAATGGGGCTCTTGAAGGTCAGTAATGTAGCTGCAATTGTATAATGGAAGCTAAAATATTTAAATTGTATGCATGCTGCCAATAGTGTCATGACTGTGACATCTGACTTACGAATGACATCGGGTCTCTAGCTGGGCAGGAACCTGAGTGGTTTTTATCAGGAAAACTTTTGTTTCCTGAAATGCCACTAGGTGATGTACCTCCCCAGCCTGGGGGCTTCCCAGCCCTCTTTCAGGGTTAGAATCATTCCAGGGTACTATCTGAAGAGAAAATGGGCTTTGTTGTAAAAACTGACCAAGTGTCTGTGTTTTTTCTCTCATCTGATATTCAGATACTAATTAAGGGCCCCACAAACAATTGGACATTACTGTTCAATGTGATGCTCATTTAGGAGAACCAAAGACCCGGAGACAAAATTCAAATTGCCATAGAAAACCCAGCATCCCTGCAATGCTTAGAAATGTGCTCTTATACCCTAGTATCATAAGGATGCATGCAACTATCATGGAGGAGCTCTTTCGTTAGTCCGTGCTAAAGAGATCTCAAGGAAGCCAGAACAACATTACTAAGAGCACAGCCTAAGAAAGGTAGTAGGGTTCTGGGGCCAAAAGAGAAGGAAAGGGATTCTTCAAAGGCAGTGGTCTCTGTGGCTGCCTTATCTCCCTCCAGGTAATGTTCCAGTAGGTTGTGGAAACATTCTGGGTGATCCTACTGAGGGCAGCAGGAGACCACAGGTGCTGCTTCCATACATATGCCTTGGCTCTTCTCTGTGTGTGTCTCTCTCACACACGCTAAAATAAATAAATAGATAAAATTATTTATATAAAAGCAAATTATACTGGTTGTATAAGTCCTTATTTTCACAAGCACTATAACCTTAAGAAGGGATCCTTTTTGTGTGTAAGTATGTGTGTATGTGTGTTTGTGTGTGAGTGTTCATGTGTGACTGTGCACGTGTCCATGTGCGTGCATGTGTAGGACAGAAGACAACCATGGCTATCAGTCTTCAGACGCCATCTACATTTTTTGTTATTTATTTTGAGACAGGATCTCTCCTAGGCCTGAACACACCAAGTAGGGCAGAATGGCTGCCCATCTGGCCTCGTGGATGGGCCTGTCTCCTCCTCCCCTGTAAGCAATTTACTTATTTCTGGAGTTATCTCCCTTAAAAAGGGTTTCTGCAGTTGGACTGTCACTGATATTCTGGGTCAGCCAGTTCTCTGAGGTGGCTGGTTTTGTGAGCAGTAAGGACAGGAAGCAGCACCTGTGGTCTCCTGCTGCCTTCAATAGGATCACCCAGAATGTTTAAAGGATTTGATTCTCTCCTACCACCATGTGAGTTCCCGGGATCAAACTCGGGTTGTCTGCTTGGCTGCAAGTGATTTTATCCATTCAGCATCTTGCCAGCCCCAAACCAAAATAATTCCATGAACTAACAAGAACCCATGAAGACCTTGATAGCTCTGTTTGAATGCTTTGCCCTACCAAAATTCAGGAGTTGAAATCTCACCACCTTAAGGGGCTGGTCTTGAAGTAAGATGTCTGGGAAGAGCTGGGTATAAAGGACAGGGTTCCTCATTAGGATCAGTACCCTGGAAACCTAGCCAGCCCCTTAGACCACCTGCTGACTCAGCTCAAAACCATTATCTGTGAACCTCAAAGCAAGCCCTCACCAGATCCTGAATCTGTTAGTGTCTTCATCTCCTCTTTCCTAGCATCCAGAGAAATAAATGTCCGTTGTTTCTAAGGAGCCCAACCTAGTGTGCGTTGTTACAGCAACTCAGCAGATGGAGAGCTTCCAATGGGACGCCAGCATCTTCTGCTAGCCTTGTCTGCTAGAAAGCGCACTGCGACCCTTCCCAGCCTCTCAACGCACACAGTCCCCTCACACACAAGCTCATCTTTCCAGTCTGTCTTCCTCTCTCCTCAGATACTCTTCATATCCAGGGCAAGGGACTCCGCCGCCACTTCTCAGCTCTTGGTGGACGAATGCAGTCCATGAAAGGATGACGTATGCAGGACAATAAGTGGTGAAGGTGACCTCTGATTCCTTTCTAGTATGGACTTCTCCCTTTACAACTCTGTTTTTCTTCTTTTATTAAGACAAACAGGGAACCAGCCCATTCTTCCACCGGCTGCCATTGATTCAGATTCACTTAAACCGATTCTGTTAAGTCTGGCAATTAAAATCCTGTAAACTTCCTGGTGGTGGGAGTGGGGAACCAGGAGGGGGGAAGCACTTTAACTGAAAATGCCTGCTAGCTGCAGACCAAGTTGAGGGATCAACTCTGTGAAGAAGCCACATAAGGGGAAAGAAGTTTTCAAAACCAAACAAAGGTGCTGAAGCAAACTCTGCCAGGTGTGCAGTGTTTACCTGGCAGAGCCGGCACGATTATTTCGATTTGCATACTGCAGTTCAGCTAACCAGAACCCAACTCATCAACACTCTTCATTAAGGAAAATAACTTCCTCATATGGGACCTGTCGGAGAGAAAGTCATCCGTGCCAAGAGCCACTGAATCCCAGGCGTGCGCTTACTCAGCATACAAGAGCCAGTTAGATATCATTATCTCTGTTTTCAGGAGAGGACGGAGCAAAAGAAGTTAAACTACAAGTGAAAGGCCTTGTCTTCCCACTCTGTCCAGTAAAGATGGCCCTGAAATTGAATGTCTGTGTTCTGTGGCAGAGTCTCAAGTTCTCACAATATTCAGTGTGTGTGTGTGTGTGTGTGTGTGTGTGTGTGTGTGTGTGTGTGTTCGTCCTTTCTGTCTGTCTGTGTCTGTGTCTGTCTCTGTTTCTCTCTCTCTTTTTTTTTCTCTCTCTCACATATACTTATGTTTTGGAAGAGCAGCCAGTGCTCTTGAGCCATCTCTCCAGCTTCTAGTTTTGCATTTTGAAGCAAAAAGACAAATACTTAGATTTTGAATTTTTTTAACTTTAGACTTTCACTATTACTTCTTGTAATGCAATTTTTGAAGTTACGCTGGTGCAGCTGTGTCTGGCATGTGTGGATGCTCAATGATGCATTAGCCAATGAGAGTGATCACAACAGACTCCTACTTGTGAGAGCACATGGTTCTCCCAGCACTGTGCTCAGTGCTCGCTTGTGTGGTCCGATTTCTTTCCATCGGCCATCTTCCTAATCCCTCACTCGCTGATCAGTCCATGGAACAACACTCTCAATGAGACAAATGGGAAAGCTGCTGCCCGTGGAAAAGGCACCCTTCCGCTGTCTGGCCATGCCGGAACATTCTTTTACAGATTCTCAGACTGTGCTACTGTCAGCATTTTAAGGAATGAAGTTTCCATCCAGATGTGATGGTTTATAGTGATTGTCAGCTTGACAAAATCTAGACTATCTTGAAGACAAACATCTAGACGAGGCCCAGTGACATGGGGAGATACTCCTTGAGTGTGGGCATCCTTGAATGAGCCCATGGCTGGGCTCCTGGACTTCCCACAAAGGAGGAAGAGAGCTGAGCCCCAGCATTCATCTTTCTCTGCTTCCCGCTGTAAATGCGACAGCAGCCTCGAGCTCCACGCCTTTCTCTCCATGACTGACTGCGCCCTCAAACTGTGAGCCAAAATAATCCTTCCTTCCTTCCTTCCTTCGGCTACTCTGTCAGGTCCTTTTGTCACAGTAATGAAGTAAGGAATGAAAACAGCGGCCTTTCCGCTTTCCTACGGCAGCCCACCCTCTGTATCCTCTGTATCCTCGCTGCTAGACCATGGGCACCATGGAGATAGTCTTCCGTGTCTTTGAGGCCCTTATCTATCGGCTCATGCAACTGCACATGTTAAATATTCAAACAGGCTGAGGAGATGCCTGTTGGGTAACGGTGATTACTGCCAAGGCCGGGGCTCTGAGAGCAATTCCAGGATGGACTCAATGAAAGGAGATTACCAACTCTTGCATGCTGTCCTCTGACCTCCACACATGAGTTACAGCACACACATATACACACAGCATACATACGCGTGCACACAAGCACAAATGAATAAACAAATGTAATAATAAATTAAGTATTCAGAGGGGAAAATGCATGAGCATGTACTGATTTTTTCTTGCGTATTCCCCAAATAATACAGCATAACAATCATCTACATAGTATTTCTATTATATGATATATTATAAGGAACCCAAAGATAATTTACAGTGGAAAGGAAGATGAATGTGAGCTAAAATCAAGGAAGTACTATATCAAGTTATATATGAGACTGGAACATCCAAAGATTAGGATATTCACCGAGGGTCCTGAAGCCAAACCGCTGTTGATACCAGGCAAGACTAGGCTTGACGCCTCTAGTCTTCCACTTATCCCTACTACAAGGGACGGGGTGGTGGACTCAGGCCATCTCACTAAGTGGCTGAGACAACCTGATCCCAACCCCATTCCCTTTCTCTTTAGCGTGGGGAGGCTAGTCAGGCCTCGGAGATAAGAGCAGGAACTGTGCCAGATTCCAGGCTATGGGAACATGCCCCGGTGGCAGTTTTTCAGCCTTCTGTCCACAGGAGGCAACTTGTTGGGCCCCAGGGACTGAAGAAGGAAATGGAGACCGTCCCTTTGGGCCACAGCCCACTTCCTGTAGGCTCTATCAGTCAGAGTGAGCTTTTCCATCTTACATTCTTCACATATGAAGTCTGGGGCCTGCGAGCTCATGCGAACAAAGGCTTTGGGAAAGGGAAAAGCAGCCACTGCACACAACACCGTGATTCGTTTTCCTTTTTTTGAAATGAAGCTTTCTTCTCAACGAATTCCGTGCCCTAAGAAGTAAGACTTTTATGACCTGACGTCGTTAATTAATGTAAGCAGCTTTCGTAAGGCTGTTCCAGGGTTGGCTAACCTCTGAAACCGGGACAAGAAAGCATCTCTGATGACACGTCAGTACTTGAGTGTGGCCCTGTTCCTACAAAACCTCATTTACAGCAGCCAAAACTTGAGCTTCATAGAATTTTCTTGTCATAAAATATGTTTTCTTTTTCCTTTCTTTGCCTTTAAAAACTGAAAACCATAAGCACCGTGGCAGGGGATCTGACTTAGTGGGTGAAAAGCTCACGACACAGACGTGAGGGCCCAGATCTGGGTCTCCAGCTGCTGTGACACGTGTCTAGAATCCCAGCGCCAGGAGGGGGACACAGGAGGGCCCCTTGGGCTTGCTAGTGGGCCAGTCTAGTTAGCTGGTAAGCCCCAAGCTCAGTGAGAGACCCTAGAGAGATGAGAAACAGTAGAGGAAGACACTCAGGGTCAACTTCTGACCTCCAAACACACAGGCAGTGAGCCCCCACACAGACTCCTTGACTGATGTTTGGTTGATATTTTTAAATATAAAAACCATCCCTTGACCCAAGGCCATAAGAAGCAGGCTCCAGGTCAGATCTGGTCTACCCACGATCATCCTTTGAGTCCTGGTTTAGAGCATGCTTTAAAAAGGCAACAGAAATTCAATACATTTAGACAAAGAAATACAACCACAAATGTAGGTGAGTTTACTCTTTAAGCTTAAGGCACTCAAGACCCCAGGAAAATAATGACCTTCCATTTATGCAGCACTTTGGTTTAGGAGATGAAACAGTTGGTAAAGTAGTTGCCATGTCAGGACTTGAGTTAGGGTCCCCAGAACCCAATATATATGCTGGATGGTAGGCCAGCCTAGCCTACTTGGTGAGTTCCAGGCCAGGGGCAGACTCTGTCAGATCCTGAGGAATGACAGCTGGGCTTGATGTCTGGCCTACACACACACACACACACACACACACACACACACACACACACAGGAACACATACTTATGTACACGTACTTGCACACACACATACACACTTTCCCATTCCAAAACACTTCCATAGAGAAACCCTCAAGGTGGGTCTGTGAGTCGTTTGCCAGGGTGATCTGCATTAAGACAGTCGGCTTTTTATCCACCTCTCTGCACTTCATTTCTCCCATTTCCCAACACTCGGGTGAAAGTCTCCTGTGCTTCCTAATAAAAATCCATCAAGGCACACACGGCCTACCATCCCCAGATTACTCCACAAGCTCGGCTCCTCCACGGTGATAATCACCAGTCACAACTTTTGGCAGGGACTCCCCAGACGGTCAACAAGAAGACAAAAGGAACAGCTATAGTCCCTGGCGATGAATAGCCTTTCCCAGCCACAAGCTGAGCCACAAAAACCCAGGAAAAAGCAATGGTGCAGACAGAATTTTTGGACCCGACCCCAGTTTGGGAAGAGGGAAGAAAATAATTTTATTTCCTTTTAGCGTTCAGTGCCTTGTGGAAATGTCAGAATTAATCTCTGAAGGACCGCCACGATGTATGACTTGCTGGAAGTGTCTCCAGGCAAGTTTTATTACCTTCTACATTCTTCCCAAGGTGAGAGAGGGGCCCAACTGCTATCTCAGAGAAGACAGGAGAAGAGGCTGAAGATGATGGACTTCTCTCTCTCCTCTCTCTCTCCTCTCTCCTGCATCGCTGGGTTAGGTCTATCGCAAAGGGAAAATGTAAGCGTGGTGACCACAGCCCAGAGCAAAGGACGGCTAGCTGCCTGGGCTGCTCGTCTGAGCCAATTTATCACTAGTGAAGAGGGAAAGGGAAGAGACAGACGTGGATGCTGTAAGCCAGGAAAGGGGACGAGGAGATGGTCAGTCAGCAAAGTGCCTGCAAGCGTGAGGACCCCAGTTCTGATCCCAGCACCCACGTAAAAGCCAGGTATGGCAGCACGTGTCTACAACCCCGGTACCCGTAAGGCGATGGTCACTCGGTCCCTGAAGCTCATTGACCAGCTTGCCCAGTCAAATCAGCAAGCTCTAGGTTCAATGAGAGACCCTGTCTCAAAAAATAAGCTAAACAGCAATTAAGAAAGACACACACACACACACACACACACACACACACACACACACACAAAGATATAGAGGAAAAAAAAGTCACAAAAAAGGAAATAAAGTCAATAAACAAAAACAGGAAGAAATGTTCAACCTCAGTAGCAACCAAATTAATAAAATTCAAAAACACAACCCTGCTGCTTCTCATGTATCAAACTTGTAAACATTTTCAAAGAAACAATGGCCATGATGCCAGGGTCCAGTGTCCCACACACCAGTGAGTGCAACTGGCCAAAAAGGCTAGCACTGGTCAGTCCCTGACAAAGCCAGAGGCAAGTGCCCTGCACGCCTCCGTATTTGTCCCTCTGACCCCAAGAGACCATGGCTGGACATCTGGAAAGAAATTTCAAATATCTAACAGGAAAACCAGGGTTAAGAGGGGATGAAGAGGTGGCTCTGTAGTGAAGAGCTCTTGCTGCGCTTTCAGAGGACCAAGCTCAGTTCCTAGCACCTACGCTGGGCCTCTCACAACTGCCTGTAACCCTGGCTCCAGGAAAGCTGATGTTGTCTGACCTCCACAGGCAACTGCATTCAGGGGCACATATGCACTACACAGACACAGACAAACACGTACACCTCAATAAAAATAAAAGTAAATTCATAAAATTAGAATTAAGGAAACTGTGGTGAGTTCACAAAATAAAATATTAGCTAGCTGCTGCTTTATTTTGTTATTACATTCATTTGTTTATTTATATATTTATTTATTGTGTGTGTGTGTGTGTGTGTGTGTGTGTGCACAAGGCACTGGGTGAGGCTAGAGGTTGGAGAACCATCTGTAGGGGTCAGTTCTCTCCTTCTGTCATTTAACCAGCTTCTTAAATGATGTTTATAAAAACCACCTGAAAGTGTTTACTGTTCTGAAATTTTAAAAAAAAAAAAAAGAGTAAGTTACAAGATAGTACGTGAGATCTAATTATAAATATTTTTCAGCTGGGCATTGTGGCACACGCCTTTCATCCTAGCACTCAGGAGACAGAGGCAGGTGTATTCTCTAAGTTTGAGGCCAGCCTGATCTACAAAGCAAGTTCTAGGACAGCCAGGGCTCTGTTACACAAAGAAACCTTGTCAAGCTTTTTCTTTTTAAGTTAGAACCTTTATTTCTTTTTGAGACTGACTCTCCTGTAACCCATACCAACCATGAACTACTTACTAGCTAAGTGAGTGTACTGGGTAGTTCTGGGTCAACTTAACACAAACTATAGTTAGCCTAAAGGAGGAGGGAACCTCAATGGAAAAGAAAAAAGGAAAAAGAAAAACAAAAAAACCCCACCTTCATGAGACTGGGCTATATGCAAGCCTCTTGTAAGGCCTTTTCTTAATTAGTGATTAATGGGGGCTGGGGGCCTTGGGGTCTATAAGAAAGCAGGCTGAGCAAGCCATGAGGAGCAAGCCCCGCCATGGCCTCTGCATCAGCTCCTGCCTCCAGGTTCCTGCCTGCCTTCTGATGATGAGCTGTAATGTGGCAGTATAAAGCACAAGAAACCCTTTTCTCCTCAAGTTGCTTTTGGTCATGGTGCTTTGTCAGAGCAATAGAAACCCTAGTAAGACACTAAGGGTGACTTTGAACTTCTGATCTTCCTGCTTCTGTATCCCAAGTGTTGGGATTACAGGTATGCACCACCACATCTGGTTTCTGAGTTTGGAGGGATGAAGGCCAGGGCTTTGTGCACGCAAGGCAAGCACTCTACCACTGAGCTGGAGAAATTAAGTGTAGCTTTTATAGTTGTTTGAGTTACAGATTTGAAGTTATTCATTTTAAAATTTTTCTCTACATTTCCAAACTTAGTAGAATAAAACACAAAAAGATAAGCAGCTTATTTTAACAGGTTTGGGCTGGGGAGGAAAGATGTTTAGAAGACCCAAGTTGCTTTCTAGTCTACAGGTTCTCCAAGGTGAGAGCTACTTTATTTCCTTTGTTCGTGCTTTTTATTTTCATGATTGTGTGTGTGTGTGTGTAGTACATTTTGTGCACATATGTGATGGGTGTGCAGGCTGCATGTGAGTGTGAGCATGGTATGGAGGCCAGGCGTTAATGTTGAAGGCCTCCCTCTATCCATTTCTACCTTCTCTTCTGACAGTCTCCCCTGGATCCAGAGCTCACTCACTGACTAGACTCCAGAAATTCTAACTCCACCACCCAGCACGGAGATTATAGAGGTACCAGGGATCCAAACTCAGGAGCTCAAGTTTGCATAAGAACTTTCCAGACCGTGCCACCCCCACAATCCCTCTGCTTTTCATAAGGTTAAGGCCCAGGAAGATGCTAGCTAAATGATTGTCAAGCTGAAGTAGACGTTTGTAGGATACTTGAAGAAAAAAATCAGACCTGCACATCACCCTCAAGGCATTTAGAACCTAGTGACAGAACCACCACCTGCAGAAAGAGCACCGTTGCAGCCCTAGATGTTAGGACAAGAACTGAGAGAATCCCAAAACTACAAGAGAATAAAGCTCTATGTGACCGTAGCTACAGGCCACGCAGTGCCCATAACTGCTCTAAACTGACACCTCGGCATGGCACCAGGTTTATGAGAAAAGCCCAGTGAAGCTGTTGCAGAGGCAATGCAGATCTGAGGCCTCTTAAAGGCCTTCTACATAGAGATCAGGACCTCCCAAAGCTATCAGGAAGTAAACATGCTATAGCAACCCTAAAGGAACTCTGAAAGAGCTAGGCGTTCACCGGGAACAGCAATTGTCCGGGGCCCAAAGCTGAGACAGTGTGTGTGTAAGTGGTCAGCCCTAAATATTCCATGTTTGTATTGTATTGGAAAGGAAATGTCCTGTGGGGGAAGAACTTCCTTTATTTGAATACTTCCTCCCAACTACAGCAGCATGCAACAATGGTGGTTTGGCAGGCCACACAATACAGGCCCTGAGGTAGGAAGCCTCAGCCAAGAAAGGCCAATGTTCACCCTTAGACGGAAGATATTGCAACATTGAGAATCACAGAGAAAACAAAGATGAGAGAGGAAAACTCCTAGGTGAAGACTAAATGAGTATATTAACAAATAATATATTTATTAATTTTAAGAATCATTCTGGGAAAGCAGATGACCTGACTGTAAATACAAAGTCCCCTTTAAAAAATAAGTATATGGGCTAGAGAGACATCTCAGTCAGCAAATTGTTGGTGGTGCAAGTATGATGACCAGAGTTCAGTTCTCGGAACCTGCATTTAAAAAGCTGGGTGTGGTGGAGTGCATCTGTAAACCCAGCCCTGGGGGGGGAGGCGGGGGGTTACCTCTGCTCTCTGGTTTCAGGCCAACAAGAGACCTGGTCTGAAAAAACAAGGTGGACGCTGCCCAAGGAATGCTAGGAAGGTCATCCTCTGACCCGACACGCACATGCTTTCACGTGCACACAAACACGCGAGTGTTCTACTGGTGAGGAATTGAGTGGTTTGATTCAGATCTGGAGGCCCTGGGACACTGACTTCTACACTGCTGTTTTAGATATATGGTCTTCTACACCCTGAGACTCATTTCCTTGTTATGATGGATGAGCTTTATTAATGCAGCACTGCCAAAGCAAGAATTACTAGGAACTTCCGGTCTAATCCTTCTCATCTGTTTCTTAGGAGACTTGACTTTTCAGCTACAAACTGGATAGCTGAAGAAGCTGCATTCCGTTTCTTATTTAGTATCGTTCTATTCTTCATACTGTATTTTAGTCCTATTTCCATTAGTATTTAACAGTATTTACAAATGCAACTTAGAGTTCTTATTTGAGCTTTTAATTTACTTTATCTCGTGTGTGTGTGTGTGTGTGTGTGTGTGTGTGTGTGTGTGTGTCATGGTATGCACGTATATATGCATGCATATTTTCGATGCATGAACACATGTTGAGGTGTGTACACGCGTGTGCATGCACGTGTAAGGACTTGAGGTGATGCCAGGCATCGTCCTCCATGACTCTTCCGCCTTGTTCATAGAGGCGGGGTCTCCCCCAAACCCAGAGCTGGCCTATATGAGTCTTGCGATGCAGCCTGCTCTTGCAGTGCCCCTGTGTCTGTCTTCTGAGTCTGGAGGCTGCCATGGCCACCAGCCCTGAGGTGGGTTCTGTGGCTCTGAACTCTGGTCCTCAGGCTTGGGTGGCAAGAGCTTAAACCACTGCGCCATCTCTGCAGCCTTAGCAGCACTTTTTCTGGGTGCTGTTGCAGATGGAATTGTGTAGCCATTCCATATTCATTCTTTTGGAAAGAGTGTCTTGAGGTCTTCAAGACAAATGGACTCATAGCAGTTTTTTCTTGATAGGCTATCTTAACAACATCCAGCAGACGCGCTACGGCTCACCTTGCACTCCCTGATCTCTACTTTAAGGATAGGGCTGTAGAGTTAAGTGGTTAAGAGCACTGGCTGCTTTCCCAGATGACCCAGGTTTGATTCCCAGAACCCACGTGGCAGCTCACAACTGTAACGCCAGTTCCAGATAATCAGGCACACATGTGGTATGCAGAAAAAACATCCATACACCAAAAAGATTTAAAGAATAACATCAAGTGCTTAAGCAGGATGAAGAACACAATGGGTTGTGATTTAAAAGAACAACTCTTTCTGTAACGTAAAGAAGAACTTAGAAGGTGCCTAAGTACATGTGGAAAGATTTACAAGCAAGAGAGTATGGCATCTGTAAAAGATGAAAAGGGTCCCCACAAGTCAACATTTCTGCTTGTTTATTTGCCCATTCATTTGTTTTGTTGTTGTTGTTGTATTTTGTTTTGTTTTTCAAGACAGGGTTTCACTGTGTAGCCTTAGCTGTCCTAGACTCATTTTGTAGACCAGGCTGGCCTTGAACTCCTAGCTATCTGTCTCTGCCTCCCAAATGCTGGGATTAAAGGCATGCACCACCATGCCCAGCCTCATTTGTTTTTTATAGATAGAGTCTCATGTGGCTGTGGCTGGCCTGGAACTCTGTATGTAGTCAGGGATGACTTTGAACTTCTGACCCTCTAGCCTCTAGCACCCAAGTACTGGGGACATGGTTTATTGGGTGATGGAGATGGAGATGTTATGTGCTAGGCAAGCATCTATCAAATGGTGCCACATCCTAATGCCCTCAACATTTCTTCCACAATGCCTGTTTCAAATAGGCACTCTGGGAGAAACACTGAAACAAAGGAGACAGTTCCTTGTTATTGAAATGAAAAGGTTAAAAAATAATGTCAATGTGGTGGTCCATGCTGGTAATCCCAGCTCTTGGTAGGTAGATGCAGGAACATCACAGACCAAGGTTATCTTCAGCTACACAGTGGGTTCAAAGTCAGCTTGGATACATGAGACTCTGTCTCAAAAAATTAACTAAAAAATTTAAATGTCACACAGGCTACAAAACAGACACATAAAAGAACTTGATTTCTCCAGATTAACTTGAAGTTTTCTTTCTTCCTGCCACTCAGACCCAGTATATCCAAACAGATCCAAACACCTTCTCCCATCCGCCACACAGTCCTACACTTTCTGTGTGAGACCAGGAAGTCCTTGATGGCAATTCTTTGATTTCATCCATGCTGTCCCCCAACCCCAACTGACTGAGCCAGGCAGAAAGAGCCTGCATCCAGACGACCTAGCTCCTTTAACCACATCCCATGTCACTGTCCACAGGGACCAGGCCCACACCCAGGGCTCTGTCCAGGGGACCTGTGGTGGTAGGAACAGACGCTTGAAGTGTATTTCCTCACTGTGTTTCATAAGCTCTGACCTTCTCGGTTGTGTAAGTTTCCTCCTGTACTGCTCAGATTTTCTTTCCCCAGATTCTCAAATTCCCACAGGCCATGCAGCATGTGGGTATGCTTGTTCTGCTCGGACCCCCTACGTGTGTGTGTGTGTGTGTGTGTGTGTGTGTGTGTGTGTGTGTGTGTGCGTGTGTGTCTGTCTGAATGTGCAGGTGTGGCCACAACTCAGCACTGTGCGCACTGTGGAAGCCAGGACAGGACTGGACTGCTATGTATTGTCCTCCATTGCACTTCACCTTATTGTCTCAAAACAGGGTTTCTCACTGAATCCTTCTAACTAGGCTGGTGGTCACCAGGCTCTGGGGAACTGTCTGTCTCTACCCACAATGTTGGGGTTACAGGCATGGGCACCCATGCCCAGCCTTTTAGGAAGTGCTGAGAATTTGAACTCAAATCTTCATGTTTGCAAAAGCAAGTGTTCTTTGCCTTCTGAATTAACCCCCAGATCCATTGTCTTGGCTACAGTTTTCTAATCAGGAAATTGGAATTTTTAAAAACCTGGTAGGAGCACTGTTCTCCAAATAAAGTCTTATGTGGGACAAGGTGGGCTGGGGACGCAGTTCCATCGGTTGAGTGTTTGACTAGCACACACAAAGCTCTGCGTTCAAGCCCCAGTATGGCCTATGTCATGCATGGGGCACACAACTGCAATCCAACAGTGGAGAAGTGGCGGCAGTAAGACATCCAAGGCCATCTCTACCCCAGAGCAAGTTATTGGGCTATAGGAGACCTTGTCTCACACACAGAGAGAGTTACTAGTGTCTTCTGGACATGCTAGGACCGTTGCACTCATGAACTCACAGCAGCTATGACTGTCTGCACAGACCTAAACATGATGGAGCCGCTTAACAGTACAGCATGGAATAGGAAGGGACTCACGAGCTCCCCCATAGCTGAGGAGCTATTGACAACTGATGGCTTCTAGTGGACAAAGAGTTTTCTTTAATGCACTGTGGTTGGTCAACTATGCTCCAATGCAGAGCCCCATGTCCAAGTGGAGATGGGCAGTACAAGTTAGACTCAGTAGGTTACTAAAAAGAAAGAGAAAGAGGACATGAAATTTGGAGGGTGGTGTGGGGTGACATCCATGAGGAGTTAGAGGAAGAGTGAAGAGGTAAATATGACTGAAAGACATTGTTTATAGTATGAATTTCACAAGGAATAATTTTTAATTTAACATTAAAAAATAAAAGAATAGGTTGTTATGAAACAAAATTAGAAAGCTGCAAAAGAAGAGACACAGCTTATACCAGAAGAATGAGTAGGAGCCAATATGACAAAGTAGGAAGGAACAGGCTTGGAGGTGTCAAAACAGCGGCAGATGAGGCAATAATCGGGGAGTGGAAAGTGAACTAGAAAGGAATCTATTGTGTCTAAACACTGGAAAGCTAGGGGAGAGTGACTGAGATGAGGTTGGGGGAGAAAGCAAGACTGAGTCCTGGAGGACCCAGCTTGGGGTGCTGGGCACACCTGTGTTCAAACAGTCATGTGATGAATTAGAGTTTCTGTCTGTGGCCAGAAGCCTGGGTGAGGAAAACCAGACTAAAATGGCCGTCAGAACACCCCACCACCAGATCTGAGTTTGACTTGTGGGTGTGTATGAAGTCGACTTTTCAGGTACAACCGACAGGATGTGGAGATAAAAGGGTTTCTGACTTAAGAAATTAGGTGACAGTCTAGAGAGACAGTTCAGAGGACAAAAGTGCTTTCTTCTCTTGCAGAGAACAAGAGTTTAGTTACCAACACCCTCGTTGAACAGCTCACAATCAGGTAGATGAGTGTGCTTTTTATTAATTGGGGAGGATTGCATGTATTGGTTAGGAAATAGAGATAAGATGCTAGATAGATAGATAGATAGATAGATAGATAGATAGATAGATAGATGATATATAGACAGACAGACAGATCATAGATAGAAACTCCAATTTGCTGTGTGGTAAAAAATGACCTTGAAATTACCTCCCAATATTCAGATTGCAAATGTGTGTCACCTCACCCAGTTTTATGAAGTGCTGGAGATCGAAGCCACGACTTCATGTATTCTATTCTGACAAATTCTACACTAAATGGTCCCAAAGAAGAAATCTCAAATAAGGCAGAAAATTCCTTTTTCATATAATAAGCAATTAGATAGTTTTGCCATTAGAGTACAAAGTTCCAAGGCCTGGGGACATAGTTCAGTTCCTTTTGGTTTTGTCCTCAGTAACACACATACACAAGAGAGAGATTCCTATATTTGGATATAAGTGAGCTGTTAGGTTTCAACAAAATTTTGGGACCACCCCTCAAACTTATTCACATACCTCCAGCCAATACCTCTTTGGGAAGGCTGCATGACCCGATCTAAATGAGGCAGAAAACTGAAATGAAGACTTCGGAGGAGCAGCCAAACCCCAGGGTAAATATTACCAATGGGACATTAGAAAGGGTGTTGTTGAGTACCACACTGGGTAGTGCCCGGTGCAAAAAGAGAGACGAGCGGAAGGGGAAAGCCCCTCCAGAATATCCAAGTGGAGATGCCCAGTGGGCAGACAGGAAGATGAGTGTGAGGAGCTTGTGGGGTCAAGCGAAGCAAGAAAAGTTTGTCTCTGTGCAGTGGTGGGTTGGGCTTAAACGGGCCAAGGGCTGAACCTGAAGACTTCCAACACATTGAGACTGAGCAGGAGAGATAAGCTTACAACAGAGATAAAACCAGGGAAGTGGGAAGAAAGCCAAGAAATGTGTGATCTCATCCATCAGCCAAGAGCTGACAGGAAGGATGCTACCTTGTGTAGCCCCTAAAGAGGCAGGAGGCAGACGCTGCCAACAGTGCCACCTGCCACCGAACCCCGTCTCTTTTCCAGTAAAACTTGTTTCTTGTCTTCTGTCTTCTTCTCAAGCAAGATTTCACATACGCCAGGCTGGCCTCAAACTTTGTTTTTATTTGGTGTTTGTGTTTGAGACAAAATCTCACTATATAGCCCTGGCTAACCTGGAACTTTATTAGGCTGGCCTCAAACTCACAGAGATCTGCCAGCCTCTAACGGGATTAAAGGCATATGACACCAGGCCTGGTTTCTTTTTTCTTACTAGTTGTGTGTGTGTATCTATCTGTGGAATGTACATACATATAATATGTTTGAGGGTTTGCACACGCCACAGGAATCTCTTCTCCCCTTTTATCTTTATGTGGGTTCCAGGGATTGAAATACAGCACAGCAAGTATTTCACACTCTGAGCTATCTCTAGGGCCCACGGGCTTAAACTCTCTATGTATTTTATCCATTCATTTGTTTATTATGTTCCTAACATGCACAAGGCCCTGGGCTGCATCCCTGGCCTCACAGAGAACTTGGGGTGGGGATGCATGTTTATAATTCCAGGACCTGGTGGGTAGAAGCAGGAGGATTACAAGTTCAAAACCATCCTCAGCTACATTCTTTGAGGCCAGGCTGGCCTACACGAGACCCTGTGGATGGGTCAATGGGTGGGTAAATAGAGAGATAATAGATAGATAAAAATACAATATTTATTTGATATGCAAATTATTATTTTTGAGATGAATTTAAATTTTGTCCAAGATTCTTATCCCACTATTCTTGAAGTAGCATGTAATCTTTGACTCGTAAAGAAGAACCTTGAATCACTCCAGTAAAATGATATTCATTCAATATTAATACTCACCAGCAGTAGCTCCGTGGTAGAGTGCTTTTCTTGAAGTGTGAGGCCTTAGAGCCAACGTTAAGTACCACAATACTGCTACCACCAGTGTGAATAATAATAACAACTATTATTTCTCCAGCCTCATCTCCACTGCTATAATAAACACCCTAACAAAAAGCAATGCAGGAGAAAAGGGGTTAATTTAGCTTACAATTCCAAGTTACGGTGAGTATAATAACATGAAATAATATGATGACAATTTG
>NW_026585504.1:66990380-67008676 GCF_907164565.1 Psammomys obesus | reverse complement strand
CAAGTTACGGTGAGTATAATAACATGAAATAATATGATGACAATTTGGAGAAGTCAAGGCAGGGGCTCCAGTAGTCAGCCACACCGCGTGCACATCAAGTTACGGTGAGTATAATAACATGAAATAATATGATGACAATTTGGAGAAGTCAAGGCAGGGGCTCCAGTAGTCAGCCACATTGCTTGCATGTCAAGAGCCGAGAGAGAAGCAGCACATCCCTGCTTGTTGCTGCTCAGCCAGCTTTTCCACTCTTCAACAGTCCATGGCCCTGTCCACGAGATGATGGCGCATGTCCACAGGCCAACCCGATGGGAGATAATTCCTCAACTGTGATTCCCTTAACGAGTCTCTTAGAGTTTCTGCTGCTGCAAGGAGACACCATGACCACAAGTCTTACAAAGGAAAACATTTAATTGTGTTTTCCTTTGTTGTCTTACAGATTCAGAGGTTTAGTTCATTATCATGTGGGAAGCATGCAGGCAGACAGGGTGCTGGAGAGGTAGCTGACAGTTCTATATCTGGACCAGCAGGCAGCAGGAAGAGAGAGAGTGACACTGGGCCTGGCGTGAGCATCTGAAACCTCAAAGTTTGCCAGTGACATGCCTCCCTCCAACAAGGCCACACCTCCGAACAGTGCCACTCCCTGGGAGATTACAGGGACCTGTTTTCCTTCAAACCACACAACAGGCGATTCTATGTTGTGGCACGTTGGCAGTCGAAATTAACTAGGGAGATGCCTCAGTGGTTACTTGCACTTGCTCGTCTTGCCGAAGACCCAGGTTCGGTTTCCAGCACCTACATGCTGGCTCACGGCTATTCAAACACTGCAGTTCAAAGATCTGAGGTTTTCTTCTTCTTTTTTTTTTTTTTTTTTTTTTTTTTAAGCCAGATGGTGGTGGCTCACGAATATAATCTCAGCACTTGGGAGGCAAAGGCAGGAAGATCTCTGTGAGTTTAAGGCAGCCTGGTGGACAGAATGAGTTCCAGAACAGCAAGAGCCACACAGAGAAACCCTGTCTCCAAAACCCAAAGGAATAAAATCTTTTGCAATTTTATTCTTTTTTATTTTTCTGTGCGTGCGTGTTTTGCCTGCATGGATGTCTGTGCATCTATGTGGGTCCAGTGTCCGTGGGAACCAGAAGAGGAAGTTAGATCCTCAGAAGTGGAGTTGCAGACAGCCGTGAGCTGCCATGTGAGTGCCGGGAATCAAACCAGGGAGCGCTGGAGGAGCAGCCAGTGCTCTTCACCACCGAGCCATCTCTGTAGTCCTCCGTGCCATTGGTCTTCTGACCTTCACCAGAGGCAAGCATACAAATGGTACACACGCGCGCGCGCGCGCGCACACACACACACACACACACACACGCGCGCGCGCACACACACACACACGCACATACATGCAGCATATAACTCACATATAAAAACAAAACTCACATAAAAAAGAAAAAAGTCTAAAAATAAAAACTAACCATCACAACAATTATTATTGTGGCGCTATATTATCTTAAAATATCTGTTTTTCCTTTGTTCTACCCTCTCCTCACCCCCATATCATCTTTATCCCTGGTTTTTCCTCACCCCTGACTACCCACAAGTGGCTAGTGTACACACACTAATGAGGTACTTGGGCACTGAAGGATCTTAATCCCAAATCACAGACCCACATAGGACCTCAGCTGCCATCCATAAATTTTTATTTAAAAGCAGATAAATGTGGAATTAGCCCAGCACAGAGTCAGCGCAGGGAGTGAGCAGGGGCTATGAAGTGTCAATTTAAAATCCTGTGTGTGTCCCTGCCCTTCCCAAGCTCATAACTTCTTTTTAATAGGTTATGCCACAGTTAATGCTGCTTCCTCTACAGACAGCCTCGCACATCCCCCTCAAAAGCAGTTATCACAGGCGATGGGGGAAGAGAGGCTGCCAGCCCCACCCCCACCCCGCTTTCCATAATTGAAATGGCTAATCCAGCCGTCGCAGCACTTCCTACACAGATGCTCAGATCGGGTCCTGAGTCTGGAAATCTGCAGTGAATGGATTGACTGGGGATGCCGAACAAAGGAAAGCATCATTATCTGTGATCAGAAAAAAGTATCCTAATGAGTGTTAATATCCCCCTGCTGAGCCTCCTGTCATCCGACACATGATGCTTTATCATCAGGTTTGGGGGATGCGATCTTTCAGCTCCGTGCAAGTGAGGATTGGAGCACAGACAGGAGCAGATGTGCGCTGAGGCTGGCGCACTCTCCAGAAATGAAGAATTGGCTTCGAGATGCCACCCACACCTATAAGGAGTTTTTAAAGATTTATTTATTATTTTATGTATAAATCCTCTATTTACATGCATGCCTGAACGCCAGAAGAGGGCATCAGATCACATTATAGATGGTTGTGAGCCATCATGTGGTTGCTGGGAATTGAACACAGGACCTCTGGAAGGGCAGACCGTGCTCATAACCGCTGAGCTGTCTCTCCAGCCCAAGGATTCTCTAGATCTACTGAGACCTATATAAAAATTGCCTCAGTGGGACTAAGGAGACAGTTGTCGTCAGGTGCTTGTGTGAAAGTGTGGGTTCCTGTGTTACAGCCCCGTATGAAGAAGTTAGGCGTGGGGTCAGAGAGACAGCTCATGGGTTAAATCCTCCAACTGCTCTAACAGAGGACTGGAGTTCAGTTCCCAGTGCCCAACCAAGGCAGCTCACGACCACCTGTGGCCCCAGCTCCCTGAGACCCAGGCCCTCTTCTGGCCTCTGTGACACCCGTATTCATGCGCATAGATCCACACACAGACACACACACTCGTAAAACTTTCTAAAAATGCAAATAAATTCCTAAAAGAAAACACAAAATAGCAGTGTCAGCACATACTTGTAATGCCAGTGCTGTCGAGGTAGAGACAGGCAGATCCTGGGCTCACTGGCCAGCCAGCTTAGCTCACTTGGTGAGTTCCAGGTTATGAGAGATCCTGTCTCAAAACTCAAGGTGGATGGTACCTGAGAAACAAGCCTTTTGCTTGTCCTCTGGCTCCCACATACACTCAACTGTGCAATAGCACACGCGCCCGCGCACACACACATGCTCACACGCATACACACAACCGCACTCAACTAAAAACAAGCAGTAATTGACTCAAGGCATGAGAAGGGTGTGGGAAGTGACTTGGGTGTGGAAAGTAGCTTGCTCCTTTCAGCTAGCCTTCAGGAGAGTCGGAGTCCCGGGAAAACACATGAAGACATGATATTTCTCAATGATATATTTAGAGCCCAGAGCAGGCCAGGCACAAGTCAGCTTAATAAATCTGCCTCGGACAGGTTTAATGTGTCTGGTTTTATGGTAAGGTCTTTGATCCACTTGGACTTCAGTTTTGTGCAGGGTGATAAGTATGGATCCATTTGAATTTTTCTACATGTAGACATCCAGTTAGACCAGCACCATTTGTTGAAGATGCTATCTTTTTTCCATTGTATGGTTTTGGCATCTTTGTCAAAAATCAGGTGTCCATAAGTGTGTGGATTTATGTCAGGGTCTTCTGTTTGATTCCATTGATCCACCATTCTGTTTCTATGCCAGGACCATGCAGTTTTTATTACTGTAGCTCTATAGTACATCTTGAGATCAGGGATGGAGATACCTCCAGAAGATCTTCTATTGTACAGGATTGTTTTGGCGATTCTGGGTTTCCTGTTACTCCATATGGAAGTTGAGAATTTTTCTTTCCAGGTCTGTAAAGAATTGTGTTGGTAATATGATGGGAATTGCATTGAATCTGTAGATTGCTTTTGGTAAGATGGTCATTTTTACTATGCTAATCCTGCCAAGTCATGAGCATGGGCGATCTTTCCAACTTCTGATACCGTCTTCTATTTCTTTCTTCACAGACTGGAAGTTTTTTTCATACAAGTCTTTGACTTGCTTGGTTAAAGTTACACCAAGGTTCTTTATGTCCTTTGTGGGGAAGAGTCTTGAACTCATTGGCACAAGAGACAACTTCCTGAACAGAACACCAACAGCACAGGCTCTAAGAGCAACAATCAATAAATGGGACCTCATGAAACTGAAAAGCTTCTGTAAAGCAAAGGACACTGTCATCAGAACAAAACAACAGCCTACAGACTGGGAAAGGATCTTCACCAACCCTAAATCTGACAGAGGGCTAATATCCAGACTATATAAAGAATTCAAGAAGTTAAACAGCAACAAATCAAGTAAACAAATTTTTAAAAAATGAGATACAGAGCTAAACAGAGGAGTCTCAATAGAGGAATATATCAAATAGCAGAGAAACACTTAAAGAAATGTTCAACATCCTTAGTCATCAGGGAAATGCAAATAAAAAGGACTCTGAGATTTCACCTTACACCCATCAGAATGGCTAAGAACAAAACCTAAAGTGACAACGCATGTTACAGAGGATGTGGAGAAAGGGGAACCCTCCTCCATTGCTGCTTGTATAACCACTTTGGAAATCAACCTGGCACTTTCTGAAACAAATAGTGCTACCTCAAGATCCAGCTATACCACTCCTAGGCATATATCCAAAATATGCTCAAGTACACAACAAGGACATTTGTTCAACCATGTTCATAGCAGCTTTATTTGTAATAGCCAGAATGTGGAAACAACCCAGATGTCCCTCAATGGAGGAATGGATACAGAAATTGTGGTACATTTACACAGTGGAATACTACTCAGCATTTAAAAACAAGGAAATCATGAAATTTGCAGGCAAATGGTGGGAATTAGAAAAGATCGCCCTGAGTGAGGTATCCCAGAAGTAGAAAGATACACATGGTATATACTGACTTACAAGTGGACATTAGACATATAATATAGAATAATCATACTAAAATCTGTATACCTAAAGAAGCTAAGCAAGAAGGAGGACCCTGGGCAAGATGCTCAATCCTCATTCAGAAAGGCAAATGGGACAGGCATTGGAAGAGGGAGAAAACAGGGAACAGGACAGGAGTATACCACAGAGGGCTCTGAAAAACTCTACCCAGCAGAGTACTAAAGCAGATGCTGAAATTCATAGCCAAACTTTGGGCAAAGGGCAAGGAATCTTATGAAAGAAGCAGAGACAGAAGGACCTAGAGGGGACAGGAGCTCCACAAGCAAAGCAACAGAACCAAAAAAATCTGGGCAATTGGGTCTTTTCTGATACTCCAACCAAGGACCATGCATGGAGATAACCTAGAACCCCTGCACAAATGTAGCCCATGGCAGCTCAGCGTCCAAATGGGTTCCCCAGTAAGGGGTACAGTGGCTGTCTCTGACATGAACTCAGTGGCTGGCTCTTTGATCACCTCCCCTGAGGGAGGGGTGCAGCCTTACCAGGCCACAGAGGAAGACAATGCAGTCAATCCTGATGAGACCTGATAGGCTAGGGTCAAATGGAAGGGGAGGAGGACCTCCCCTATCATTGGACTGGAGGTGGGGGCTGGGAGAAGAAGAGAGAGAGAGAGTGGAATTGGAAGAGGATGAGGGAGGGGGCAACAGTTGGGATACAAAGTGAATACATTGTAATAATTTTTTTTAAGAATAAAATAAATAAAAATAAAATAAAATAAATCTGCTTCGGTGAACACCCTGACAGGATAAGGTGCAGGTGGCCCTCTCTGGACTCCTTTCTTTTCACTTATCCACGCCCCACCTGAGGTCAGTGCCCTGATTTGAAAGGCAAAGAAATAGCTTCATAGACAGTAAGGAAGAGAACCCCAGCATGCAAGCCATGCAAGGAAAGGTGGGGGGTGGGAAAGAGAGATAATGTTAGTGTTTCTCATAGAGCCGGTGCACATTGTCTTAAAAGGGGATTCAACAGACCCAGGTGAAACTCTCCACCTGAGGGTTTTTTGGATGTTGGGCACCTCACCAGCCATATTTGGCTTGTGGTCAGAGCCAGGCCTGAGGAGAAGACAGGTGGGAAGTTATCTGTGAGTGGCTTTCTTGCTCCCTCTCTCCCTTCTTCCCTCTTTCCCTCCCCCTTCTCTCTCTTTCCCTCCCCTCTCCTTTCCCCTCCTTTTTCCTCCCCTTTCCTCTCTCTTCCCCGTCTCCCTCCCTCCCCTCTCTGATCCTCTTGCCTCTATTGCCCAAGTGCTAGGACTGTAAGTACACACCCCTGTGCCTGCTTCACATCACACTAGGCCTGGATACGGCATGCTAGCAAGCCGTGTGCTGGGCCGTGTCCTCAGTCCCCGCTGTGGGGTGGGTATGTGGGTACCAACAAGAATGCTCTTTCCACACCTTCTCTTCCTTCTTGAAATGAAAATGCTGACCCTAATCTGAAATGTCCACAGTAGAAAGTCGCCCATTCCTTCCTTTAACTCCGGTGTTTCTTTTCGGCCTTAAAAGCACAGAGCAGTAGATACAAAGTGTACAAAAGCTTTCTGGGAAAGTCAGGGCCATCTACTTCGACTGACCTTAGATAATAGAGTTCCAGACCAAAGGCTAAAGAAATCTACCCATTTTCCAGCAAGACTCCAAATTAAGTCCAAACAGGAGCTATGAAGAGCTGTTCACCATGAGGCTCAGGCAGTGAGGTTCTTGCCTTGCTGATGGGGACCTGGGCTTTATTTTCACAAACCATGTAAAAAGGCAGAGCTGGGCATGCCTGGACATGCTCACAGTCTCACCAACAGAGGCAGAGATGGGTGGGTCTCTGGGCCTCCCTGGCCCATCAGCCTGTCCTCTTTGCTGAGTTCTAAGTCAGTGAGAGACTCTGACTCAAAACACAAGACGACATTGTGGCTGAGGGGTAACAATGAAAGTTGACCCTGGTCTCTACCTGCACACACACACACACACATACACACACACACACACACACACACCTAAACACACAAGCATGCACACATATAACTGAACACAAGCACCACATGCATGCACCTGCGCACGAACACACTAAAAATGAAACTGCACTATAAAATGTTCCAGATATATCTCGTCCCTTAGAAAGCCTAAAGAATAGCTTAGTTATGGTAACTGGTGAGAAATATAAAAGAGGTTTCATTTAGGGTACATTCCATTAGAAAATGGTGTTTCCCTATGTTAGTGAGTTAGTAGAAATCTGATTTTAAGGTGCAGATCTTGCCTTCGTTACTCTGTGTGTAAGTCTCTACATGCTTAGATCTGAGATTTAAAAAAAAAAAAGAATAAAGAAAGAAAATATTAGAGGTAAATACCAAGAGGCCAAGATAAATGTGTACCTTAGAGGAGGGGGAGGGAGAAAAAGGAAACCTAAGAAACAAAGCTTGCCACCATTACTTTTAGTCTTGATAATGATGTCAATATTATTAATATTATTAACTGTTTGAAACAGTCTTTCTAGATAGCCCAGGCTAGCCTGAAACTCACTGTACAGTCCAGGATAGGCTCAGATTCCTGGCAATCTTCCTGACTCAATTTTTGCACGCTGGGATTATAAGAGAGCACAAACAGGTCCAGTTAACAGTGATGGTTTTTAAAGGAGAAAACGCAAACAAACCAGAGCTTGACCTCATTAATGCAAAAAATTACAAATTACTAAGGAGTGAAAATGGGATTAAGTATTGAGGTAGAAGAACTGAAAGCAGTTTAGAGATGGCTCAGTGGGTAAAGATCTGAGTTCAGGGCCTTAGGACCCACGTGTCGTGGCTTTTTTTGTCAACTCAAGCAGAGTCACCTGGGAAGAGGGAACCTCAAATGAAAGAATGCTCCCACCAGATTGTCCCGTGGGCAAGCCTGTGGTGCACTTTATTGATGGATAACTGATACAGAAGGCCCCAGCCCATTGTGGGCAGTGTCGTTGCTAGGCAGGTGGTCTTGAGTTGTATAGGAAAGCAGGCTGAGCAAGCCATGAGGCTCAAGCCAGTGAGCAGCATTTTCCACCACCTCCCCTTCTGTTCTTGCCTCCAGGCTCCTGCTTTGGGTTACTGCCCTGATTTCTCTCAGTGATGGACTATTGCTTTTGGTCATGGTGTCTTATCACAGCGATAGAAACCCTGACTAAGACAGCGGGGAAAAGACGGATGCAGGAGTGCACATACTTTCAACCCCAGATCTACGGAGAGATGGGAGACAAGAGGCAGATGGACGCTCAGAAGCCCAGGAGCTGCTACCCTGGGACACAGCGGTGAAAACAGGAAATCACCTGTCTTGATGAAGGTGGAAGGAAAAGGCTCACCCGAGCTTGTCCTCTGACAATAGGCAGGCTTTGGAGTGCATACGCCTGCACACACACACATGAACTTGTGCACACACACACACAGACTTAAAATAGAAAAACAAGCAAAAGATAAAAATATCTCCATTGGTGTATGATCTAAACTTTCCAGATTTTTATAAGTGCTAATGCAGAAATTAAAGAAAAACACAGAAAGCAGAGGACATCTTAGTCAACACGGCAATAGTCAGTCCTCAAAGTCTTTGCTCAACCAGCTTCACTGCCAGCCGTGTTAGAAACACTCGGCGGGCACGCCTGTGATCAGCATCCGGAGGCAGAGGCAGGTGGAGCTCCGTGAGTACAGGACAGCCAAGGCTACACAGAGAAACCCTGTCTCGAGAAGCCAAACAAATAAACAAACAAAAAGTCATATGCACTTTCACTAAATAAGTATGAAGAACTCAAAGATTACATGGGCTGTAAGAATTTATTTAGTGTGTGTGTTAGTGTGTTCATGTGCATGCATGTGAGAAAGAAAGAGGGACAGACAGAGACAGAGAGACAGAGACAGAGAGAAGGCCAGAGGTCAACTTCAAGCATTGTTTCTCAGAAGCTCTCCTCTTGTGTTTTGTGTTTTTTGTCTCCCTGTGCAGCTAAGGACTGTCCTGGAACTCTCTTTGTAGATCAAGCAGGCATTGAACTCACAGAGATCCATCTGCTTCTGTGTCACAAGTGCTGGGTTTAAAGGTGTGTGTCAGCATGTCCAGCTAGTTGGCAATTCTTCCCGTGGTCTTCAACCCCCTGATGTTATGACTGTTTAATGCAGTTCCTCATGCTGTGGGGATCCCCAAATCATTTTTCTTGCTACTTCATAACTGTAATGTTGCTACTGTTCTGAATCATCATGTAAATATGTGTGTTTTCCAATGGTCTTAGGTGGCCCCTGTGAAGGGTCATTCAGCCCTCAAAGGGGTTTCAACCCCAGGTTTCAGATTGCTGCTTTAGATGGTCTTTGGGGATGGACCCAGCCAGACAGTTCCCTGGTCTCGCTCATGTACCTGTGGCCTGCCCTGCCCACACATGCAGAGTGTGGGGAAGGAGGGTAAGGCTGCCCACAGCGAAGGGGAGCGACCTGTCTCTCACCCTCTGCAGACTAGCCTAACTTCATTCACACGCATGCTGAAGAACACAAGTCTAGGCTCAGCGCTGCTGGCGCAGCCCTGCTCTGGACTTCTGTGGCCAAAACAAGTCACAGGCCAGGGATGGGCAGAGCTAAATAGCCAAGGTGGAACACAGGAGGGCTCTTCCAGCCTAATCCAGCTACCCAGGGTGAGGTAGGCACTGAGAAAGAACTGTGACAGAGACAGACAGAAAGCTCATCTTCCTGGAAGCCACGCTCTGTTGTCTATGGCCAAAACCTACTGGTTAAGCCACTACTAACGGAAGCACACCTGTCTATAGCTCTAGGACAATGGGTGTAGAATGAGTGTTTACCTGTGGGACACGAATGTTGACTCTATTAATTGGCACTTGGCACCTGAGATAGGGGATTCTTCGTGCTCAACGTGGGACCTATTAACATGCCTTATTGTGAATAGAACTAATTACTAAAATTGGATTGCGACCAAGCCACCCTCAGCCACTTCTCTCACAGTGCCAACACTACTAGCAAAGGACGGTTGCTGTCGCAATCCTACTTTAAGACAAAGTCATTTGTTCATCGCCTCAGCCTCCCCGCTGCACCTGGTGCCCCTGGACCAGAAACATTTGTCCAGAAGGTGACCTTCACCATCATGGCTTCCGCTTGAAAATCAACCTCCAACAAACACGTGGCAAACTACGACCCAGGAGGCCTAGCCAAGGTCTGTTGGCTATCCACCTCCCAGATGTCAGAGCCCAGAGACAGAAGGTGATTGTCTCCAAACAGCCTCATCCTGTGGCTCAGGAGGGGAGCAGCCATGTGGCAGACATGATGGGACCTGCTTTGCCAAGACAGAGCTCTCCATGGGGCCAAAACTTGAAAGAGGAACTTGCCAGATTCTGGAGGAAAGGCTGGGCCAAACTGTTCATGGGCTTTGTCTCCGTTTTCCCTCCTTGGGAATGGGGCTTCTCGTGCTTTCTCCTCAGACTAAAAAGCACAAGACTATGTTTTCTTTTCTCCAGTTGGCTCTGTCAATCAGCAAATTCTTATGATTTGCCATAGGATGCCTTGGTCTGTAAAGAACTTGCTTTGCAATCCCAAGGACCTGAGTCCGGATCTACAGCACCCACATGGGAGTGGACTTGCCTATGACCAGAGCACTGGGAAGTGCAGAATCGAGCAGACTAATCAATGAGCTCTGCTTCAGTGAGCCACCCTGTCTCAAAAGATAAGGTGGAGGGCTACCAAAACAGCTCACTGCGTAGAGGCCAAACTTGAAGACTTGAGCTGGATCCCAGGACCCACATGGTGGAAAAAGAAAACCAACTCTGACATCTACATTAACTGTGTGGCATTTAGTTACACAGAGAGAGAGAGAGAGTAGAGGCAGAGAGAGAGACAGAGAGAGAGAGCAGAAACAGCCACAAACCAAGCATCAATGCCACCAGTCCCATAACCCCACCTACTTAACACCAGATGGTACCCAAACCTGCTTATTTCAAAGCAACATGGAGGTTTCCTCTGGGTGGTCAAACATCAAACATGATGGTTCCAGAAAGTCACCCCAGAGCTGAAACAGAAAGAGAGCAGGAGAAGACAGGAGGCTGTGGAAACTGAGACTTCCGTCTGAGTTTCATTTTGTCTCTGGTCAGCTTTTTAGCTTCTTTCCAGCAAGAAGCCCTCACACATCACTGAAAGGAAGGGTGAGGAGGCAGCCTCACTGAGGACAGGAGCAGACTATCATCCAGCAGCCTGGGCCTCACCACTCTGTCAATCATTAACCAAGGTTTCTCCGTAGGCTTCTCGGTGCTCTGTGTGGGTTAGGCCTCTAACGGTGTGTCTGCATGCAGGAAGTTTCTTTTTGCTTTCTCAACACAACCTTCACACAATGCAGCTTGGCTTAGCAGAGAGTCTATGTTGTGCTTTCATTTTGCAGATGCTATGCCAAAATGAGAAATTAAGTGACTGGCCTGAGGTTATAGGCTAGTACATGTGACTCAGGTGTTGCTGGGGAAACTGGGATTCCTTCTTTTGGATTCTCAGTCTCATTGATAAAAAATTTTAAATGGGCTCCAAGGAAGCTAAAGAGCAATTTTATTGAAGCTTGAGAGAAAATAATAGGAGAGGCAAGCTGAAAATCTTTGCTGTTACCAGGGGAGGAAATAGGGGAAAGCCATAGCTTTTAAGGTAGGCCTGGAGGTCAGAGAAACAGAGAGCCCAGCGTGTCAGGAAAAACATGCCGAGCAATGCCAAGCTACAGATCTGAGTTCAGAGGACACCAAATTCCAGACTCTTGTTCCCAGGGCAAAGGTGTTGTGGGAAGGGTATTAGACTATTGAGGGCTTTTCTATCCCAGCTAGTTCCCAAATAATCAAGACAGAGACCTTTTGGTCTTATAAACGTTTTTATGGCACTGTAACTGGGCAGAAACCAACCCTCTAAGCTGTTTTGCTGTTTCCCAGCTCCACACCTCAAGTTACTTGTCACAGTTGTCCCCGCCCGGGCCACTTCTGTTCCATCAAGCCAGCCCTCATGGCTACGTGCTCATGGTCCATACTCTCCTATAGCAACTTCCTTCTTCTCCCCTTTCTTCTCCTCCTCCTGGCCTCCTGGCCTCGTAGTCCCTCTGAGACCCCCAAGCCTGGGAACCTAAAGCTCCGCCTACTTCTCTTCTGCCCAGTTACAGGTTTCAGCAACTTTATTAGCCAAGCAACTTTCAATTAGGTAGAGCAGGGAACACATAACAATGACCAGGGTATGTGTGAATGCACTCAACGAGGCAGCAGACAGATCCTGGGGGCCTGTAAGTAGCCTTAGAATACATAGTACCAGGCCAACCCCAGCACAAGGGACATCGCCAGTGACACAAGGCTAGAACCTGAGACAGCATACTCACATAGTAACTTATTCAGTCATCGTCAGAGAAGCTTCCTCTGGCAGCAGATGGGAGCAAATACAGAGATTTATAGTCAGTAGAGAGAGAGGGAGAGAGAGACCTTGAAACCCACAGTTCTAAGTGAGATCTCTCCATCAAATCCATCCCCCTCAGAGCTCAAGGAATCCTGTGGAAGAGGAAGCAGAAAGAGCATAAGAGCTGGAGAGGATGGAGGAGAGATCAAGCTCTTCTACATCAAGGGAGCAAGGCTCATATGAGCTCCCAGAGACTGAGGCAAGCACAGGGCCTGCACAGGTCTGCACCAGGGCCCCTGTGTACATATTATGGCTCTCAGTGCAGTGTTTTGACAGGACTTCTGGCTGTGTGGATGAGGGGGTCCCTGCTTCTTGTGCCTTCTCTTGGGCTTCTGTTAGTTTGCTTTGTACCAACTTCAGTGTGATAGTTCTTGATTTCTCTTATTGTATTTTATTTTGTTATGTTTTGTTATCTCATGAAAGCCTGTTCTTTTCTAATGAGAGGCAGAAAGGAAGAGGTGGGGAAGGGACTTAGGGAGGAACTGGGAGGAGGAGAAAGAGGAGGAACTGTAATCAGAATATAGTATGTGAGATAAAAATCTATTTCAATAAGGAGGAAGTAAGAAATACAGAGACAGCTTATTGAGAAAGGGAAAACATTCCCAAGAGTGGGAATTGGCTGACAAAAGGACCCAAAGAGTGCTGAACCATGTGATGACAAGGACATTTACAAAAACTCCACATTTCCCAAGGTTGTATGTCACAGACTTCTTGAGAATGCCCAGTTCCATAGGAAAAACCCAGATAAGGGCTTTCAGCCACCCTCTTGTTTCCTGTGTCAATCTTGATGTTCCATCCATTCCTACCCTTGTACCCTACAGGTTCCTGCAAGGCACCATGTCCAAGCATTCCCCTCTCCATCCAGTACCCACTTCTTCCTGGCATCCCATTGAGTTCACCTCCATGATCTGTGTTCAGCTTTTACTCTGTCTCTGAAGCCAGACTTTGCCTTACTCGTGTCTCTCCTCAGTGTATGCCTCAGTGTCAGACTCATAAAAGGAATGCCACATTTGCTGGACCAAACTGTACTAAACCCAAGACATGACTGAGCTCATAGCGTCAGAATCCCTCCTTGCTCACAGTATAAATGGCTGGGGCGAACAGCATCTTGGAAGCAGTGAAGATGACCTGGTGCTGTGTAGCCTTTCCCCCAGCTGGAAAGGCTTTTTTTTTCCTCTCCTCTGGGAGGAGAAAGGTCCCAACAGTCATGTGCTGGAAACTCAGAAAGTTACAAGATCCGTCAGCTGGTAGGTGCTCTGGGGTTGCAGTTTGGTGCCTTGTTACTCATCCTGGGATGAGCCTGCCGCCTTCAGCCACCACGCTCCTAACCCTAACCCCAAGAAATTCACTGGTTCACAGCACTAGACATGACTGAAATTGTTTGGTCTGCTGCTTGGTGCCCTGTCTGGAGTGAGCGGGCATTTATTTGCGTTTGCCCAGGAAGAATCCTACAACAGCTGGAAAATAATAAAATAAAAGCAGAGCAAGTAAGTGACCCAGACATAATTAAAGTTATATTTTGGTATATTCCCTTCAGCTTTTTCTTTCTGTAAATATGCATTTTACACACTGAGATTCTAAATAGGACTGAATTATTTAAAAATCCATATTTGAAATTGCATTCCCAATAGTTCTACTTTCTATCCCAATGGTCAAATATATTCCAATAGTCAAACACAGATAAGTAGCCTAATTTGTTTGTGTTTTTAAAATTATGTGCTTTGTGACTTTTTATTATTAATACATCTCCTAAGGTGAACATGGTTGTGGATGAATCTTTCTTTGAGCTATTTTTTCCTAGGGTAAAATAATCTACAATAAATGTTGAGTTTCTGTGGGTTTAAAATTACACTTTAACAGTAACGAAGTAGTTTTATTCCTGAAAGAGCTGCACCTACACACACACACACACACACACACACACACGTGTGCGCACACACACACACACACTACACGTGTGCATCTATGCACACACTAAGCATGTTATTATAAATTAACACAAACAGCATTGAAGGGAATCGCAGTTAGATACCTGTGAAAACAAAATCACTTTACGGATGGGGAAACCAAGCCCTGAAACAGCTTGTCCGAGGTCATGCTGATATTAGAGTAACGGCTTCCTTTTTTGCTTGTTTTTACTTTGATTTTTATTTTGGGTGAGAGTATGGGGGCGGTACATACCTGCCACGGAGAACTGTGACATCCAAGGACTAGTTACAAGAATTGGTTTTCACAGCCAGGTGCACGCCTTTAGTCCCAGCACTCTGGAGGCCGAAGCAGGCAGATCTCAAAGTCAGCCTGGTCTACATAGTGAGTTCTAGGACAGCCAGGGCTACATAGTGAGACTTGTCCCAAAAATACCAAAGTAAAATCAAATGAAAAGATAAAAGAGTGGATTTTTTTTCTCCTACTATGTGCGTCCTGGAGAGACAGCTCTAGTCACCACCCTTAGCAGCAAGCACCTTTCCCCTCAGAGCCAGCTCAAAGGCCCGGAGTTAACATTTTTGAGAAGAAATTAGAAAACTAATTTACTGGAAAACTGGCATTCTTAAGGCACAAAATACAAAGACACTGGTCTAAAGCGTGGCCCTGCTTTCTGGCCGGGAGCAAGAGGCTTATTCAGTGATGCCTTCCAAGAAGCCAAGTCATTCTTTTCCCAGAAATTCTCCTGAGACTGGCTCTCGGGAGCGTCCTGTGTAGTTCCCATACCTAACTCCAAACTGTCAGTCAGGAAACATTTTCAGTCCAGAAGTTGTAGCTATGTAGACCCTGGGCACGACTCATCCGGCAAAGCGCTTGCTTCCTCACAGCTGTGAGGACGTGAGTTTGACCCCTCGGCCCACATTAGAAAGCCAGGGGTGCTGTTGCACGCCTAAATCCCGGTGCTGGGAAGCCTGGGGAGGGCCAGCATCGGGCTCCCAGGACAGCCAGGCTAGCCAATTGGGAGTTCTAGGCAAGAGCTGTTAGAGGCTGTGGCCCAAATGAACAAGACGGAGGGACCTGCAAGGCGGCTCAGTGGACAAAAGAACTTACTGAGAAGCCGCATGACTTGTGTTTAATCCCTAGAACTCATGTGTGGGAGGGGAGAACCGGCTCCCTTAGTTGTCCTGAACCTCCACGCTCACACTCTGTGACACACGTGTTATCGTGTGTTCTCAAAAATCAAACAGTGTATATAATATTTAACATATATCTCCAGTGACCTCTGACATCTACACACATACAGAGAGAGAGAGAAGTTTTATCTGAGCCCCTACTTAGTTCCAAATACTTTGTTAAGTACTAAGGACAGAGTAGTGACCCAAAGCAAGAGAGGCCTTGCCTCCCAGACCTGAGGAGAACACAAAACATACACAAAGGAGGGGGATAAGCTAGGAGAAAGTAATCAGAGCACAGGAGGAGGACCAGCGGCTACCCTTCTGCAGAGATGGCGCTGAAGCTGAGACTCAAGGGATGACAAGGGATCTGGAGGGAGGCAGCCCAGTCCAAAAGCTGTGGGCCAGAAATCGGTGCTCTACTCATGGGACAAAGATTTTTTTTTTAATTAGTTAATTAGGGGCTGGAAAGATGGCTCAGCAGTTGAAGAACTTGCTGCTCTTCCAGCGGGTGCATACAAGGGCAGCCTCCCATCTGTAACTTCAACTCCAAGGACTCTAATGCCCTCTTCTGGCAACTATGGGCCATTGCATGCAAATGTGTGGCACATGTACACACGCAAATATACCAACCTTTAAAAAGATAATCATCAGATTCTGCATGGCATAGTGTCCCAACACTTGTGAGGCAGAGGCAAGCAGATCTTTTCGAGTTTGAGGTCAGCGTGGTCTACATGGTGAGTTACAGGACAGCTAGAGTTACATAATGAGAACATCCTTCAACTAAAACAAAATACAACACACCAAAAAAAACTTGATTATTAGATTTTAAAGTTAATTGATTGAAATGATTAGTTAACAGTTTGTTAATAGGAAATTGATTTATTAAAAACAAAACTACCCCAGAGAGAAGGAGAAACTAATAACTCATGCCTGACCTTGAAGGCTGCAGCAGGCAATTAAGATTTTGTTCAAGGTCTGGGGTAAAGCCGGAGAGCTTCAAACCCAAGAGACACACTCTGTGGATTTCTATTCTGGATGTTGGACCATCCTTGCATAGAATGCAGGGTGCCGAGGAAGACAGAATGAGGACAAAGTCCAGGAGTAAGAATCCTTGCAGAGGGTATTCAGGGGACTGCCATGGTCTCAAGAGGCTCAGACAAGAAGGTGTCTGAAGAAGGTTATTGCGACTGTAGCATCTAGCAATGTCAAGACGAATCAGAGGGTGAGGTCTTGGAAGGTCAGGCTTCAGAAAGAGGTGGATCATTGGGGACTATGGAAGGAGAGGATTCAGTAGATGGCGGGTGAAAAAAGCCCAAATGAGGATGGGAAGGGGCATAAAAAGATGGAGGGGAAAGCAGAGGTGGCTTTAGAGGGAGATTTACTATAAAGAACGGCAGAGATGAGTGTATGTACAAGGACGTGCATGCGTGAGGGAGAGAGGGAGAAATAGAGAGACTGCTTCGGGTTTGTGTCTTCGTGCACTGTCTACCATGGCTTTGGAGGCGGGCTCCCACGGGCCTGGAGCATGCCCAGTAGACTAGCTGACTGCCCAGCAAGCTCCAGGGATTCTCATCCCAACCTCAGCAATGGAATTCCAAGCACAAATGGGGTCAGCTTTTTTGCATGGAGCCTAGGGAAGCAACTGTGCACAGCAAGCGCTGGACCAGCTGAGGTATGCCGCAGCCTCACATGAAGGTTTTGAAGGCACCAGCCAATAGGGTACTCTCACGAAGGGGATGATCTGTGTTTGCTCTTAGAGTGTTGATAACACACACTTGAGTGCTGACAGGCACGGGCCCACTCAGATGGTTCCTGGATAAACGCTCTGGCTCCTAGGTTCCTACCTCTACCACCACCCTCTCCCTCCCCACTGGCGTTTACTCACCCAGCGAAATGGCTCAGTGAGTGAAGGCACCTGCCGTCAGGCCGGACTACCAAAGTTCAATTGCCAGGATCCATGGGATAGAGGAAGTAAACCAACCCTTACGTGTGGAGCTCTGATATCAATAAATGTAATTTTAAAAGTACTTCCCTTGTGGCCAACTCAGTAAACAGTTTTGGGTAGGTCCCTTTAATCTCTGTGTGGCTCCATCTTTCTATCTAGGACTGAAACCTGGAGTGGGAATATTTCATTTCCATCTTCTAGACAAAGTCTCATGTAGTCCGCATTGCCCTCCCAGTCATGGCTTTACACAGATTCTGGGGATCCAAAGTCAGTCAGCCCTTACAAGGCAAGTGCTTTGTCTACGGAACCACATTCTCAGCCTGACCTTGAACTTCTAGTCTTCTCCCACCACTTCTTGTGTGAGAAGGAATCCCACATGTCTAGGATTACAGATATGTAGCACTATTCCAGATTACGCAGTATGGGGATCAAACCCAGGGCTGTGTGGCAGGCAAGCACTCCCACAGCTGAGCTCCTCCACTTCCTCAGTTCCCATCTCCTAAGGAAAATGTGATACAGTCCTCAGGGGCTCCCGGAAGTTCAGTAAGATATGGGATTCAGAACGCAGACTTCAGAGGCGCCCTGCCGTGAGGGATTCCGTTCCCAGGTTTTCTGTGTTCGCTGGAAGACGGCAAGTGACCTGCATCAAACTCTCAGGAACTCAGTCCCTAGGTGTGTTAACTGGGGATAATACTGTGGGGTGTGGTGAGGATCAAAAGAGAGCACTCTGCCAGCCTGGCGAATGAAGACAAGTCCTAAGTGTCACCCGTTATCATTAATAGCAGACACTAGAGGAACCAGCCTTGGAGGCAGTGGAATGCCTCAGTTAGGGTGGAGGCTGGAGGGAGTTTCTGCCTCTAAGACTGCTTTATCATCTGAGAAGTGGTTATGCATGGTTTCCGTGACACCGGGATAGCTCAAGTTTCTGGAAGCAGAGGTCCAGGATAAAGGCTCTAACGTGTGTGTGTGTGTGTGTGTGTGTGTGTGTGTGTGTGTGTGTGTGTG
>NW_026585504.1:66984493-66990370 GCF_907164565.1 Psammomys obesus | reverse complement strand
GTGTGTGTGTGTGTGTGTGTGTGTGTGTGTGTGTGTGTGTGTGTGTGTGGTGTCCCCAGCCTAGGAGGGGATAAAAGGACACGAAGGTCTGGAGGTGTCCCCAGTAAACATACCAGCTACCGGGTGGCTGGTTTCCTTCTGCAGCCTTGCATCTGCCAGAGCTGCCCACTTAACTCCCAGGGTCTGACTGATAAGTCCAGGCTGCAGCTGCCAGGCCGGTAGTGGTCTGCCTAGAACTTCAAATGACTGTCTCCCAGACCCGCCCACTTTCTCCACATAGCTTCCAGATAAGTCTCCCTGCTCCTGATAAAGGGAAAAAGGCTTTGAAGCACAACTCATCTGTTAACAACCGGCTTTTGATTGTGCCTGAGTTTGATCTTTATTTGTCCTTATTCATCAGACTCCTTTAAATGGGTTCTTTCACACTCCTTAGACCAGCCTGAAGGAAACCCCATGAAACAATGGCCCAATTCTCCCTGGCTTCAGGGAGTGAGCTGTCAGGGAGGAACACAGGGCTCTCCTACACGGCTGCAAAGGGAAAGAGGGGTGAGTGATGCTCACACACAATGAAAAGTGGGTTCAGCGAGCTTCAGACACACTAACCCAGTGAGAGAACAGAGGCACTGCCAAGGCTCAGGCCCAGGGGAAGCCCTCCACTCAGCTTCAGAGGAAACACATTCGCCAAGACAAGTGCGGCCTGGGAGAGAACACGGCCGTTAGGCATTTAAAGCCCCAGCTTTTCCTTTGGTTTGATCCCCAACGTGGCATAAAACCAGATGTGATAGCGCGCGTCTGAAATCTCTGCACTCAGGAAGTGGAGGCCAGACAGCCAGAGACGGGGTCATCCCATCCTAAGGGAATCCAAGGCCAATCTCCGCCTACGTGAGGTTCTGTCCCAAAAGGAGAAAAGGAGCATAAGGTAGCTGCCTCAACACAGTGGGTGAGCGCATGGCCTGAACTGTCGATGGGGAGCTGCATGCCAAAGACAGCATGGTAAAGGGATGGCTGAAGAAATTAGGGAGTTTGCTGTGAGTGCTCATGGTATGAGGCTTTTCACCTTTCGTTATACTTGAAAAATGTAGCCAATAAAATGTTGAGCGGAAACTGTTCACCAAAACAGCAAACAAACAAACAAGTAAAACCTCTGAAGCCAGCTTTAGCAGCAGCACAGGGAGCTGGCTGCTGTGGTCTGCAGGGGTGGCATCTTTCAGAGATTTGGGGGTTTTAGTGTTTATGAAAAAAAAATTTTCATTTGTGTGGAATAGGTGTGTGTGTGTGCGCGTGTGTGCGAGTGTGTGTTCGTGCACCAACGGACAACTTGCGGGAGTCAATTCCCTCTTTATACCATGTAGGTTCCTAGAATCAAATTCAGGTTGTCAGGCTTAGCGGCAAGGACCTGTTGCCAGCTGAGTCATTTCTCAGGCTTTTTTTTTTTAATCTTTTCTTCTTTGTTTCTTTTTTTCAATCCCAACTCAGTCTTAAAGACCACACCCTGTAGCTGAGAATGACCCTGAACTCCTGCGTCTCCCACCATGCACTGCCACACTAACCAACTGCAGCCCAGTGTAGGTTATAGCAGTTGAGGATTATGATGCCCAAAGCCTCATGGCCAAGCTCCCCGACCTCCTGTTGGGTGAGGGGGTCCACTTCTTTCCCCATCACACTCCTTTCTGTTCTGTCTACCAGGATGAAACACGGCTAAAGGACGCCATGCAGAACCAAGCTGATACCACAGAGCCCTCACCAGAGCCAAGCTGATACCACAGAGCCCTCACCAGAGCCAAGCTGATACAAGTGGCACATATTTGAACCCCTGAAACAGTGAGCTACATAAACTTTATCTCTTTCTAAGCTAGCCTGAGTCTAGTACTTCATTATAATAGCAAAAAAGATGGTAGATTACATCTTCCTTCAGACCTAGATTGATTCATGGCCCCAGTGTGGCAGATAGATGGTCCCCACAAAAATTCATGTGTGAGGCCAGTGAGCTCATCAGGTTAAAATGCTTACCCCCAAAAACCTGGTGACCCGAGTCCAAGCCCCAGAACACACCTGGTGGAAGGAGACGCCTGTAAGTCGCCCTCTGGCCTCCATGGGAGCACTGTGGCACGCGCATGTACACGTATGCACACACGGACAGACATACATACTGTCTGTCCCCACACACAGACACATACATACTGTAATGGTTCTTTTAAAACTCCTACATCAACCCCTAGCTGCAGTGCTTTTCTCTCGATGATGAGAGGCGGGAGGTGGTAGAAGTTCTGAACCCGCACTCACGAGTGCTCCAAGATTAATACAGAAGAGGGTTTAGCGGCTAATTTAGAAGTGTTGGGGAGCAGTGACAGCAGAGAGCAAGTCAGGTCCAAAACTGAGAATGCTGTGGCTAGAACTCCGTATGATGAGGAAGACAGAGAAAGCACAGGGAAAGGACCGGAGGAGCCCCGCCCTGAACCCCTCTGCAGCACAGAGCTGTCTAAGTGGAAGTGGAAAGTGGGGGTCTGTAGCAGGCTTTGCCTTTACCCCTGGTGCACAAGTATTAAAGCTACAGCTGGACGGCATGCTGTTTAAGGGGCAGAAGAGTAGGTTTAGGAGATGGCCAGAGAGATGGCTCAGTCAGCAGAGCTTGGCAAGCTTGAGGAACCTATGTTTTTTTTAAAAAAAAACAGACATGGTGATGTGTGCTTATAATTATAGCATGAGGAAGCAGAGACAGGCAGGTCCCTAGGGCCCACAGTAGACTCTGTCTGTCCATCTGTCTGTCCCCACACACACAGAGACACAATACACACACACACAGAGGAAATGAGGTTTATTCGGCTTGGATTTGGGAAGCTAAACATCCAAGGTTGGGCCATTGGTTCAGCCTCTCGCGAGAGTCCCCCCTTGCTGGATCACAGCATAGCGGGTGACGGCTTGGCAGAAAAGAGAGACCAGGAAGCCACTGAGGGGTCAGGCCTGCTCTGCCCTAACAGCCCACCCTCGGGGCAGCAAACCTCAATAATCTGAACACGGCTTAGCAGATCTTCAAAGGTTCCACCACTCTAACTCCAGCACACCGAGAAACAAGTTCCAGGACACAAACCCTCCCTGGACTAACCATGTCTAAACCACAGCAAACACCTCTGCTGCTACCGCGCTTTCTTCTCATTTCAGTAAAAAGTATTTAAAACATCACAACATGACTAAGTCTATAGTTCAGTAGACAATAGTGTTTCTAGACCTTTCTCATCTTGCAGATCTGAAGTTCTACGCTCATTAAACAGTGACTCATCCTTTTTCTCTTCTCTTTGGTCCCTGGAAACCACCTTCCCATTTTCTGTTTCTATGAACTTAACGACTTCCCGTAGCTCACCTCAGTGCATGTGTGTGCTGTTAGGGTTTGAAGCACACACACCCATGTGTGTGGATATTCGACTCCCACCTTGCAGGGCTGTTTGGGGAAGGTGTGGGAGAGACTTTTCCTGGAGAATATACATGAACAAGCACGCATCTCAGATGGGGAGCCCACGGCAGATGAGATGGATGGTCACACCAGAGCCCAGCTCAGAGGACCAGGAGTGTTCTTGGGGTCACTAACAGAGGTCTGAGTGTGTTAGTTAGAGATGCACGGATGACTCAAAAGCAGCTGCATCACTGGAAAACCCACCCCATACCAGATGAAAACTCACAAAAGCTGACTCCCTGGAGCTCTCTGCACAACTTGTAGGCAGCTCACCAGGTCCAGGAGATCTCCCCTCACAGCTAGGCTGGCCAGTGACTCCTCCCCCAGCAGTCATTCCGTTTTTATACAAAGCCAGAGAGCACTTTCCAAATTTCCAAGTTTCAGCCTTCCCACACACGTGACATTGGTGTGCCTCTTGCATCTGATAAACCACGCCCTCCCTCCTGGAGAGAATGACTCGATTTAGAGTAAACTGCCACCAGTGAGGAGGGTGTCGGTCCTTCAGGAGGTAGATGCAGCTGGAGTAAGTGGGTCTCTGGGAGGCAAGCCTTGAAGGCTACGTCCAGCCCTACCTCCAACCCAGCCTCGCTGTGTCCTGGTTTGCTGAGATGTAGACAGCGCACCTCATGCTCCTACAGCCGCAGAGCCAGCCACCAGTTGCCATGTCTGCCCTGCCACAATGGACTGTAGTCCCTCAAAGCATGAGCAAAAACCAACCTTTCTCCCTTTAAGCTTCTCATCAGGTATTTGATCACAGAATTGAGAAACGGACTAATACAGAAAGTGATACTAGGATGGGGGTTATTCCTGGGATAAACCTGACCATGGGATTCACAGGCCTTTGGATCTGTTTTCCAGGAAGACCGTGGAAGGCTAGGGTAGCCCTGGAATTCTATAAACAGAGCTTAATCCACTGCTGAGATGACAGATTCTGAAAATGAACTCTGAAAAGGAACTCTAGAGCACCCGGCTAAGGGTTGGAGTGACTCAACAGCTCTCAGGCGAGGACCCTGGGAAGTACTGTTGAATCTCGTCTCCTGTCCCAACAATCACTTCTTTCCTGGCACTTAGTGACAACAAGGCCAGGGACTCTGGAATTCTCACAACACCAAGAGCTCCAAATGAAGAAGAACGGCCTATGCCAAGCACTGGCACCAAGCAGCACAGGCCCAGGCCGAGGTGGGGGCACTTAAAAGCACTTACCACCACGGAGAGAGCGTGGGTTTGTAACACTCAGTTCCAGGGAGTTCAACACCTTCTTGTGACCTCGGGGGGGGGGGGGGGGGCTGCACATACACGGTAAACATAATCTCACACAGGTACACACACATATAATCAATAAAATAAATATTTTTTTAAAAAGAGGAAGAAGAGCAGAGCTCAGGCTGGGAAGACAGCTAGCTCAGTGTATAAACTACTTACGGTTCAAGCATGAGGAAGTAAGTGCAAACTCCTGTCAAAAGGCCAAGCGTGGTCTCACCTGCACTGGGGAAGTGAAGACAGGCAGGATTCCCCAGGGTTCCCTAGCCCGCTAGTCTGGCCAAATCAGGGAGCTCCAGCTTAAGTGTGAGAACTTACCTCAGAAAGCACAGTAGAGAGTAACAGAGGAAGACACCCACGGTCATCCTCTGGCCTCCACACGGGCAGGCACAGCCACCTACATGTGCACACGCGCACACACACACACACACACACACACAGACAAACTTGGACTCTCAACAAGAGTTTTACAGTGTTAGGGAGATAGAGGACTACAGCTCTAACAGTTCACCAAGCCACAACAAACAATTGTACAATCTGGGTGACAACGGTGTGCTTAACGCATAAACATGGCTCCGAGCTAAGTCCCTCAGCAGCCACCATTGTAGCAAGCGTCTACCTCTCAGTGCCTGACACTAAAACTTCTGGAGCTTCCACAGAGGTGGTGTAACTCCACATGCAGAGGTTCTAGATCATGGCCAGTCAGGCTCAAGCTGTGTCTTCCTCTAAACACCAGCAAACACAACTCTCCAGACTGGAGCTTTAAAAAGGTGATTTGTGGTACATGCTTACGTGTGTGCGTGCAAGCATCCACCTGCCATGCTGCATGTGGAGAGGTCAGCCTTGGGTATAGGTCTTGGCCTTCTACCTTGCTGGAGAGAGGATGTTTCTGTTACTGTCCATCACTGTGCACATCAGGCTGGCTAGTCTGTGAGGCTCCAGGGATCCTCCTGTCTCTGCCTCCCCTGCCACTATAGGGCCCTGTAGCCACAACTGTTGCTGACCCATTTCCCTGGTGCCCCTCCCCAACACAAAATTCTTAAACCCACTACTCTACCAGAAACATGAGGCTCCCATCATTGTCATCTCTTTTAAAAGAAAGATTTCTTTATTTACTCTCCGGTGTGTGTGTGTGTGTGTGTGTGTGTGTGTGTGTGTGTGTGTGTGTG
>NW_026585504.1:66974858-66984483 GCF_907164565.1 Psammomys obesus | reverse complement strand
TGTGTGTGTGTGTGTGTGTGTGTGTGTGTGTGTGTGTGTGTGTGTGTATGCGCGCGCCTGCTATGTGCAGCAAGGAGGAAGAGCTGCAGGTGCAGGCTTGCAATTTTGTTTGGCTGTTTGTTTTAATTTGTTAGGTTTTTGTTTTGTCGTTGTTGATGACATTGTTTTCAGTGGTGTTTATTGTTAGGATTTTGGAACCAAACCTGTTTCTGGGTTGTCTAGTAACCTATGATGTCATCATGTGTCACCGGCCACATGGCCACACCTGGAAGGCATGGTTACCTTGCCCCTTAAAGGGACCAGCTGGCCATGCCGACTCTCTCTTGATCCTTTCTCTCTTGGGCTCTCTTGCCCTTGGCCTCTTCTCTCTTGGCCTTCTCCCCTTTCTCTATCAGGGCACCCCCCCTCTCTCTTCCCCCCCTCTCTCTTTCTCCCCATTATGTCCTGCTCTCCCTTCTCTCCCTCTCTCCATCTCCACCTAATAAACCACTTTCATAGAAGATCTGTTGTATGCCTAATTGTCATTATTTAATTTGTCCCATAACATTACATTGGTGCCATGAGTCGGATAGGTCCCATGGCCTTGCCAGACCCTTTTGAACGACTCTGGGACAAAATGGATTTGTACAGCAGATCTTCTCTGCTCTGTCTATCCTGGGAATCTTTCCTTTTCCTCAACTGTCTACTGGGAACCCCCAAGATAGACTTGAAAAAGTGGCTGGTGCTCCCTAACATCAGCCTAGAAACCTTTACTTTCTCTCACTGCTTTCAGGCCACACCTGCTCCGGCAGTGGTGGCTGCGGCAGCTTGCCACTGCGCGGCCTGGACTTGTTCTCCACCAGTGCTCCGAGTCCTGGAGACTTGCACAGCGTGAAAAATCCGCTTGGAAAAGTCTGGTGCGCTGCTTTAGGTAGGAAATCCCTTAAAACGCTGTACATAGACTTGCACAGCTGCTCGAGCTCCCTTGAAATTTCCCCCCAAGACTTCCCACGCCATGTTGGTTTTGGGAGCAAATGGGCAGAACCATAGCTTCACTCCACGTGGTTTTGCCGCCATTTTGGGTCAGGGCAATTTGGCCCCGCCTTGCCATGCACTTGCCCCTCCCCCACCAAGCCGCTTTCTTTCTATGCTCTAACTCTCAATCTTCTAACTACTCCAAGGTGTTACTTTCAAGCTTTAAACAATCTTCCTGATTTCTGTACACTCTGCTCTTAAAAATATATATATATATGTTTTAAATCCTTTCAATTCTTAATCTAATGTTTGGGTTTACATTTACAAGACTTCCTTAATCATAACTAACTGTTTATCTTTTAGTCTAGGCCTCAACAACAAGCCTCATTTTAAATTGGTATGGATTTTTATGAAAATTCAAAGTTATGTTTTACTATCTATAATTCAAACCGGCTTCAAAAGAAATTTTATATAATAATAAAATTTCAAAATTATAAATATCTATTCAAATTAAGTTGGTTTAAAAATGTATGTCTAACTGCCTATGTCTTTTTCAGTTTCTAAATTAATAAATACTGTTGATGTTTCTCCTGCCATGTGCTGCCTATGATCGGGATTCACCACTAGGCTTTCAGGCTAATAGGTTTGTTGTAATAAATTCAAGTGTAATTTTAAAATTGCTTTATACTGTTCTACTAAATTGTTGGTTTTAAAACTCATAACTTGGGTTCATTACCACATACAGCATTTTGCCAATATTCTAAATTAAGATCTATTAATTTTAGAGGATTTGTTTATGTTAAAAACTTGGTCGTTGTGCTGTATCTCTAGTATCAAAAGGTTAAAATATGCTTGGTCTTGTTTTCTTAAGATGGTACAGTTGTTGATCCATAGTATCGCCTTGAACTTCTATAAGCTATAAACTTTTTATATACTAACTCCTACAAAAAACTCTTGTGCTCTCACTTTCATGGACTATATTTATGACTTTTAAGGTTCCAACTTAGCAAGGACAAAACCTAAAGTCCTAATATTTAATGGTTAACAAATGCAAATTAATAGTCATCTCATAGATGTCCAGATACTTATTTATAGTCCTATAGATACAAACATGGTCTCACTTCAATCTTATAAATAGAATCTATGCCCATTATTCACTTATTATTAACAAAAGGCTGGAATGGTGTGCTTCAGGACCAGGACAAGCAGCTCCAGGTTCTCCCAACATTCCTCAGTCCCTACCTGCTGCCTTGCATGGCTGGCAACTCTCTACTGGCAACCCTCTACCCTAAATTTTCCAGGGCAAAGGCTTCCCTTCCTCCTCTTGACCATGTAATCTGACCATTTTGTTGCTATAATTTTTCTCTCTTAACCTCTTGCATGACAACCAAGAGCCACTTCCAATGAACCTAAATTCATATACTTTAACTTATCTTAACTGAGAAGCAGCCCAAGTTCCTCATTTTTTAATTATAGAAAAAGGGAGGAATGTTAGGATTTTTGGAACCAAACCTGCTTCTGGGTTGCCTAGTAACCTATGATGTCATCATGTGTCACCGGCCACGTGGCCACACCTGGAAGGCATGGTTACCTTGCCCCTTAAGGGGACCAGCCAGCCATGTGGTCCCTCTCTTGATCCTTTCTCTCTTGGGCTCTCTTGCTCCTGGCCTCTTCTCTCTTGGCTTCTCCCCTTTCTCTATCGGGACACCCCCTCTCTCTCTCTTCCCCTCTCTCACTCTTTCTCTTCATTATGTCCTGTTCTCCCTTCTCTCCCTCCCTCCATTTCCACCTAATAAACCACTTTCATATAGAAGATCTGTTGTATGCCTAATTGTCATTATTTAATGTGTCCCATAACATTTAGATTTATTGTTTGAGATTTCTTTTGGGTTTTGGATTTTGCTTTTTCTGATAGCCAAACCCCAGTCTTCTACAAGAGAAGTAAGCTCTTAATCACTGAGCCATCTCTCCAGCCCAAGTCATCACTTTTATCTTGGGAGGGGAGAATGAGGGTCAGGATCTCATGAGGCTGGCCTCAAACTCATTACATAGCTGAGGATGACCTTGAACTTCTGATCTTCCTCCAGAGTACTGGAATCACAATTTTCTGGCCCCATTCCTGGTTTATGTGATACTGGAGAGCAAACCTAGGGCATCCTGCACCCTAGGCAAACTCCACCAAGGAAGCCACACTCCTAACCCTCAAGTCATCCACTTCTCCAGACTTTCCCAAAGAAAAGACACTGTGGACAGAGAAGCCCTTTTCTCCTGTGTGCTTTGCAAAGAGAAAAAGATAAAAAGAATTCTTCTGTAAAACACTGTTTCCAGACCTTGCTACCCACATTTAACCCATGCTTCCTGCATGCAGCTGGTGATTCTGTGAGCATCTCCAGCTTGAGTGCTTATGCAGCCTGGCTGCAGGGCCCTAATCTTGAGAAGATCTGAGTAAGGAAAGAAAGGAAAAGGGGCCAAGGTGCCTTCACGCTCATTAGCATTTTCAATTTCCTTTTCCACCCCTCTCCCTGCTGGCTCTGCCTCTCACCACAATGAGCTAATTCTTTGTGATCGATTGTGTCTTGTAGATAATCAGCCGAGCTTTCTTGCTTTCATATTCTCTTGTCCATCACACAAAATGCTCCAAATGCTGCCTACAGGGAAGACGGCGTGAACCTGAAAATCTTAAGTATCCACATGGCTTGTTTTCATTTCAAGTTACTTCTCCCTCCAGTTTTCATAAAGGAACAAGTACCCCTGGCTTCCTCAACCTTGAAGAGGGAGTGTGAACCACGTGGATGCTGGAGAGATGGTTCGGTTGTTAAAGTGGTTACCCCACAAGCATGAAAAACCAACTCCAATCACCAGCACCCACATAAAAAATGAGGGCAAGTTGGTATATGCTTGCAGTCCTGGAGCTGCGGAGGTTGAGAATCCCTGGGGCTGGAGAGCAGTGAGGGCAAATACAGTAAACAACAGTGAAGGCAAAATACAGGTCCAGGGAGAGACTCTCTTCCAAAAGGGGAGGGAACTGGGAAGATGACTGAGCAGTGAAAAGTGCTCAGTGCTCTCCCAGAAGACCTGAGTCCGTTTCCCAGCACCCACACTGGATAGCTCACAACTCTTATAATCCAGCTCTGGGGCATCGAAGGCCCTCTTCTGGCCTCTTCTGGAACCTGCACTCACATGTGCACATTTCCACACACAGATACAGACATATTCACAATTAAAAATAAAATAAATCTTAAAAAAATAAGGTGGAGAACAAAGAGATGGCCTCTGGTCTCTGCATGCACAAACACAAACAATGCACACGAATACTCGCGTGGGCATGTGTACACATGCACACACACTAATTAATTAGATTAAATCAATAATAAAATCTAAAGAATGTGAATCATTCGGGGACAAGCATGGGCCCATCCCTGTCACACTGGAAGCTCTGAATGCTTTCTCTGCACGTACCACGGATGATCAAACTCTAAGCACATCTTTGTTTTTCCTAAATAGCTGCATTATCCGTCTAATGCTAGAGATGGCATCTGCTCTGCGTGTAATTTCCATACTCACTTGGCACCATCAACCGCCTTTGATGACATGAGGGGCTGGTGCACTGTGGTTTCCTCCCTCCTTCCAGCTGCAAGACCCAGATGTCAGGTTCCGGAATGCTTTTTCTCTGGCAGGACATGGCTGGTTTCTCTCGCCAGTCCCCACATAGGTGGCTATTGTGGCCAGGCCAGCAAAACAAATGCAAGATCACACCAAAGACAGAATTCAGATGTTTTTGTAAAGAGGAAATGAGTCCGAATGAGGGGGTGGGCGAGCAACACGAGTTTCTTATGCCTTTGTCAGCCAGACGCGTCGCAGGCTGAAGCTGAGCAAATTGTGGGTCTCTGCCTTCAACTGTTGCTGCTTCATTTGTGTTTCCTTTTCCTTACCTCTCCATTCTGCATCTGAAATCAGCAGCTGGGGCAGAAGGGTCCGTTTAAATAAATCACACCGAGAGGAACGGCAGGGTCAGGCCTGCTGTGGACTACACAGGCAAAGAGGACAGAAAGGAGAGGAGGGAGAGGGCCTCGAGGAACTGGTAAAGTCAACAGGGGCAGCCTTCGGGCCACCATGGTGTCGAAGGTCCTTTACAGCTGTCTTTCCTCCCTCCATCGCTCCCTTTCCCCTTCATTCTTTCTTGCTTGCTTTCTCCTTTAGCACATGTCTATGAAGATTGTGTGTGGGTGCACATGCATGCACGAGCCGGAGGCTGACATGCCAGCGTGCGCTCTCCAGACACCTTCAGCTTGTGTGTTTCAGGCTGGGTCTCTCACAGGAAACTGGAACTTGCTAAGCAGGGTAGCTTGACTGAACCCTGAGGAGTGGCGTGTGTCTGTCTCCCCAGCACCAGGGACCAAGGCATGTGTCACCTTGCCCAGCTTTTTACAGGGGTGCTGGGAATTGAACGGTTTCTCCATGCTTACATACAAGCATTTTAGACATCCTATCCATCCCCTGCTTTCTGTTAAAGTAGCCTTTGTGACTGTGAATAGAAAGGTCAGGAAGGCAGCATAGTAGGTAGAGCACTTGCCTAGCATGCACAGAGTCCTAGGTTCAAGCACCGACTGAAACAAGAATGTTGGCCATGCCTGTGACCCTAGCACTGGGGAGGTAGGGTCTGGAGGATAGGAAGTCATTCTTGGCTACAAAGAGACCTGGAGTCCAGCCTGCATACATAAATCCCTTTCAAAATAAAAACCATGAATGGAGCTCAAGCAACAACCTGCCCGGCAACCCATCCCGGCTGACGCTGACTCCTGGCTTCAAAGCAACTTTTAACAAAGCAGAAACTCAAAGACCTGTCCGGGAGTGCCACACACCAGTGGGAGCCAAGCTGGACCAACAGCGGAAGAGATGCTCACACACAGGGGTCTGGTGGCCTTTGATTATTGTTACTATCCCCCTGTCCACAGCAGCCGGCCTGTGCTAAGCAGCTGTGTGCAGGGCAGCATTTAGAAACTTCTCACCATCAAGTCAATCTACTGGGTGCCTGTCCAGCTGCCGCCGACATTCCCAAACACATCAAAGGACTTCACTGAAACAGTGAGAGAATGTCTGCCGGGCCGAATTCAGACTATCTGGTGCCGTTAGGAGAACAAAGCTTTACATCTTCTGAGGACTTGACTCCCACGAACTGGCCAGTCTGTGGCTCTCTGCCTGGCCCTTCTTCATCTAGAACAACAGTCCTCAGCCTTCCTAGTCTGCAGCCCTTTAATACAGTTCCTCGTGTTGTGGGTGACCCCAGCCATAAAATTATTTTTGTTCCTACTTCATAAATGTGATTTTGCTACTGTTCTGAGTCATAAATACCTGTGTTTTCTGATGGTCTCAGGTAACCCCGTGAAAAGGTCAATGAAATTCGATGAGGGCCAGAACCCACATGTTGAGAAGCACTGATGTAGGCTGGGTCTCTGTGTGCTTTGATGGACACTGCCAAAGCCAGCTACCATAGATGATATCTTAGTCTACTTCCTGTCTCTGAAGAACACCTGAGAGTAGGTGATATGTATCAAAAGAGGCTTGTTTGACTCTCTTCTGGAGGCAGGGAGGTGCTGCCATCTGCCTAACTCGCAGTAGGGCACTGTACAGTTTTAACTCATAGGAGGGGCAGACAAGGCACCAGTGACAGACAGCTATAGGAAACCAAACCCTCTTTACTACAGTCTGGCTGTTTAGTGACTAATCCAGGCTCATAAAGGCCAGTGCAACATATACACCAGGCATGTGCCTATCATCCCAGTGCTCAGGAGAAAGAAGCCAAAGTCCCCCTCAGCTCTACAGCAAGTTTGCAGCCAGCCTGGGGTACATGCTGCCCTGTGTAAGTAAGCAAACAAACAAAAATTAAGCACCAAAGGGGCCAACCCAGCTCACACCCTTTCCTCTTAAAAGCCAGCAACACTCAACAGCCAAACAGCAAGCCATAGTCAAACCATGGAAGCGTGGTGTCTTAAAAACAACAGGAATTTCTCCCTCACTGTTCAGGGGCCAGGCAGGTCCGTGACCAGAGTGGCAGAGGTTCAGTGTCTAGTGGTGACTTAGCTCCTAGTCCAGAGATGGCTGTTTGCTCATACCAACATCACAATGACAGGAGGAAGAAAAAAAATTTTTTGAGATAGTCTTTTGCAGCAAAGTTGGTCTCAGGCTTTCTAAACAGCCGAAATTAGCCTTGAACTTCTGGTCCTCCTGCCTCCAGCTATCAAGCGCTGCAGCCGAAAGCTGTGCAGGAGATGAAACCCAGGGCGCTAGGCAGGCCTCTGTCGGTTGGGCCATACATGCAGCCCCAGAAACCGCATCTTGCATGCCTGCTACTCACGTGTTCCAGGAGACTTTTTCAAAGTGCTTACACACACGTAGTCCCCCTTTCCCTTCACCTACCAGCTACATCGCACTGAGACTGAGAGGGGCTAAAGGCTCTTACAGGAGGGGAACACAGGTGTCTTGCCGTCTTCCCAGACCCAGCTACAGTGTAACCCAGCTTGCGTCTGAGCAATGAGCAGCATCTGGAAAACAGAAAGCCTGGCTCAGCCACACTGCCTCTGCACATCTGCCCATCGGTTTATTGTGTTTGGAAAGTCTGGACGATGCTATCTGAGAGCCTTCCCTGACTCTAGAGTCTAGAAATATAAACATTAGGGCTAGGGAGACAAACTCAGCTGATAAACTTCTTGCCTTGCAAGTTTACAGACCTGAGTTCCATCCTCAGAGCCCATATAAAAAGCCAAGCACCCTGGTCCATGCTTGTGATTCCAACTCTGGGGAGATGAGATGGAATCCCTGGAAACTCACTGACCAGTCAGCCTGGTCTACATGAAGCTCTCGGCCAAGGCCAGACCCCTCGTCAAATAAAAAGTGGGAAGCTCCTGAGGTCTCCTCTAACCTTCATAGAGCTTCACTAGTGCACAGCCACATACGTGCGTGTGTTCTCACACACAAACACACTCAAAGATGCACCAACACCAAGAATGTGAACAAGAGCAAAGGGAAGCGGGGTGACCTGTGTGTCTGCTTCTCCCCACCTGCAGGCCTGGATAACTGTCCTGAGTGTGTGAGTGTGAGCAGACGCCAAGAGGGTCCTCCCGTAAGGAAGTCGGTGTAAGTCCTGAGGAGAAAGCTCAGTTACTTCTTTCAGCTTGAAAGTGGAATCTTTGAGGATCCCTCTAGCAGCTGCCAGTGTTCTCCGGAAAGCCAAGGTGTCTATGGGAGATGCGGGAGAGTCGGAGGGAAGTCTTAGACCAACTTGCCTGACAACCACCCTCGCAGTTGTTATGTTGGATTCCAATTTCCCTGTCCAATATCCCCTGCTTACTCAGCTCTCTGTGTGTGCTGCGTGTATATCTGCGTGTTCCTGGGTGAATGGCTGCACACGCACATACGTGCACCTTCCTGTGGAGACTGGAGCAGTGACAGGTGTCTTCCCAGTTCACTCTCCACTGTATTGTTGTTGTTGGGGATTTGCTTAGACGAGGTCTCTCAAACCTGGAGCATACCACTTTAGCTCAGCTCATGGCCAGGAGGCCCTGGGACCCTGCTGACTCTGCCTTCCCAGGGCCAGAGTACAGGTGCACAAACCCCGCTTTTTACAGGGTGCTGGGGGTGGAACTCGGCCCTCACGTTTGCACGCATAGCAAGCACCTTACTGACTAAGCCAGCTCCCCAGCTCCGTTACCGATTCCTTTTTTTAAATTATTTTTCTTTTTAAATCAGCTATGATTTAAAAATCCATGAAGCATAAGAATGATTAGGTTGGACTGGCAAATGTCTGCTACCAGCTGTTATGACGGCAACAACACAAAACTCACAAGACAAGCGCGCCCTTCCACCCAACAATGAATGTGCCATGCTTTCTTCTGTTTCTCTGTTCTCGTTCCTCACGACAGCTTCTGTGGACAACTACGGGGCTCCCAGACGCTCTCTTTGTTTTCCAGAGTCTAGTGATTATAATGCAAGAGCATTCCCTTTCCGCCAGCAGTTTGTTTTCCTGCCATGCCTGTGCTGCTGCAGCTGGAGGCTCTGAAAGCCTCAGCATATTTGCAGGTCCTATGGAACGCTGAACTTGGCGGTTTCCTTTGTGAAGCTACTCCGGGCTGTTCTTTGTGTCTATTTTTGCTCATGTATCTTTGAAGATGGCTATTAGATTTCTCATCTTCTTTTTATGATATTGGGAATCAAACTTACAGCCACGAGCAGGAGATAAGCTCTCTCTCACGAGACAATCCTCAGCCTTCCTAGCTCTTTAAGCAACTTTTAGTCATGTGTCCTCAGCATCCTAATCTTGAGGGCCTCATCCCTTCTCACCTGGGTCCTCCTCTGCCATGTATTCTATGTCACATGTTCATTCATCTTTATTGTTTATGGAGTAGGATTTTTGTATTAGTTCCCATTTTTGTGAGGCTTACAATCTACTAAAAGGAAAAGATCCTCAATGGAAAACAGATAACATGCTTATTACAATACTACTCACAACAGCCAGGGTGGGGAATTAGCTAGGACGTCCATCAACAGACAAATAGATAAAGAAAATGTAATTGATAGATAGATGATAGATAGAAATCAGATAGATACAAATTAGATAGATGATAGAGAGATAGATAGATAGATAGATAGATAGATAGATAGATAGATAGATAGA
>NW_026585504.1:66921803-66974848 GCF_907164565.1 Psammomys obesus | reverse complement strand
AGATAGATAGATAGATAGATAGATAGATAGATAGATAGATAGATAGATAGATACAAACAATAGATATAGATCCCTATCACACACGGAGAAATTTTATTCGTCCTTAGACAAGAATGAAAATATGTCATTTCCAGAAAAGTGGATAGAATTAGAGACCATTATGTTAAGCAAATTAAGCCAGACTCAGAAAGAAAAATCATGCATGTTTCCTTCACATGCTCAGTCTAGATTTTAAAATATTTTGAGCTGGAGTGTTATAACTCAGTCAGTAAAGCATTTATCTTGCAAACATAAGGACTGGAGATCAGATCTTACATCTGCTTAAAACACAGGGTATGGCTGTGTGTGTATCTGCATAATTTATATCTGTTTATATCTATCGTCTACTTATCAACTACACTTTCTTTACCCACTTGTCTATTGATAGACATCCAGGCTGACTCCCCAGCCTGCCTATTGTGAATAGGATTATAATAGCTATGGGCACCAGCATACGTTCTTTGTTTACCATCGAGGATCTTTTCCCTTCACTAGATTGTAAGCTCCTTGAAAGTGGGAACTAAAACAAAAGTCCTCCTCTATTAACGATAACAATGAATGAACATGTGACATAGGGTGTGTGGTAGAGTAGAAAACAGATGAGAAGAAATGAGACCCACAAGGTCACATCATATATATTTTCCCCATGGATACCAAACCCTGAATGTTTCCCACTCTTGAGTGGTTCTCTTAACTCTGCCCACACCATTGAAAAGAGTTTATTCATTGAATTACCCTGCAATGAAGATATCATCTATTTTTTTTACCAGGATCCTGTTTTAAACCAATGTATAATGATAAAAGCTATACTGTGTGTGTGTGTGTGTGTGTGTGTGTGTGTGTGTGTGTGTGTGTATGTATGTATCTCAGGCTATGGAATGAAAATGAGGGGGCATGAGGGTATTTAATAGTCAGCAGACAGAAGTCAAGGAAGGCATCTCTAAAAAGACAGCATTTGAGCCAGGTGTGGTGTACATGCCTTTAGTCCCAGCACTCAAAAGGCAGAGGCAGGTGGATCTACTTGAGTTCAAAGTCAGCCTGATCTACAGGATGAGTTCCAGGACAGACAAGGCTACACAAAGAAACCCTGTGCTGGAAAACAGAGAGAGAGAGTCTGAGCAGGATGCCAGGTGAAGAAGGGAATGAGTCCTGTGGGTATGGAGCAGGAGGGCATTACGACAGGTGGAGAACAGGTAGAAAGGTCCTGAGGTATTCACAATAGGTCAAACATATGGGACTACAGTAAGAACAGAGACAGGGATAGAAATAAAAGTGACTGGGGCCAAAGGCCAGAAGAGGGAGTTCAAGATGGACTGTATGAACCTGAGAATTTGTTCTGAAAGAAACGGAGAGGAGGCAGGCAGAGCATCTGAACAGGCTTGAGAAGATCACTTCAGGGCAGAGGATTGGCTCAGTAGGCAAAGCTCTTGCTACAAAAATGTGAGGGTCTGCATCCAGAGCCCCAGACCCCAGGTGAAATCCAAACCAGCTTCATGATCCACTGTAACCCCACAGCAGGAGAGGCAGAGACAGAGGATCCTCAGGCGAGGCTAGCTGGAACTGATGAGCTCCGGGTTCAGCTTGAGACCCCACAGATAAAGACAGCGTTAAATAAATCAGGGAGGAACTGATGGAGGCACCGATGTCAGCCAACTTCCTGCCTCCATAGGCACTAACACGCACATGCACCCACACCCATATGCCCACACCCATATGAACATGCAAACGCATATGCATGCATACCACATACACATAAACATGAGAAATTGTTAAAAATTTCCCTTCAGTTGAGTGGAGGCTAACACAGAAGCAGGGAAAACCATTACAAATGATAGAACGTGAACAAAGGGAGGCAGTGAGAAAGCAGGGGTTTGCTTCAGCAAATGCTCATTTCAGATATTTATTATATATCTGAGTGGAGATGACAAGGCAAAGGGCTCTCAACCTTGGGGGTTATAGATCAGAACGAGGGCTAAGGTCTAGAGAATTATCCATCTATGAGTAGTCTCTGAAGTCATGAAACTGGATGGCATTACCTTGTGACTTAGCATCTTTGGTGGTAAAGAAGCCAGGGCTGGGTGTTGGAGGCCACTACCCTTTAGGGCTCAGGGACTCCAGGGATTATCAGGGAGGGCAGGATTCAGAATGGTCTCACTGTTTAAACCAGCAAAGTGTTTTGGGCTGAGTGTAGTGGCACTCAGTGAATCCCAATACTTGGGAGGTAGAGGCAGGAGGATCAGGAGTTCAAGGTCATTCTCAGTTACATCTCAAGTTCCTGGCCAGACTCTGCCATAAAATAAAATTTAAAATAGGACTTAGTGCTTATCTCTAAATAAGACATCTATATCCATACCACTCCCTCCCTTACCCAGTCCCTGCCAAGGCTCAGGGAGCATCACGGAAATAATGTAAGGGCCAGAGGATGGGGAGGGTCCTGTGAAATGGTGCCTCCCGGAAGTGACCTGGCCAGGGCGCTCAGGGGCTCACCGCAGCCGGGACTTCCTGCAGAGGATCTCCACCAGGACAATCAACACTCCAGCGGGCAGCACCAACCGAACTCAGCAGCTTCAAAAGAGAGCAAGAGGAAAGAAGGTAAAGGTGACAGGCGGTGACAGAAGGGTTGGCAGATTTTAGACACTATCAAAGAGTGAATGAAATGCATTCTATTAGAAAAATAGGGGCGGGGTGGAGGCTCAATGGAGAAAGTACTTGCCAGCCCAAGAGAGAGTACCTGGGTGTGGATCCCCAGAATCTGGGTGAAGCCAGACATGACAGTACAGGTCCATACCACTGGAGCTCCTCCACACACACACACACACACACACACGTGTATGCACACAGAGAAGAGAAGGGGGCGCTGAAAGGGAAGTTTTGGGTGGGTGGTAAAGATGGATTCTTGTATAAAAGAGTGTAAGAGACAAATGGGAAGAAAATAAGCAAAGGCAAGGATGAAATACAACTCTTTTGGAAGGTTTGCTAAAAGAGAAGGACAGCACCAAAGAGAGCTGTCCTTGGTAGCTGGAAGGAGGCACTGGGTCACAGAAGGTTCAAGTTCTGTTGTGTTTTGACTTGTAGGCTGGTGAGCACAAAAGAGAAAATAACATGGTAACGCAAGGCAGGTGTGAAGCGAGGGGGGTTGGCTTTCCCTAGGAACACCATCCCACCGACCTGTTATTACAAGAGGAGAGCCAGCAAAAGTGGCCGTGGCAAGAACGGGGTAGGTGGGTAGTGGACACTAACCACCATTCTCTTCTAGGAATTTCTGTCCTGTGCAGAAAGAAGGGAGGTCGTGTGTCTGAAGACAAACAAGGAGGAATGGGTATTGATAGCTTAAGGACAGAATGTGTCCATCGCTGCTAGCTAAGAGGAGAAGGATCCTGGAGAGGGAGATGGATAAAAGGCAGTCCTTGTCCCTTGAGATCCGTGACTTTTCGGTGGCCTAGCAGCTCTCTGTGAGGATCAGTCCGCACACATGGCCCTGGGCCCACTCATTCCTCAAGGACTAGCATATTGTTTGCTGCCCCCCCCCCGTGTGTGTGTGTGTGTGTGTGTGTGTGTAGACCAGAAAACAACCTCAGATATCTTCCCTAATGGACCTTGGTTTTTGTGGAGTGTTTGCTTGCTTTTTGTTCTGTTTTGGCTTTTGTTTTTTGAGACAGGGTTTCCTTGTATAGACATGGCTGTCCTGGAACTAGCCCTGAAGACCAGGCTAACCTCGAATTCAGAGAGGTCTGCCTACCTCTGCCTCTTGAGTGCTAGGATTAAAGGCATTTGCCGCCACCACCAGGCCCACCTTGGTTTTACTCAGCAGCCTCAATCCCCTGGAGCTGGAGTTACAGGCAGTAGGCCACAGGGAGTGGAAGCTGGGAATCTCGGGTCTTCTGTAAGAAGAGCAAATGCTCTTTGGTTTGGTTTGCTTTGATTTTGGATTTTCAAAACAGGCTTTCTCTGTGTAGCCCTGGCTGTCCTTGAACTCACTCTGTAGACCAGGCTGTCCTTGAACTCAGAGATCCACCTGCCTCTGCCTCCCAAGTGCTGGGATTAAAGGTGTGCGCCACTGCCACTGGGCCAGCACACGCTCTTAACTGCTGAGCCACCTCGTCTGCCCCAATGCTGTCTTTTCTAGGAGCATGAGACTAACATCGCCACTCTGTTTTCATCCCACTGAACGCTGTTAGGTGGCTCACAGAGAGGCTGCCAGCACCAGTCAGGTTTAGAACCTGGCTAGGGAGCAGTGGTTTGCGTGCTCAGGCCCCTTTCCATGAACACACTCAGGCCTGCAATTATGAAAAACTACTGTATGCTTATACGAACAGCTCGGCTCACAGAGGGGAGCTGCAGTGGACGGCAGGAAAGACATCATGGAAGCAGCATCTGCAGAGGCATGAGGACAGTCTCTAGGCCTGCAAGTCGCCTTGGGGGCTCTCCAGGACATCTTGAAATCTGTCCTCGAGCTCATTTCCTTACAGTTGTACAGTTCAGCACTATGCCTTTGAAATGGCACGTCCTGTCAAAATATGTGAAGTTGAGAACCCTTTGGTCCTCCCGTGGAGGTCTGAAGAGGAGAAAGAAGCAACTACTCCCATGCTGGCTGCTCCCACCTCCTCCCTCCCTCTGCCTCCCAGGCCTTTGCCCCTTCTCAGTTCCTTTCCTTTTTGAGACTTCTTTGCACTTGTTGTTTGTCTTAACTAGCGTTTGCCCATATTTGGGATGGAGGAGTGAGCAATGGAAAGAGTCAGAGCCTCTCTCTTTCCCAGGACAGGCAGCCTCCCTCAGTTCCTGAGACTTTAGACACAAGCGTTATCTCTACATGGGATGGCTGCAGCTAGGGCAGGAACTAGCTTGCTCTGTCTGTGTGGTAAATGGAGAAGGGAGCTGAATGTGTAACTCAGGTGGCACAGTGCTTTGGCATTCACAGACCCCTGGGTTGCATCCCCAACCTTGGACAAACCCGGTGTGGATATGGGCCAGGCAAAACACATCTTTAATCCACTGCTTACAGGCAGAGTCAAGGGGATCTCTGTGAGTTCGAAGTGAAAGTAAGAGAATCAAAAATTCAAGGACTTTGCTAGCCTTGAGGCCAGGCTGGGCTAGGATGCTGTCTGAAGAACATAATAAGCAGGAAGAGTGTAATTTGTTTCAGAGCCAGTTGAGTGACAGGTCCAGGTCACCTGAGCCCAGGCACTTCAGGAAAGGCCACAGCCCCTCTCTGACGCCACTGAAAAGCTATGTGCTACACCATTTAGACTTTGAGATTGTATTGTCACTCATTTACCTTCCCAGTGCTCCACAGAGACGAACTCATTGTCAGCTGCCACTCCACAAGTCATTTCGTAAGTTTCAGAGGTTGGCGGAAACTAACTACAGCAAGAGATAAAATATGGCGTAGGTATAAATAAAGATAAAGAGATAAAATAGGGCTAAATTAAAGATTTTTGAAATTATGTTTAGGACTACCACAGGGAATGACTTGACTAGCCAGGCAAAGGAAATGGAAGTGAATACGTACAATTGAGATTAGTTGGTATTAAAAGAGCAAACAAACTAGGTAAATCTGACATTGTATCCTCAGAGACAAAACCAAAAAAAAAAAAAAAAGACTAAGATGCATTTAGCTTAAATAGTTTTAGACTATAAAAGGGACTACTTTCTGTCTAATATCAAAAGCCAATTAATTATCTTCTGCCTACCCTAAAAGAGATGACACCCTCTTTGTTTACCACTGCTCTCTGTCTCTGTCTCTCAAGGTCTCTCTCTCTGTGTCTGTCTCTGTTTCTCTGCCCCCTCCTTCCTCTCTCAGGATCATACCCCACCAGTGAAGTTACCCACTGCCCTCTCTGGAGCCTTTTGCAGGTTTGAAGAGATAGTATTGAAGAACTTTGCCTGTGGCAATGTGTGTGTGTTGGGGGAGGGGGTTTCTCACAGACAAGCCTTAAGTCCAAATAGGAGGAAGGAGGCATTCTTAGAGAATATGTCAGAGGAAGGTAGACATGACCAGCTTTGGCGCTCAGGGCTTGGCTCTGTTGCCTAAGCAGAAATGAAAGATAGAACTGTGGTCTGTGAATGAGCTGCGAGTTCAGCCAGTGAAGCTCTGACAGAGGCTTACCCTGATCTGAGAGCCAAAGGAGAGCTGAAGAGAGCATGCAGCATAGAGGTCAGGACTAAATAAAGAATATACATAGACAGACAGATAGATGGTGTCATTGGGTGTTCACCAGAGAAGACTACTCAGACATGGGTTTAAGCCAACAGAAAGTCTTTAATAGCTGGGCAATGAGGACACTGGATGTTCAGGATCCCAGCACAGTCCCAAGCCTTTCTCAGGGTGAGCGTTCAAGCACAAAAACCATGTCCTGGGTCGACATACTTCAGTTAACAAGAACAGTTAGCCAGAAGCAGAACTACACAAGCCAAAATGCAAGATTAGTATATTTAGGGATTTTCCCAGAACTATGGACTTTGATGGATTAGGCCTTTGTTTAAGCTTTGGCAGGTGGTGCTGTCTATGTGCTGAGTTTTACAGTCTGAGTGGTACTTCCATCATGGAGTCAGTTGTGGTAAGATCTGGCGCCCTATTACAGATAGATATATACATGTATACATACATACCTACCTAATACACGCATACATGCACACACATACATACATGCACACATACATACATACATGCACACACATACATACATGCACACACATACATACATACACACACATACATACATGCATACTATGAGTGGTAAAGTGACAGATTTGTTTTCTTTTTTGAGAGAAGGTCCAGTATAACCTGGACTGGCTTCAAGTTCGCTATGTAGCCAAGGATAACCTTGAACTTCTTGCCTCTATTTCCCAAGTGCTGGTTTATTCAGTGCTGGGGGTCAAACCCAGAGCTTCCTGAATGCTAGGCAAGCACTTTACCAACTGAGCCACATCCCAGAGCAATGGTCAGATTCTGGGCGGCAAATGATTCTCTGTAAAGCATTTAATCTGTACAACAAACTGTAAGGATAGTCCTGTCATGAATTCTATTTTACAATGTAGGAACTTAAGGAAAAGAGAGATTTGTAGGCAATGGATCTAGGGGATGAGTAGTTCCTTGTATGTTTATTGAATTTTAAAAAAAAAGTGAGTCACAATTCCTATACTTTGGGGTTTTTTTAAGCCTTTCCTACCTTCTCAGCAACTTTAAGATGTGTTTGAGATTCCTAATTAAAACCCTGGACACAGACTGCTTAAAGGAACAACTCAAAGGGTACACAAAACAGCTAAAGGGTGATCTTTAATTAGTTTATTTGACTGTAAAATGCAAAACAGTGAAGCTTGTTATCTCAAGGAAGAGATAAAAGAAGCAGAGGCAGAGATAACAGATTTCCACAGTCAAAGGATGTGCTCTCTGGAAATCACAGCTGGTTTCCATATCTGCCAGCCAACTGGAACTCATCAAACAACCTTGTTGAAAGCCCACAGGTCCTGGCAGTTTAAAGAAGTATTCACTCAGATGCCATGGGAAACTGGCCTGCCAAGGAGGCACAGGGGATCCAACTTCCGGCTTCTCTAAGCTAAACTGTACACTCAAGAACTGTGAAATCAAGTCACACACACGCACACACACACACACACATGCACACACACACACACACACACACACACACACACGTGCTTGGCTTGCAATCCTGAGGAACTAAGGTCAATCCCTAGAGTCATCTAACAGAGCCGTATGTAGATGCCACACTTGTAACCCCAGATCTGGGGGATAGAGACAGGCAGACCCCTGGTGCTCACGGGGCCAGCCAGACCTACCTGTTTTGAGTGTCTACAGTTTTGGGTGAGGCCACATCCTTCGCCAGCCTGGGGTACCCGTGGCCTGCAGGCTGTACGTTGGACACCCATGCTCAAGCATGCCTTCACTCACTCTGCATTCAACTGGGGACGCACTCTCTCACCACCTGACACTAGCAGAGGAAAAAAGACACTACTCGTCTCCATGGACTGATTGGCTAGTGTTAGGTACTTCTGGGTAACATCGGTACCAGGGAGGTCCGCTGCTATGGTTTCAATGCTTGTCCCTTCCCAGATTTGTATTAAAATTTAATCACCTCTGCAACCGTATTAAGAGGAAGAACTTTTAAGAGATGATTAGACCAGGAGGCTGTCTGCACCTCCTGAATACATTCACACTATCATTGCTGGAGAAGATGCCCTGCTAGAGAACGGATGTGGGCTGATGAGATGGCTCAGTAGGTAAAGGCACTCGCCACCAAGCCTGCTGAGCTGAGTTCAGACCCCAGACCTGAAGCAGAGAATCAACTTCCCGAAGTTGTTGTCTGACTTACGCACGCACTCACACATGCGCGCGCTTGCACACGCACACACACAGTAAATAAATGCCAGAACAAATATGTGGGGGTTTTACTCTGCTTCCCTTTCCATCCTTCTGCTACAAGATGCTATAGCAAGAAGGCATTCACAGATGTCAGCTCCTCACCGTGAGCTTCCCAGCCTGCAGAACTGTGAGCCAACAAACCTCTTCTAGTCGGACTTACTCAGCGCGCAGCTGGGGATACTCCTCAGCCGGCAGAGTGCTTGCCTGGCATGCACAGAGCCCTGGGATCCACCCACTATTGCGTAAGCCAGGCATGGTGATACGCACGTAAACCCAGCAGATGATACACACACTCCATCTCAGCACTGAGGAGACGGAGGCAGGAGGAGCAGAAGTTCAAGGTCATGCTCAGCTGTACATTGAGTTAGAGGCAAGCCTGGGCTGCATGAGACCCTGTCTCAAATAGACATAGACATACATACATATATGTATATGCACATATAAAGAGAAAATGAATGACCCAGTCTGCGATGTCCCACTATAACAGCACACGACATGGTGACAGCCCTCTAGTCAGTCAGCAAGCTTTGGGCAGGACCCACTATGTTGAGGTTCAATGCTTGGATTTGCCAGCAGAGTAGAATGGTCCCTTGGGCTACAACCCATGGGACCTCATTTCTTTATAGAAACCAGCAAGCTATACTGCAAGTTGAAGCAAGTCAGTTTCGATGGAAGCCAGCTGCATTAACAAATCTCTCGGCAGCTCTTATCCAATCAACACATTGCCTCCAGCCTGATCTGCCTTTCATCAAGGCAACAGGGTCAATTGCATCTGGCTGCCGAGGGCCCGCTGCCAGCCCTCTACCCATCCTGAGATTTTCACCACCCATTCCCCTCTTGTCCATAGCTTGGCCTTGTCCATAGCCCTTCTACCTGCTGCTGTCTCTTGAGCTGGCCCTCAGCCTTCATGCTGAGCAAAGTCTCCTTATTTCGTTTTCACTAGTCTTTGTCTGTGTGCCGCATACTTCTGACCCCCAGAAAGATGCCCTGTGAATAGTCGCTACCCAGCAGCTTGGCTGAGGTGAAAGGGGGAAATGGGGTTAGCATTTACTGAAACTGGGCAGGCTGAAGTGGAAATCCCCAAAGAGCAAGATGCAAAATATATTGTTTCTAGCAAGGATGGAGAGATCTCTGGAACCAAAGAGGGTGCGGGCACCAGAGCACAATGCAAAATTAATTCTAATTAGTTCAAAACCATGCCTCTATGGTGAGAGGAAAATGTGAAGTCTATATCCCTTTAGGTGAAAAAATGATGTTCAAACCTGTAAAATAATTGTTCAAATAATAGAGTAATGCCCAGATGAAATGCCTACTTTTTTTCTCCAAATCTGTTAAGAAACATGATAATCAGGTATACCATGCCTGTAATGCAGCAGTCAGGAGGCTGAGGCAGAAGGACAGAGAGTTCAGGTTAGCCTGGGTTACATAATAAGACCCTTCTGGAGAGAAATGAGGGAGAGGAAGAAAGGGAATGGTGATGAGAAGAGGGGAAGGGAGGAGAGGAGACTAGAGGAAAAGGAAGAGAAAGGAAGAAGAAAGGGAAAGGGAGGAGAGGAGAGAGAAGGGAAGAGAAGGGGAGGGAAGGAGAGGGAGGGGAAGCAGAGAAGGAGGAAAGAGGTCTGGGTCTGTAGCTCAGTTATTGGGGTTTTTACCTAGTGTGCACAGAGCCTCATAGAACTGGGTGTGGGGGTTCACGCCTGCAATCTCAGCTCAGGAGGTAGAGCCAGGAGGATCAGGCGTTCAAGATCATTCTTGGCTGCATGGCAAGCTCAAGGTCAGCCTGCGCTCCTGAGGCTTGCCTCAAAAAAGAAAAAGAAAAAGGACGGGAATGGGGAGGGGGAGAGAGAAATAAGGTGAAGACTGCTTTTTGATATTTTGGTCTTATTTCCCCCGCCCCCTCCATGGAATGCCCATCGTTTTCAAAGAGAGGAGCCACTGCGACTCGGTCGTCACACTGGCGGTGTTTGTGGTCGCACTTGTGTAAATACAATAAAGTGTGCCATGCATCCATCTGCCTCTCTACAGTGGGAACTAAAGCAAATGCTATTTCCTGCAGACTGACTCCACTGTGCGACTGAGGGAAGTCTGCCCTGGGCCGCTTCAAATGGAAGGATGCTTGTCTTACAGCTGCTTCGGCCTGTTTCTGAACCTCTCCTTTTCAACAGATGTTGTTCCCTTGTGGTTTGTGTCACTTTTGAAGCTAGCCAACACCCCCGCCCCCACAAGAGCATCTCTCACTTCAAGTCACACCAGTCAAAAGGAATCTGCCTACATACTTCATGCATATTAACCCATTTCATCTCTACAGCACCCTAATTTTGATAGACCCAATTATTATTTCCATGTGTGTGTGTGTGTGTGTGTGTGTGTGTGTGTGTGTGTGTGTGTGATTTATGCATGAGTGTGCATATGTATAGCAGGTCAGTGGTGCGCTTTCCCATGCATGTGCACATGGGGGCCAGAGATGGACTTTGGGTGTCCACCTGAATTACTCTCCATCTTATTTTTTGAGACTGAGTCTCTCACTGGACCTGGAGCTGACTGCTTCAGCCAAACTGGCTGGCTGGTGAGCCATTAATGGTCCTCCTGCCTCTGCCTCCCAAGGGCTAAGGTTCTAGGCATATCCCAACATGCCTGGCTTTTACATGAGTATTGAATATGCAAATTCAGGACTTCCTGCTTGCACAACAAACACTTTATTTACCTGCTCAGCCATCATCCCCATTTTCCAGATGAGAAAGTTGTCTGTAAAACATCCTTGTCTTTGTGTGTTTCTGTGAGCGAGCACTCATGTGCAGCTGTGCACTGTAGCTCTGTCCCAGTTGGTGTCACTGAACTATGTAACTAATGATTCTGCAGTTTCAAACTATCCCATTCTGTCAGCATTTGGTTGTGTTGTAATTACTCCTTTGCCCTTGGCTTTCTCCAAATACAGTCTTATCTTCATACAGAATTCAGTAGAAGACAATGTTGCCTGGGGTCCAGACTGACCATTTGGTGTGCAGGAATAAGCTAGTTAGCCAGCCATCTTCCCAAGCCAAAGGAGGGAGCACGGAGGCGCTGAGCACAGCATGAACCCAGGAGGAGAAACATGGAGGTCCCAGCCACAGCCTCTCTGGCCTCCTCCTTCCCTTCTACAGTCTGGCCACGCTTCCCTTCCAACTTAGCTGGGCCGAACAACAATCACCGTTCATGGCCCAGCTCACTTCATCTCCAGAACGGAAACCCATTCTGTCCCTTGCGATTCCCCCAACAGTGTATAATTCCCCTGTGTGTCTCCCCTCCTTCCTTTCCTTGACTTCCAAAGCACAGGGATAATCGATTATGCTTATGTGTGCCTATTAACCATCACAAGGCTCACTGACGGGGCTGGAGACATGACTCTGCAGCTAAGAGTACTGGCTGCTCTGAGAGAACCTGAGTCATTCCCAGCACGCACATGGCGGCTCCCAGCCACCCCTGACCATAGTTCCAGAAGGTCCAATGCCCTCTTCTGGCCTCCACAGACACTAGCCACACATGTGGTGTACAGACAGACACACATTGATATAAAAGAGAAAAAAAAACTCACTAAGGGTTGGGCCAGGAAGATGTCTCAGCTGTACAAGCCTGACACCCTGAGTTCAAGCCCTAGAGCCCAGGGTAGGAGGAGAGAGCCAACTCCCAACAGTTGTCCTCTGACCTCCACGTGTATACTGGAGACTGTGATTTGCATGCTCCTGCTCTCATATACATCATACACATAGTATCCATATACACAATAATATTCACACACACATACTCACACAGGCTTGTACGCACGTGCACACACACACACACACACACACACACACACACACACACACAGCTTACTGGAAGAGCTAAGGAGATGGCCCCGTCAGTGAAGCATTTACTTTGTAAAAACATGTAAAAAGCCAGGTATGGCAGCACATAGCTGTAATCAGTGATAGTGATGTAAGGTGGTGGTGGTGGAGGACAGACAGACAGAGCTGGCTGGTCCGCTAGCCTAGCCTACTGGGTGAAGAGATCCTGTCTCAACCAAAAAGTGTCTGAAGAGTAACGCTCAAGGTTTTCCTTTGGCCTCCACATACACATGAGAGAGAGACAGAGAGACAGAGGCAGAGAGAGACAGACTGGGTGCACATTCCCTCTTTTTAAGGATGGAGAGCAGACACACCATGCTCAACCTAATCACAGGTTTAGGGACTGATCAGGCCCTCACAGTTTCACAGCAAGCACTTCATCAACTGAACAGCCCACCCTGCTGGTGGCATTTTCTTCTCCTTGTAGAAATCAGAAGTGATGGCAGGTGTGACAATCAGCTGGGACATGGTAGGCACTTGTTTGACAAAAAACTTTCACCATCACTACCACCATCACCAACTAGCTTCTTTTGTGTTCTGTAAAGTACTTAGTACAAGGCTAGGCCCCCCCCCCCCTCCCCCCCTCCTACTCCTCCTCCTCCTCCTCCTCCTCTTCTTCTTCTTCTTCTTCTCCTTCTTCTTCTAAGTCAAGGTCTGTGTAGCACAGGCTGTGCTCAAACTCACTATGTAACCAAGGATGACTCTGAACTCTAGATCCTCTTGCCTGTCACCTCGGTACATATCTGACAGCTGGCCAGGCTCAGTTCAGAACTTTTTTTTTTTTTAAGATTTATTTATTTATTTATTTATTTATTATGTGTACAGGATTCTACCTGCATGTGTGCTTGCACACCAGAAGAGGGCACCAGATCTCACTATAGATGGTTGTGAGCCACCCTGTGGTTGCTGGGAAGTGAACTCAGGACCTTTAGAAGAACAGCCAGGGCTCTTAACCTCTGAGCCATCTCCCCAGACCCAGAACTTATTTTTTAATGCTAGTTACTAGTACTATGGAAGAATTCCTGACTCCTTAGCCACAAGCTGGCAGGAGCTTCATAAGCTTTATTGTACAATTCCAATACTTTATACCAACCGACAATGATGGGTGAGAAAAATAAAAAAACGTTTGTGCTGTGTCCATATTTTAAACAAATTCCTGTTTCACTGTACACATGTACCATGCATTTAAAATTCCTTAGGCTGCAGTGCAGCTCAGCTGGAAAAGGACTTGTCCAATACGTCCAACTGTCTCAACCAGGTGTGCCAATAGTGGCCTTTGTCCCATCACTTAAGGGGTGAAGGCAGGAAGATTGGGAGTTCAAGGTGACTTTCAGGTACCTACTGAGTCCAAAATCAGCCTGGGCTACATGAGGCGCTCTCTCTAAAATAAAATGAGATAGAATAAGTAATTGACACTAGTGGAAGACAATGAGAATTGTTCAAAATGCATCTTGACTAAAGAATACATTATGGTAGAAGAGCAAGTACCCAAAATCCCTTTGAAGTTACAAGGGATTCACCTTAAAAATTATTTTATATTGCACACACACACACACACACACACACACACACACACACACACACACATCCTAGCAGAATTTAGACCATCATAGCATCTTAAGATCACTAAGGGGTGTTGCCCCACTTCACAGATCATGAGGGAGGAAAGCCCACGGTGTGAAACAGCCTCGAAGGGTCAGTCTTCCGCCACCTTCCACTGCTGCTGGCCTCTCTGGCTTAAATTCCTACATTTGTGCTAAACTCAAGAGCAACTGTCATTTCTCTTCTGATTTAGGGTTAGAAAAATGTGAGAACTGAGATGCAGGCCAGCAGAGGGAGGGGTTTACACCCACCCACGTATACGAGACTGCAAAGAAAACAGTACAAGCGCAAGGTGAGGAATACCAATTTGGTGTAATCTTGTTTGGTTGGCATCATTGGCTACCTTATCTATTTTTTAAATTATTACCTAAAAACCATGAGTCAACAGGACCTGGGGGTGGGGAATGAGGCTGTGGCTCTGTCAATAGGGTGTTTGACTTGCAGGAGGCCCCAGGCTCCATTCCCAGCACCGTATACTCTAGGTGTGCTGGGACATGACTGCAAGTCCAGCATTGAGGAGATGGATATTAAGCTTGAGGGCAGTCAAAGCTGAGAGGGGATGAGGGGAGAGGAGCGCTACACAGCTTTGAGTCTTTGAGGTGAGAGGAAAGACAACTGACAGGAAGAGCTCCCAGAGCACAGGGCTGTGTTAGTCAAACAGGGATCTGTGGTCATGGTGTGTTTACGGAAAGCCCCATTTTTTACAGCAATTCAAAGAGAGCAAGGCCAGTAGACACTGGGGCATGATGACGGCATCATCATGTCCCACATATGACTTGATGGTGATGAACAAAACTTGCCTGAGAACCGGCTCAAAAATGGCTTCACACCATGTCACACATGGCCTGCTGAGTCTTTCCAGCTCTGCTCTGGACCTTGGAAAGAGCAGCCACGTTTCTGGAATCCAAGGGAGCGTGTACAGCTTAGAGTGACTACACTGCTGAAGAAAATGTCCGCCCCTGTCCCGAGTGGCCATCAATGGCCCAGAGAGGGGCAGCAGCTCGAGCTTGCTGAGTTCTTTTGAAACTCCTGCTCATTGGTGCTGCCTCAGGCTTCTAAATCAGATGGGAAAGGGGACCACCCCCCTCTGGTGACCCTGCTCTCAGCAGACTTTCCTCATGATTATTAGCTGAGTACCTAAGTGTGAGTCATGTCTATGGCCATACCATCCTGAATGTGCCTGACCTCATCAAAATATAAGTTATCCTGAAATCGTAATTTCCTGAGTTTTTCTCTTGTTAATCGGCTTATCGTTATCTCACCGTTCATTAACACCTCATAAGGAAAGTTTGGGCTTCTTTAAAAACTCAGTTATATTATATGAAGGTGTTTTCGTTTTAATCCCAGTGTGGGATTTTAGTTGGGCTATAGTTTGTCCATGCCTGGTAATTGTCTCCTGCAGGTTGTAGCTTTTGCCAGCTGGTAACGGCCTGCCTCATGCCTCATGCAGCATGGAGGGGGCGTGGTCTGGGGCTGGGAGGGTATGAATTCGAGAGCTCAGAGAAAGACGAAGCGCAGCGCGATGTGTGCAGGGTCGATGTGTGGCAGATGCAGAGAAACGCTTTAGGGCTCAGCAGCTTAGAGGAGCCTGCCGGCTGCCTTTGCCGTCGACAGAGATTGGCATAGCCCTAAAAGAACCCCTCAGCCCTACACAGCCGGGAGAAGTAAAGGCGTCTGCTCCCTCTCTCCCCACTAACCTTCTCTCTCCTACTTAGGAATAATAAATAAATAAAACAGTTTAAAAACGAGTGCTACACACCTCTGCTAGCAAATACAGGACAGAAAACAAAGCCCCTGAGTATGCAGTAGAGAAAATATTTAATCCAGTTGATTTTAGTAAAAAAAGAAAAAAGGCTTTAGGGCTGGTGAGGCGACGGTGGGCAAGGCAGGTGCACCAAGCCCAGGAACCTGAGTTTTATCCAGAAGCCACATGATGGGAAGAGAGAGCCTACTTGCCCAGACTGAGCCCTGCCTTCCACATGCACACTGATGCATGCACAGGCTCGACACATACAAATAAGTAACATGATAACCTTTTTAAAGGATTTTTTAAGTAGCTTTAGGGATTGTCACTTTTAAGGTGCTACCTGTCATCTCTAAATGCACACTCATTTGTGTGTAAGTGTGTGTGTATGTGTGTGTAGATATGTATGTGTGCATATATATACATATTCATACATATGTATATACATGTGTACATACACACTACATGTATGTATGTATATATATAATATATATTAATATATAATATATTATATATATATATATATACTCAAGAGTGTAACTGCTCAGGCAAGTTACAAAATAAGTTTTAAAAATCTTGTGATGTTTAAGAAAGCTTATGCTTTTGTATTGAGCTTCATCCATAGGTATATTGGGGCACAGGAAACTTAAAATGTGGTTTGGCCATAAGAAGGGGAGTATACGGTTAGGAACAAAGCTCAGTGGGTATTACTTGCCTACAAGCAAGGCACTGGGTTCCATCCCACTGAATGAGACAGGAAGGAGAAGGAGAAGGAAGGAGAAAAGAGGAGAAGGAGGAACGGAAGAGGAAGGGAGAGGAGGGGAGGGAAGGGAAGAGGAAGGGAAGGGAAAGAGGAAAGAAAGAAGGGAGAAGGGGTGAGAAACAAGGAAAGAGAAAAGGGAAAGAAGAAGTTCCAATGCCTGCCCCTTCGCATAGTAAGGGTCACGGTGAGCAGCACCGGGGCCCATGCTGTGCCTCGGTGGGGCCATGCTCTACAGACTGCAGGCACTGCCGTCCTCAGAGTGCTGACTTGTCTCCTCACACATGCTCAGTTTTGGAGTAGCGATGGTCAGCCCAGTTCCAGCCAACTCTCTCCCAGATGGTTTCAAGGCAGAGATCAGACAGCAGGTAACAAGCTTTTTCCCCACATCTTCACACTATTTATAAAAAACAGCCCTTCCACGAAAGCCTTGCTGGTTGTCACAGGGGCCAGGTCTCAGCTCAAGGGCCAAACCACACGGTTCTTCACAGCAGCCAATCTATATCAAGGAGGCAGGAAAGGCTTGAAGAGAATCAAGGGTAATCAGGAGGGACTGCTTCATTTGCCAAGGGGTTGGGGGCGAAGAAAAGAACATGAGGCTAAGAGTTTAGAAATGTACATTTAGCCTTTGTTTTCTAGACTCACAGCTGGCTGGTGGCTGGTTAAAGCTGAAAGCAGAGTCAACCTGAGCCCAGCCTCCTACATGCACATGAGACCGTGCTGAGTCTGTCAAGAAGCTGAGCAGAGGACAGTAAGAATGGCAGCGTTAGACGCTGAAGTGATGTTAAGGGCAGAGAGTTGATTTTTCTTGACTAATACAGACAGCACCACTCCTCTCCTCTCTCTTTCTTTCTTTTTCTGGTTTTTCGAGATAAGGTTTCTCTGTGTAGACCAGGCTGGCCTTGTAGTCCTATAGACGCACTGCCTCTGTCTCTCAAGTGCTGGGATTAAAAGCGTGTACCTCCACAGCCCGCCTGGCACCACCATTTCTGTTTTTCTTTTTGTTTTTTACTGTGTGTGTGTGTGTGTATGTGTGTGTGTGTGTGTGTGTGTGTGTATGTGTGTGCGCGTGTGTGTGTGCGTGTGTGTGTGCGTGTGCGCGCGCCCATGGCACATTTGTGCAGGTGCCATTAGAGTCAAAAAAGGAACCCATGAAGATGGAAGCACGGGAACCTGAGAGCTGGACATGAGTGCTAGAAACCAAACACATGTCTTCCGGAAGAGCAGGGAGCACTTTTAACTAACGGAACTACTGGCTAAGCTTTGAACAGACACAAGAACAGTCATCTAGGTCATTCTCTCGATAGAGGGATACATACCAAGACGGGCTCAGGGTGTGATGCTTGCCTTTGCCTGCCTTGTTGGGGGCAGGAGACTGGGCAACAGCTGATGTGCTTCAGAAAAGTAAAATATACCCTATTTAAAAATTTAAAAGTATAAAGTCTTTTATCAAGTTCAGCCAAAAAACAGTATTGATCACTAGCCTGTGTTGTCTGCCATTGAGTCTATGTGAAACTTTGACATGTGTCACTGAACCTGATTCAGTTTTAGTTTCTTGTTGTGACATCAGAGATATTTTTAATGGCTCTAGGGGTCGGAAAGAGAAATATCCCAGGGTTAAGAGCTAATCCTGCTCTTGCAAAGGACCTGAGTTCGACTCCCAGTACCCAGGGTAGGGGGATCAAAACAATTCCAGTTCCAGGGATCTGGCCTCTACAGGTCGCCTCACATGTGTTCACAAACATGTGCATGTGCTCACACAGAGAACTAAAGACAGAAATCTCTTTTAAAATAAAAGGCTTCCAAATTAGAGTGCTTTTATATTTTTACTTTCTGTCTTTGGGAGAGTAGAGTCTTGATTCTTTGTGGATGGTTATTAGAGACCCATCTTTTGACAAAACAAAAAAAAATAATAATAATAATGCTTTAAAAGGTATTAAAAAGCAGCCACTCTGGAATGAACTCCAGGGCTAAATTACTTGATTCTCTTATGAAACAAAGTGATAAGGTGTCGGCATCTCCTGATCAGATCCATCCCAGACCATGTACAGTGGGGGCCATACCCCTTTGCATCTTCTGTGAAGAAATGATTTCATAAAGAACAGTTGAATGCTCGCCTTAGCACCACATATACTAAAAATCAGAACAATACAAAGATTAGCAAGGCCCCTGTGCAAGGGTGACAGGAAGATTCGTGAAGCACTCCATATTTTTCACAGCAGAGGTAGAAGAGTCAGCGTCACTCGGCCTGATGTGGCCATCGTTGCAAACAAGCAGCTTAAGGGCATGAGTCCTCCCAAGAGAATTAAAGTGCAGACTGAGTATATTGAGCTTTCTGAGGGCCCGGACAGCCTCCAGAAACGGGGGAAAGAAAGCAATCAGCAAGAGGAAGCCGAAGAGAAAGACACCTGGGTTCAAGAGAAACACCAGCTGCTTCACCCTGAGAATCACATTTCGTGAGAACAGGAGGGCGCCTGAGCTACCGGAGCTTGTCCCATGTGAGTTAATGGCTTCGTGTGCAAAAAGAAATCAGACCTACGCTGTAAAACGTTCTTCTAAAAATTTTTCTTTAAAAAAAAGAGCAGTTGAGGACTGGGTACGCAACTCAGTAGTAGAGTACCTGCCTAGCACGCAAGGCCCTGAGCTCAATCCCTGCTACTCATATAGATGGGTGGGTGGATGGATGGATGGATAGATAGATAGATAGATAGATAGATAGATAGATAGATAGATAGATGCAAAGAGAGTAATTGATAACTCTGAAATCACATGACATGTCTGATAGCTTGCGGTCTTTCATGGGTTTACTAGGAGGCCTGTCACTATTTCTGAACACAGAACTAGTGTATTTAGGGTTTCAAGCAACCAACTAAAGCATCTAATTTTAGAATAAAGGCAATTCATGAGTAGTCCTCATCTGTGGCTACTGTAGAGTAGTCCTTGGAAATTCTGACATCATGCCTATACTCTCAGGTACCCCATGACCCTGAGAAGCCTCTGGTAGTTGGCAGGACACTCTCCCCAAAGTCTCTCCTACCTCTCTGCCCTTCCGGTGTCAGAATGGCTTCCTCTGCAGCAGTTGAGGCAATGACTCCCTCCTGCAGATGGATCTAAGTCCCATCCCCATCTACCACAGAGGTCATAGATAGTGGAAGACCGATGACTGTGATGAGCACAGACTGATACCTCTCAGATCCCCTGCCACGGACAGACTTACTTTCCAGATGCAAAACCTGTAGCCAACAGATGGTTGCCAGCTGTCGGCATTTTCATGGTCACCCTTGATTAAAAAGAACCACTTTGCCTAAATGGAACCTTCTCGGCATGGTTTGCATTCACTAGCTAAGCAAGGCTCAGTAGCTGCAAGCTGGGACAGCTTGGTTTGGCATGGGAAATACGGTGGGAACACTCTCCAGAGTCCCAGAGCGCTGTCCAAGGTTTTCATTGGACCTCTATGGCAATTTAACTTTTGGGTCAGGTAACTCAATCCTGTTATCTGCCCCTTCTTCTTCAAGCTTGGTTTTTCTTCAATGTAAGAAACTTTGTTTTATAGAACTGTTTCTTTTTAACAGCAACCTCACTGAATCACAAGCTAGCCCCCTTTTAATATGTAGTTAAAACTCAAACTTCTAAGAGTACTATATAGTGATTATTAATTCTTTTTTTAATTTATTTATTATAATTTATTCACTTTGTATCCCTGCTATAGAACCTTTCTTATCTCTTCCCAGCCCCATCCTCCCTCTCTCATCTCCCCCATGCCTTTCCCAGTCCCCTGTTTCTGATACACAGAAAAGTGGAGAAGATTTTTCGGTTAGCATGTATCCTCCATTCCGTTTCCTCCATTACTAACGCTTTACACTAGGCTGGGTGTTTTTTGTGATGGTATGTTTGTTTGCTTGCTTGTTTGCTTCCTAGCTTGTTTTAAGGCAGGATCCCTAGTCTAGGCTGGCCTCAGATCCCCCAGATAGCCAAGGATGACCTTGAATTTCTGATACTCCTGCCTTCACCTCCCCAGAGATGAGACTGCAGGAGTGAGACACCGTGCATGCTTTACACCATGCTGGGAGAGCAGCGTCAGAGTGCTGTGCATGCTGGCCAAGCTCTCTGCCAACCCAGCTGCATCCCCAACCTCACTGCTACAAATAACAGCAGCGCACTGCTGTCAACTGGCCTACTGTTGTTTAGATTTCCTTTGTGCTCAGCTACTTCCTTTTCCTGTTCAGGGATTGCATCATGACCACCACATTGCATTTAGTCATCATGTTTCTTCAGGCAATGGGCCTTCCACAGGATTTGAGCCTATGCAGTATCTTGCATCTAAAGATCCATCTTAGAGGCTATTTCTAGAGGGAATCATGGTGGTGTTTACTGCCTGATATATTAGAGAGGTCAGGACAGAAAGACAACATGTTCAGGGTCACCTTCATCTACATAGGAAGTTGAAGCCCAGCCTGGGCAAGATGAAACCCTGTGTTTATTTTTTTTTTATTTAATTTAAAAAGAGGGGCTATAGAGATGGCTCCATGGTTAAGAGAACTTGCTGTTCTTTCAGAGAAACAGAGTTTGGTTCCCAATAATTACATAGGATGGCCCACAACCACATTTAACTCCTGCTCCAGAAGACTGGACACTCTCTACCCACCTCCAAAGACACTCACACGCATGTGGCATACACACACAGCCACACACACACATTAGTGAAAAATAAATCTTTAGAAACTTAGCAAAAAGAAAAAATAATCATTTGTTCCTATACCTAAGCTGTGTGACCGTTGGCTGCCTACATAACAGCCCTGCAACATTCTTCTTACTAACAACATCCCATTGTCCTGAATCACAATGTGTCTATGGCAAGAAACTAATTCCCAGCTTCTTCTTTGTTGGCTGGCCCAGGAAGATGCATTTAACCCAGACCTAACCAAGACATAAGGGAATGTCTTCCTGGGGCTTTCCCTCAAAAGAACACTTTTCTCTTGGGTAACAAACAAAAAGAAGCTACCATAACGGGGCTTTGCACACTGTTGAGGATTGATGTGCACTTAGTAGAGGCTGAGGGAGAAAGAGATGCTTTTCTTGGTGATACATGTGCTCGCAGAACAAACCTTCACTCATGCTTCTTGTCTTAGTTAGGGTTTCTGTTGCTGTGAAGAGACACCATGGCCACAGCAACTCTATAAAGGAAAACTCTCAATCGGAGTTGGCTAACAGTTCAGAGGTTTAGTCCATTCTCATCAATGCAGGAAGCATGCAGGCGTGCAAGCGGACACAGTGCTAGAAAGATAGCTAAGAGTTCTACACCAGAATCAGCAAGCAGCAGGAAGAGAAAGAGCCACTGGGACTTAGCTGAGAGTCTGAAACCCAAAAGCCAGGTCCCAGTGACACGCTTCCTCCACCAAGGCCACACCTCCAATAACACCCCACCCTGAGTCCAAGGGGTCGGTATTTATTCAAACCTCCACACTCCTTTAAGTATCCTAATGAAACCCAGACACACACACACACACACACACACACACACACCAGTGACAATATGAAAGTAGAAGGGGAACTTGTTAAAAAGATGAGAGGATTTGTAGGAGTATGTGCTAACAAGAGAGGGTGTGATGGGGTAAATCTGATTGAAATATGTTACATATGTATTATACATGTATGAAAGTGTCATAATGAAATACATTATTCTGTATGGTTAGTATTATCGTACTAATATATTAGTTTTTTAAACTCTTAAAATTATAAGAAGAATCCAAGGAGAGAGTTTGTTGATGTGGGCTTGGGCTCTGTTCTCAACCATCTGCCTTAGACCTTATGCAGCGATGCCTGTAGTCATAATGGCCTTGGGTAACAAGGCTGTAGGAGGTGAGGGTTCCTGATTTTCCTGCCATCAGCAACATGCACAACCCGTGCAGCTGGAATTTCCGCTAAACGCTTTTATTAAATATATATATACACCACCATGTCTATCTAGTAGGGGTAGCGTAGGAAAGGTATATCCAATGAGGAGCACACTGCTAAAAGAAAGAACTCATCAAGTTTGTGTCTGTGTGTTTCTGTGCGTGGCGCATGGTGCAGAAGCGTATACCCATGTGTGCCCACTCATAGGCCAAAGAAGACCACTGAGGGCTACTCTGTCACCCTCCACCCATCCTCCTTGAGACAGGCTCCCTCAACTCAAGACCCCAACAACCCTCTTTCCGCCACCACCTCCCCAGCTTTGGGGTTAGGAGAAAGCACAGCTAAGCCCGGCTCTCTCTCTCTCTCTCTTTCTCTCTCTCTCTCTCTCAGACACACACACACACACACACACACACGCATGCGCACACACACACACACAAGACAGGGTTTCTCTGGGTAGCCCTGGCTGTCCTGGAACTCTGTCTGTAGACCAGGCTGGCCTCAAACTCAGAGATCCTCCTGCCCCTGCTAGGATTAAAGGCGTGCACCACCACTGCCCAGCATTAAACCCAGCCTTTTACTTGGGTAGTAAGACTCCAAACTCAGGTCTTCAACCTGTCATGGCATGAACTCTAACCCTCTGAGCCACCTCCCCAGCCCAGAATGTCATGAACTTTTCAGAGCACAGGTCCCACAGAGGCTGAACTGGACAGTAGTTCTTGCCAAGGCAGCAATAAGACCCTTACTGGCAGGGTCTTCCTGTCTCTGCTCTGTTCTGCACCTTTCCTCTGCCTCCTAGCTCCCATTCCCCATAAAGATGCCTCACTTGACGCTTCCTGCTATTCTCTTGGCCAGAGCCCTTCAGCTTCACCTCCCATTGAAAGTCTCATCCTGTTAACCTGCCTCATCTCTGTCTGTGGCCACTCCTCAGGACATCTGCTACCTGGAGTGTCTTGTCAATCAGCTGCGCTTGGAGGAACAAGATCCCGTGATCCGAAGCCCAGTTGTGCAGTGCTGCCTCTGCCACGGGCTGTACAGGGCAGAGGGCTCAGACACTGAGACACCGCGTCTAAGACCCGGGGCAACTCCTAGCATCATGTCTGTTCTCCCATTTGCCACTTGAACCTGCTTGCTCTATGTAGTGTGGTGTGCGTGTGTGTGTGCATATGTGTGCATATACATGTGGGTGAATATGTGTGTGACATGCATGTGTTCGTGGGGGGAGCTGTGTGTATGGGTTCAGAATACACGCACTCTGTGTGAAGGCCCAGGGCAGCCTCAGATGTGGCTCCAGAGGTGTCATCACCTAGTTTTTTTGAGGGTTTCTCACTGGCCTTGAACTCACAGACATGCCAGTGAGCCTTCTCTTTCTACCTCCCTGGCATGGGGATTACAAGCATGCCCCAGCATTCCAGCTTTCAAAAACCAACACCAATTCTGTTATCTACATATTTTTCTCTATTTTGTGTGGGTGGACATGTGTGAGCCACAGTACATGTGTGGAGGTCAGAGGACAGCATTCGGGAGTTGGGTTCTTTTCCGTCACCAGGCGAGTCCCAGGGAGCCCTGGGTGTAAGGCGAGGCTGCAGCCACCTTCCCAGCACCACCAGCCCACTCCTGCTTTTCTTAAAAAACACCCATTGCGAGAATCATACTCAAGCTGTCATGCTTGCAATGTGAATATGTCATCTTCACAGCCTTGGCTTCGGGGTTTTCTAATCTATTCGTGTGGTTATAAACCGGGAGCATTCACCTCTCACAGGAGTAAAAGACAAGATATTCACATGTATAGTTTTGGTTACTGCTAGGGCTGGAGGGAATGCTCAAGGGAAGAGAAAGTGCAAGAGAAACGAAGGAGGAAAACACAAAGCAAGAGAGGGTTGTGTTTGATGGGCTCAGACAGGTGTTATGGCAAAGACTTGGCGCTTGGACAAGAGAGGGAAGCAGAAAGGCCAGCGTGGGAGGAGTGAGGTCCCAGCCAGTGCCCACCACAGGCCAGAACCAATGGAAAACAGAGAACGCCTCATGGAAGACAAAGAGGGTTTAACGGGTGACAAAAGCCAGACTAATCCGGCTGCTCCTGTGGCTCCTTTCTGCTCTGTGGAAAACACTCCATGCTCCTAACCACACATGGTTCACCCAGTTCTTCCCACAGGGTTGCCGCGTCTCTTCCCTGGCATCAGCTCATCAGAGTGGCCTCAGCTAACTCCATTTCCCCTAGAGCCAAAGAAGACTGGAGCTGACCACAGTGAATAGAACAAGCAGAAGACTCATCGCAGGAGCCCAGAAGCGCCCCGTGACGACTGAAGTTTCTCGCAACCATTTGCTGGTCCAAAACCTTGGCTTTCCTTCCTCTCTTAATTTTTAAAGCTGGTCTTCGAACACTACTCAGTAGGTAGTTGGTCCTTTTGATGCTTAGTGCTCACATAAAAAAAAAAAAAGTTATTTCATTTTCTTCAGTGGTGGCCAAGCCTGCTGTGTGTGGAGAGCAGCGAGCAGTCAGGCGGGAGGGGAAGCTGTTTTTCTTTGAAGGTTCAAAGTTAATACAGCAACGAAGCTCCTAAGCATTGTGCATCAGACCTTGAGTGAGCAAGCGAAGTCAGGAGCCTCAGGAACCTCAGTACACAGGGCTAGGTAGCACTATTAGGAAGATAAATGAATCTGAAATACTGATTAGAAACTTTCTTTCTTTTTTTTGTTTTTGTTTCTGGTATACGTGTGTTTGTGTGAGTGCATGTGAGTGCGTATGGAAGCCAAAGGTCAGTAAAGACTGTTTTCCTCTATCATTTCTTATTTCCTGACACAAGCCCCTTCCACCCAGAAACAAGAGCTGGCTCTCAAGCTCCTGGGATGCTGCTGTCTCTGCCTCCAGAGGGCTAGGGTTCCAGGTACACACTCCGACGACATCTTTCGTGTGTGCTGGAGACCTGAACTCAGATCTTCATGCTCTTCATGAAGCACTTTACCAACGGGCCATCTTCCCAGAAACCTTTTTTTTTTTTTTTCTTTCTCGTTTCCGGTTGCCTAGCTTGGCCTTCTTATTACAGGAAAACTCAAAAGGAACTTCTTTTGTCATGTCTACCAAAGCAAGGCCACCTAAAAGCCGTGTCTGATGATTAGGGGTTAGAATACTGGCTTGCAATCCCAGCTGAGGAGGTGGGGGCAGGGGGATCCCAGGCTCCGTGGCCTGTGAGTCTAGCCTAGTTAGTCCCAGGCCAGTGACAGAGCTGTCTCAAAGAAGCTGGACAGTGTCCCGAAGCCTAGTGCCCAAAGTTGTCCTCCAGCCTCTACTTCTGCATGCCCATACACACACACACACACACACACACACACACACACGCACTCACACATTAATAATAAAGAGAAAGATGAGGTACGTGACCATATTTTTGAATAAACATAGCTAACAAGCAAAGCCCATAAAAAGTGTCTTTACCTTTTCTATATCATCATATTGCTCTTTTCCATGGTTCCCTTACAGGCATCTGTAGTTCCTGATTTTTTTTTAACTTATGTTTGCTTGGAGGTGTTATCCCTTTGTGAGTCTATCTGAATCAGGAGGTCGAGCCACTTCAGGAAAGCACGGACCAGTCTGTGGTGGACAGAACTTCCTTATCATCAGGGCATGTCCCTGCCCAGACATTTCAAGGAAATTTCAGAGGTTTCTTTATCTAGAGCATGCCTGTCAGCTACAAGAGGAGAGGGTATAAAGACAAACCTACGCAGAGTTTCCTCTTTGGAACCAGAACTTATTAGATGCCTGAGCTAACCAGCTTTTTTTTTTTTTTTCCTAGAGAGTTGTTCTGTGTCAAGAGTTGCAAACACTGCTGGAGTGGGTGAGCAAGGGGGTGCTCCCATTTTCTGAGGAGTAGGGGAGAGGGAATAGAGGAAACCGGGAGGGAAGGTGGGACCTGGAGGAGAAGAGGGAGGAGCCTACGACCAGGCGGTAGGACTGGAGAGACGGTGCAGGGATGAACCACTCGACATAGCAAGTGTGAGAACCAGAGTTCGGATCCTCCACACACATGAAAAGCCAAGCAGTCGCTGCAGCTGCTGGTAACCCTTGGCAAGCAGAGGCAGAGCCTCTCAAAGCAGTCTGGCCTGCTAGAACAGCCAGTCAGAGAGCGCTGAAGTCACCTGAGACACCCAGCCTCGAAGATGCCAACAACAATACTGGGCTCCACATGTGTGTTTATGTGTACACTCACACCCGTTCACACATACTTAAATCCATACACATGTGGATACAAATATACATCATGCACACATACATATGACCAAAAAAAAAAACCTGAAATTTTTCAATGTCGCTAAGGAAAACAGCTCAGTTTGTAAAATGATTTGCACACAAGCAAAAGGACCTGAGTTTTAACCCCAGAACCCATATTTAATAAAAATAAAAATAAAAATAAGCTGGATCTGGTGGCATGTGCTGTAATCCCAGCACGGGGGAAGGGGAAGCAAGTAGATTTCTGGGCCTCACTGGCCAGCCAGTCTAGCCAACAAGAGACCATGTCTCAAAAAACCAGGGGAGATGGTATGCCTGAGAACTGCCAGCCAGCATTGACTCTGGCTTCCACATACAATACACACACAGACACCGACACCCACACAAGGACTACAAATATTTGGAATAGAAGAAAGACATGAGGGAGGCAGGAAAGGCAGCCCTTACATGAAGCTGCTCTCTCTTGGCCCTCGGATGAATCAAGAAAGAGGATGATGACCGTGTTTAGTGGCAGCCTAGGGACAGGGTTACACATTCAGTCATGTTTTTAAGTGTCTGCCATGTGGACGGACTGCTCACAGGGGTGAGCTAATATCAAGGGGCCATTTGACGGAGCCTTTGGAAACAGATTGCAGTAGCAGCTTCTTAAGATTTCTTTAAAATTCTTTTATATACATATATGAAAGAAATCTAAATGGAATCACCAAATAATTGGAGAGACAACACCCAAATTAGACATTTTTTTGCTACCAAGTGAAGCCTCCAGTGCCCGCAACGGTTACATCTAATTGAGTTGTTGGCCAAAAAGGGTCCCATGGGAATGCCCCCTGAGAAACAGTTCAGGCTGTTTGCCAAGGCTATTGATTGCTCTCCATGAACTGATGGTAAGGACCTCCTGCTAAAGACAACACCTGCCTATCTCATTGAACACGGAGAAGTCGAGCTGGGGCTGACCTAGAGCCTCCATGCCTACAGACCAGTGTCCCTGGTACCGGAAGCTACTCTGCCCACTACCAGCAGAGAAAGCTAAAAGCTGACTCTTCTGTCTACAGCAGTGACCCGTCTGTAAGATACAGTGCTGTAACAGGGGCACAAACGTTGGGGGCTGAGCAACAGCTATCTGATTGGATCGAAGGCCCACGCCATGGATGGAGCCCACGCCTGATAAAGTTCAGGGGCCAGAACCTGACAGCAGATAGCTGATAGACCAGCAGAAAACCACATGCTATTGTTCTGCCGAAGGGCCATCACAGTAAAATAACTCCTAACGACATTCTGCTACAGTGCCATGTGCTGCCATCATCAGAGAAATTTTCTCCCTAGTTGATACACAGAGACCCACAGTCGGGCAACATGCAAAGTGAGAGACCTTGGAACACTCAGTCCTAAATGAGAAGTCATCATTAAACTCCTCTGTCCTGGGCTCAGGAACTGTGCTGAAGGGAAGGCGCAACATTTGTAAATGCTGGTGGGGAGGGACGGTAGACAGCAAGGTAGCAGACACAGCAGGACTGAAGCACAGGTGAACTCGCAGGCACTATGGCCCCTGTACAGGGCCTGCCCAGGTCCGAGCCAGATGGGGTCCCGACACTGAGAGGTACAGACACGAGTCTCCATTCCTAACCCCAACGCTGTCTCCAGTTGGCAATGGCACATGAAGGAAAAGCTGGTTTTCTCCAGTAGAGTCTCCCTGGGTATGAAAGCACACTAAAGGGACAGCGGCCAGCAGTAGATGGCCCATGCGAAACAACTCTGTGGGCTCTGTGCAGGCTTTTATTGTTGTGGCGTCATATTGCTTCCTTTGGGCAATTTTGTCTTATCTGTCTTTTGCTTATGTATTATGGTTTCCAATTTTGTGTTTTTACGGGATTTGTGTGTTTGTGTGTATGTATGTGTGTGTGCCTGCACATTTGTGTGCATGTGTGTGTCTGTCTGTGTGTGTTTGTGCATATACCTGCTCTCTTTCACATATGCTTCTTGTGTTTTTTTTGTTTCTGCTTGGTTGGGTTTTTTCCCTGTTGATGTGTTTGCTTAATTTTACTTTGGTTTGTTTGTTTGTTTATTGGCCTTTTGTTTTCAAAAGAAAGAAAGAAGGCTTAGAATTGGCTGGGTGGAGAGGTGGGAAGGATTTGGGAGGAGATGAGGGAGAGGAAATCACAATCAGAATAAAGTGCATGAAAAAAATTATATTCAATTTAAAAATAAACTAATTTATAAAATTGAAAAAGAAAACATAATTGCATTTACCCAATTAAATTTCAACTGCTTAAAATCCACAAGCATATTTATAAATGACTTGAGAAAGTTTCTTCTTGCTGTCTTTCTTAGAAAATCTTTCTTAGTTTTATTTTATCAACATTGTTTATACACACTGTTGTTTTAAGTACTATGTCTTTCTCTTCCGAATCTTAATTATGACTTATAAAGCAGCTTTACTGCTGGAAGACAAAGTGCTGGTACCGCAGTTAAGAGTATACACTGCCCTTGCACAGAACTGAGTTTAGTTCCCCACACTTGCTTGGAGCAACTTATAAACACCTGAGTTTTTTGTTTTGTTTTGGGGGGGTTATTTTAATTTTAATTTTTATATTAATTACAGTTTATTAACTTTGTATCCCAGCTGTAGCCACCTCCCCCATCCCCTCCCAATCCCACCTTCCCTTCCTCTTCTCTCCTATGCCCCTCCCTCAGTCCACTGATAGGGGAGGTCCTCCTCCCCTTCCCTCTTACCCTAGTCTATCAAGTCTCATCAGGACTGGCTGCATTGTCTTCATCTGTGGCCTGGTAAGGCAGCTCCCCATCAGGGGTAGGTGACCAAAGAGCCAGCCACTGAGTTCATGTCAGAGACAGTCCCTGTTCCCATTACTATGAAACCCACTTGGACACTGAACTGACATGGGCTACATCTGTGCAGGGGTTCTAGGTTATCTCCATGAATAGTCCTTGGTTGGAGTATCAGTCTCAGAAAAGACCCCTGGGCCCAGATATTTTGGTTCTATTGCTCTCCTTGTGGAGCTCCTGTCTCCTCCAGATCTTTCTAACTCCCCCTTCTTTCATAAGATTTCCTGCACTCTGCCTAAAGTTTGGCTATGAGCCTCAGTATCTGCTTTGATACCCTGTAGCAACTGTGTTTAACCACCTGAGAAGTCACCACTAAGACTTTTAATCCCAGCACTTGGGAAACAAAGGTAGGTCGACCTCTGTGAGTCTGAGGCCAGCCTGCTCTACAGAGCTAGTTCCAGGACAGCCAGGACTACACAAAGAAATGTGTCTCAAAAAAAAAGGAAAGAAAAGAAAGAAAGAAAGGAAGGAAGGAAAGAGAGTGAGAGAGAGAAGACTTTAAAATGTGTGTTTTGGGGACAGAGATGTAGCTCAGTGTTTAGGAGCACATTGGGTGCTTTTCCAGAAAATCCAGGATCATTTCCTAGCACCCATATGGAGGCCTATTTAACTCCAGTCCTAGGGGATCCGATGCCTTCTTTAGCCTCTGTGGGCACTGAACATAAACAGTGCACAGGCAAAGATGCGGCAAAACACACATAAAATAGAAATTAAAACATTTTAAAATAAGTGATAAGCATACAAATACTTAGAGATAAAATAGAATCATATAAAATGCTCAGCTAGAAACAGAAAACAGGGATAAGTGTGGGGACACACCTGCAGTCATAGCACTAGGAAGGTAAAGATAGAAAATCAAAAGCTCAAGGCCACCTTCAGTTACACAAGGACAGCCTGGGACACATAGACCCTGTATCAAAAAGGTGAGGCATGGTGGGTGGGGGAGGTGAGGCAGGCAGAATCAGCCAGCCCTGGGTACAGCGAGAGTTCCTGTCTTAAAAAACAAGATGGACAACATCTGAACGACACCTGGAGTTAACACCTGGCCTCTGCACACCCAGGCACACACACGTGCAGGCACTTGAACAAACATGCACCTACATGCAAATGTGCATATACAAACACACACACACATAAATACTTCTAAGAAGACAAAAATATCCAAAAACTGAAACTGACTTTATACTGTATGTGCTGTGCGAGCTCTTTGGACAATAGTTCCAATTTCTTCACAATTAGACAGGGTCCTACAGAAGGGTCTACGATGCCAACTCCAAGTATTTACCCAGAGAAATGAAGTATTTACCGTTCATATATGAATGTTCATGCACTACACATGTGTGTGTTCTCTGTTGTTTTTATGTGAGTGCAGATGGGTGCATGTATGGTGTAGATGTGGAGGTCAAAGGTCAGAGGAGAGTTTGGAGTAGCTGGTTCTCTCTTTCTGCCCTGGGTTCTGAGGATCAAACTCAGATCGCCTGGCTTGCCTGGGAAGCAGTTAGACCTGCTGAGCCATCTCCGTGGCCTGCTTCAACCCTGTTTTTTGAGAGATCCTCCCACCTAAGCTGGAGATCATTGTCTTCACTAGGGTGGCCAGCCCGAGCTCCCCCAGTCCATCATCTCCACTTCCTCGACACTGAGGCTGAATGTATGTACAGCCTGGCTCTCATGTGCGTATTAAGGATCTTTTGTAATAGAAGTTATTTTATTTTTTTAACACAACAAAATATAAGATAGAACAAAAACCATCACATCAGAGTTGAACAAGGCACACCAGCAGAAGGAAAAGAGCCCCAGGAGAAGTCACAAGAATCAGAGAGCTGCTTGTGCATACTTTTAGGAGTCCCATAAATCGCTGAACTGAAAGCTCTAACACACATGCAGAGGACCCGGGGCAGACCCGCACAGGCCCTGAGTGCGCATGAGCATTGCTCGGTTGGTTTAGAGAGCCTTGTCTCCCCTCTGGCTCTTTCAGTCTCTCTGCGTCCCATCCTCGAGGTTCCCTGAGCTGGAGGGGGGGTATTTGATAGAAACATCCCGTTTAAAGGTTTGTGTTTCCGGATGTCTGGCTTTGGGTCTCTATATTTGTCCCCATCTGCTGCACAGGATGCTTCTCTGTGCTAGGAATCTTAACTCGGTTCCCTGTGCTCACACAGGAAGCACTTACCCACCGACATATTTCCCCAGCACCATTTTAATAGCCCAAACCAAACCAGTAAGCAATCCAATATCCTTTGGCACATGCATGGATGAACAGTTGTGGTATGTTTATACAATGAAACGCTCCTCAACAAGAGCAGTGGACAAAATAACAAGTGCTAAATCTGAGTGACTTTCAAATGATTCCTGCAAAGCCCAACCGAACATGAGGGCCTGGGAAATGCTAACATTTGTATAGAATCCTAGTAAACAAATCTAGTGACAAAGAAACTCTTTGTGCTTGCCTGAGCATTGTGTGGGGAGAGAGACATGGGGCGAGCAATGGGTGAGGAAGGGGACAGAGGAAGCAGTTTGTAATGGACATTTTCATTTTCTTCGTTTGGGCAGTAGCTTCACGGTGTGCGCACATGTATCTACATGTGTGTGTATCGATGTACACGTATGCATGTATGTGAGTGTACATGTATGTATGTCAAAACATCAGATCGGAACCTGGGATGTAACTTGGTTGGTAGAGTGCTTGCCTAGCATGACACCGTGGGCTCCATAAATTGGGGTCAGGGTGTAGGCTTGTAATCCCAGCACTGAAGAGGCAGAGACCGGAAAACGAGAGGATCAAAGTCATCTTCAGCTACACAGCAAATTCAAAACAAACATAGCTATACCAGACCCTGTCTCAACAGAGAAAAGTCAAATTGTACATTTAAGTATATGTGGTATTTTGTATATTAATTATACCTCAGGAAATTTTTTCCAAGGATCCAGGAAATTTTGAATTTTATATCATGAAAATATTTATTTTGCCCTGGGCCAAATAAAGGCAATTTTTCAATCTAATTTTTTTTGTTTAGTTCCATTGTCTTTCATAGACTACTGGCATTCTAAAAATATTAGTGATAAATATTCACAGGTCTCATCGTATAATTCTTTTGTTCCATGAATTGTTCTTTCATAAAATGTATGTTCTAGAGCTGAGGAATATAAATGTATTATGTATGTTTACCTAGCGGACATGAGACTCTGGGTTTCGTGTACAGCACCAAATAAACCTTGGACGAAGAGCATGCCTGTAACCCAAGCACTCGGGAGCTGGAGGCAGAAGGATGAAAAGTTCAAGGGAAATGGAACCAGGAAGAATCTGAGTTTAAAGCCAAACTTTGCTACTCTTGATGAGATCTTGTCTCAAGAAAAAAAGGGGGTAGGGGAGTAAAGGAGAGGGAAGGGAAGGTGGGGGAAGGGAAGAGAAGGGGAAAGGGGGAGAAAAGGGGAAGGAGGAAATGAATGTTTGGTCCTGAGGGAAACAAGGTGAGAGCTCATGGCAGGAAAGATCCTTGAAACAAACGGCTGAGGGTCAAGAACACTTGCTGTCTGCTTAATCAAAAGACAATACACTGCATTTCCACTAAACGCTACTTTCTGTCGACCTCTTTAGGAGCAGAGCCTTGCAAATGCCAGCTCCTAGAAACAGAGACTGCTCTATTTATGAGTATTTCCCAGAGCATCTGGGCTGAAAAAATGCTATTTGATGAGAACAAAGATGCGCCAACGTAATCTTGATTGTGCTCTAAAAATCTAGTTATTTTGCAGCTGCTTAAAACAAATGTGGCTTTTCAGAATGCTAAAAAATGAAAACAAGCCAAGATATGCCATTGTCTCAGACACCATCTGAATGTCATGAGGCAGCTACTCTGTGCATAGACTCTGGGCACCAGGGCCTCTGTTTATGTCCTCATCGGTCTAAAGGCCCTCTGCCTTTGCAGGCTTCCCCTGGAGCGATGCTGGTGACCTTCACTAGCGTCAACCCAGGGCTGGCTCACCTGGCTTTACTATGCTTCAGCTCTAAACACCATTAACTTAACCGGGTTTAAAGTGCATGCTTCTACGTGTGTGTGCGGAGGAGGGTTGATGCAGGCAGTCTTTCCTGTCACTCTCTGCCTTATTCACTGAGGCAGGAACCTGGATCTTACTGATACAGTTAGTCTTGTTAGCAGCTTGCTCCTGTCTGTGCCTTCTGAGCTCTGGAGTTTCATGCTTCAGTGCCCACCAAGCATTTGTGTGGGTTCTGGGGTTATGAACTTTGACCCTCATGCTTGCTACTTGTGCAGCAAGTACTTTGATGCTAAGCCAGCTGACTTGGTCCTTTTTTTTTTTTTTTTTTTTTGAGACAGGATTTCTCTGTGTAGCCTTGGCTGTCCTGGGCTCACTTTGTAGACCAGGCTGGCCTTGAACTCACAGAGTTTCACCTGCCTCTGCCTCCCTGAGTGCTGGGATTAAAGGTGTGTGGCATCAGCCTGGCAGATACTTTTTTTTTAATGCATGTCAGTGTGTGTGTGTGTGTGTGTGTGTGTGTGTGTGAGAGAGAGAGAGAGAGAGAGAGAGAGAGAGAGAGAGAAAGAGAGAGAGCCATGATGTGAAGGGGAAAAGTCAACATGATGCTGCCTCAATCACTTTCTACCTTAGTTTTTGAGACAGAATCTCTCATTGAACCTAGAGCTAATGCCGTCGGCTAAGAATGAAAGCTCATGAGCCCCAGGGACCCTCCTATCTCCACCTTCCCAGTGCTGGGATTACAAGTGTGCTCTGCTGCCTCTGGATCTCGTGTGGGTTCATGCTTATGTGGCAGGAACTTTACTGGCCCACCCTAATTGTGTCTTAAGCCTTTTTCACCACACTGAAAAGGAAGAGGGAAAGATTCCTATATTTTACACACTCTGTAAGTAACACAATTGTTTTGCTGAGCCTTCTGCTTTAGTATTATGTTGTTCAACTTGAGAAACTCAAGCTAGAGGAGAGGTTTGCTTTGACTCATGTTTCCTCCACAGTTGCTTGGCTCTACGTGGGTGCAGATGGGTATGACTCACGGAAGAAACATCACAGTGGGGGAGCAGGGATGTTCACCTCATAATGGCCAGGAGGCAAAGGCAGAGGACCAGGGACCCAACATCCCTATCAAGGGCACACCCTCAACTTCCTTCTACTCAACATCACTCTCCCAACAGTACTTCCTCTGGCTCTCTTCTTCCTTGTTTTACCCACCTTGGGGAGAGTGAAATAAATGTCTTAACTTAAACTGGAGACCAAGCTTCCAACACATAGCCTAGCAGGGAACATTAACGATCCAAATCCAATACCTACTGTCCAGACTTCTTATATGGCACTTAGCATTAATCTTGCTGTGTATAGATCCTTTCTCCCAAAACTTGTGAGTTCACCAAACTTGTGAGTTCATGTGTACCTCTTTGGGTCTTGATATTGAGCAAATATTCACTCCTAATATTTTCACTTTCAACAATATCTTTACAGCACCTCCTAGGCAGCCCCCCATGTCAAGATGAAGGTACACAACTGGCTGTCACAAACTCATCGCAGTGGAAAATGAACAAGACTTCTTTCTATGTAATCATGGCCACAGAAGTAGCTGTTGGTGCCCTGTATGAAGAGTGGACAGCTTATGTGGTCCCAGTCAGTGGGTGGGAGTGACAAACAAGGTGTTTCCATGAAGCAAGTCATCTTGACCTATAGCAGAGTGTCTGCTGTTGAGTAAAGAACACTCTTGTTATAGGTCAAGGAGAAAGAACTGGGGAAAGAAAGTGTAAGTCTATTCATGGATGCATTGTGGGAGCCAATGAGTGTTCACAACTTGGTTATTGAAAGAGAGAGAGAGAGAGAGAGAGAGAGAGAGAGGGAAGGATATTCCTGGACTGACAGGTACTAGTGTGCAGAAGCAGTTGCAGCCCAAACAAGCTTGTAGAATCCAAAAGCTTTTCAATATCTCTAAAGAAGTTGATGCCCACCAAAATGTTGTCCGAAAGCCCTTAGATGCAGAAGGTAAGAAGTCCAGGGTCAAAGCACCAAAACTTGGAATCTTGTGTTTCTTGTGTCCTGCAGCACAAATGTGGACGTGTTGCCCTGAAGAAACCATGCAGTGAGGAGAAGTAAGGAGAAGGCTATAGAATGTGCTAACCTTTGGACCAAATTTTAGAGTCCAAAGAAAAATGCCAGGAACAGATTGTCAAGAGATGTACACTCACTGAGACCTTCTACATCTAAGTCTGAGACCAGACAATAACAAAAAAATAATCAGAAAAAAGAAATTATGAGCATATATCAATTACGTGTAACAGCTGGCTTCATCATGACATTCCTTGGGCCATGTGATGAATTTTTCTCATATATACTCGGTATTGTCCTTTCTTGTCTTCTCCTCCCACTGATCTCCTTCCTATTCCTAGGTAGTTCCTGTTATCTTTTTGTTCAGTTTCTTGTGTTTGATTAGAGTTGCTCACAGGAGCATGTGCATCTTACCAGTGGCTACACCCTGAGGAAATCGTCTCTTTCCTGAGGAAACGGCAGGGCTTCATTGCCCTCCCCAGCCCCCGACAGACTGTTGATGGATCAGTCTTTTGCAGGTTGTCACATCTTGCACTCAGAAGTGTCACCGCCATGCCATGCCCAGAAGACAGCTTTCCCTGGCACGCTACGCCTTTCTCTGGCTCTCACATTCTTTCCGTCTCATCTTCCCCATTTTGGCCACCTTGAGGAAAGTAAAATAAATGTCTTAATGTTGTTGGCTTTTTCAAATTGTCTTCAGAGGTGGCTGAGCATTCGATCAAAAAAACTGCTTGAGGAGACAACATCACCCTTAACAAACACATAGAAAGCACCACACTCTGGTGTCTAAATTTGCAATAGCCCCAAGATTCTAACCCAAAGAGGTTAGAATAAAGAGGTTTCTCCAGAGTTTGAACACCATGGAGAACAACTAACAGTCTTCGAGAAGGGAAAAGACAGTGCCCAGGAGAAGGCTCGGTTGGTAAAGTGCCCAGTGTGTGTCCTCGCTAGGGTTTCTATTGCTGTGAAGAGACACCATGACCACGAGCAAGCTGGGGAGGAAACGGCTTATTGGCTCACACTTCCACAGTGTAGTCTATCACTGAAGGAAGTCAGGGCAGGAGCTCAAGCAGGGCTGGAACCTTGAGGCTAGACTTGATGCAGAACTCATGGATGTGTACTGCTTACTGGCTTGCTCGCTATGGCTCTCCCAGGCAGCTTTCTTACAGAGCCCAAAGCCACCAGCCCAGGGATGGCACCACCATTAATAAAATGCTCTACAGCTGGGCCTTACAGAAGAAGTTTCTCAACTGAGGTTCCTTCCTTTCAGACAACTCCAGCCTGTGTCAAGCTGACATAAAACTAGCCAGGACACTGTGCAAGCGTGAGGGGCTGAGCGCCATCTCCAGAGCCCATGTTAAAGCTGGCACAGCACTTCACAACTGTCACCCCAGCACGGGGACTTAGAGAGGCAGGTCCCTGGGCCTCGCTGGCCATCCCGCCCGACATACTACCAGTGAATTCCAGACCAGTGTGAGATACTGCCCACCTCAAAGATGTGTGACAGTGTTCCTGAGCAGCACTGGGGTTTCCCTCCCATGTACATGTACACATGAACCCCAAACATGTACACGTACCCATGTAGACACAAGCATACACATATATATGAAATGAAAAGAGAAAAGAGGGAAAGAACAGGATGGAGATAGTTTTAGAAGAATTTGGCTAATGGAATTGTCTTAGGTAAACTTAAGGCAGCTCAGCAGCAAAAAGACATCTATGCACTCACGTGTGTGTGTCTGCATCTGTGTGTGTGTGTGTTGGGGTGTGTGCACAGGAATGTGTGTGTGTACAGGTGTGTGTGTGTGTGTGTGTGTGTGTGTGTGTGTTTTATCTACCTTTATCCCTTCTTCAAAAATAGATTTCAAGGGCCTTATGAAAATTCAAGAAATTGTTTAAAAATACATACAAGATAGAATAAAATTTAAAATAAGCTGGTGGGTTGGGAATACAGCTCAGCAGTAAAACATTTGCCTAGTATGTTCTCCAGGTTCAATTGCCAGTACTGCAAAAAACAAAACAAGTGGATATCTTAGTTAGGGTTTCCTTCCTGCAGTGAAACACCATGACCAAGGAACTTCTCTTAGAAGGGAAGCATTTAATTGGGGCCGGCTTACAGCGTCAGAGGTCTAGTCCTTTATTGTCACGGCAGGAAGCATGGTGGCCTGCAAGCAGACATGGTGCTGGAGAAGGAGCTGAGGGTTCTATGCCTTAATGTGCAGGCAGCATAAAAAGACTGTTGTCACACCAGGCAGAGCTTGAGCAGAGGGGACCTCAAAGGCCACCTCCACAGTGACACACTTCCTCCAACCAGGCCACACCTCCTCCAACAAGGCCACACCTCCTCCAACAAGGCCACACCTCCTCCCACAAGGCCACACCTCCTAATAGTGCCACTCCCTATGGCCAAACATTCACACACATGCATTTATGGGGACCATACCTGTTCAAACCACCACAGGTGGGGATATATATATATATAGAGAGAGAGAGAGAGAGAAAGAGAGAGAGAGAGAGAGAGAGAGAGAGCAAAGAAAAGTTACAAAATAAGGTTAAATGGAAATTGAGGCTATTATAGAAATTTCATGCCATGAAGAGAATTCAACCTGATACGCAAATTATTGCAAAATGAGGCAAAACCAAACCAGTTTCTCAGGATAAGTATTATCCCATTGCTAAGAATTAGGAGGTCTTCTAGCAGAGGATTTTGCTGTGTTCCTTGGTAAATAATAAGTAACCCCCCCCCAACATATTCTTAGAATAAGCATCTCCAATAACATAAGCAGGTAGTTGTAATGGGGTAGGGCGTGATCAGAAGTGGTGAGGATAACAAAACCAGGGCCTCTGGGCAACAGGAACAAAGAACACAAGAATATGCTAGCTGTTGAAAAGCTAAAAAGATAGTACAAGGAAAATAAATGTTTCTGAAGTTCTGGGGATCAAACTCAAAGCCTACACATGCCATACAAGTGGACTACTGTGGAGCTGTACCTCCAGCCCCTAAGGGAAAATTTTATTTAATCAATTGTAATCCTACCACCTAAGGAATGGCACTTAGAACATGTCCTTCAAGATGTGACTTGAGAAGACTCAGCTTTTCAAATATTTATGAGAAATCTTTAGGTTCGTGAGCTCCAAGGATAGACTTTCTATCAGCCCTTCAGCATAATGGTAAAATCAGATAGAAGAACAAATGTAGAGCAGGCAATTTCTTCAGAGAAAATTCATTATGCACCTTTCTTGATAAGGCTATTAAGATGGCGCAAGTGGACTGTTCGAAAAAGGTAACTTTATAACCAGGACAAGATATGCTATTACTGCCTTAATAACCAAATTACTCTGCCATATTACTTTCATTCAGGAATGTTACACGCCTAATAAGAAGTGCTGGGATGGGGCGTGCTCCGCATTTTCATAGCCATTTTATTGCAATACCTCAGAGCATTAGAGAATGTCTGAGCGAAATGTAATTTTCCAGCTAGGTAACAAATCTGCAGAGTTAGGGAAACTCTAAATTTTGTCCTAGAGAGTTTTAAATGTAATGTTATTATGACTATCTCACATGCCAAGGTAAGCCCTGCAGTGTTAAATTACACTTAAGTTACAACTGACTTACAAAAATAAAACAGAATTGGGGCTTGAGAGATGGCTCAGCAATTGAAAGTGCTTGCTGCCAAGCCTGGGAGGACCTGAACTCATTACCAAGAATCCACTTTGTCAAAGGACAAAACTGATTTACACAAGTTGTCTTTTCACTTCTGTGGTGGTCTGAATAGGCGTGGCCCCCATGGACTCCCTATGTGAATGCTTGGCCATAGGGAGTGGCACTGTTAGGAGGTGTGGCCTTGTTGGAGGAGGTGTGACCTTGTGGGAGGAAGTGTGTCACTGCGGAGGCTGGTGTGGAGCTTACATATGCTCAAGCTCCATCCAGCGTGACACACACAGCCCCCTTCTGCTGTCTTCCACTCAGCTCTCGGCTCCTGTCCAGCTCCTCGTCCGCCTGCACGCTGCCGTGCTTCCCCCACGACGATAACGTACTGAACCTCTGAGCTGTGAGCCAGCCCCGATTAAACGTGTTCCTTAGAAGAGTTGCTATGGTCGCGGTGTCTCTTCACAGCAACAAAGCCCTAAGACACCTCCATACATTCAGTATGACATGTGCATGTCCACACCCACACAAATAAAAAAATAAAATAAAATGTAGTTGAGGGGAGACATAGTCGGACTTGGTATCAAAAGTCTTGATTTCAATTCCAGCACTTAGTTAGTTGAGGCAGGAGGATCAAGAGTTTAAGGCCAGCCTGAGTATCAAACAGAGATGAGATATAGAGAGAAAAAACACTAATACAAATGCACTAATGTCGATATAGAAAAGATAAAACATAACTGTTCCATACACCCGTGATGCAATATAATATAAATATAATAGTATAATAGAATGTATAATAGAATAATATAATATAACATAACATAACATAATAATATAATAAATATGATATTATATGATATGATATGATATGATATGATATGATATGATATGATATGATATGATATGATATAAACTAGAAAGAGGGCTGGGAGTTAGCTCAGTTGGTCAAGTGCTTGCCTAGCAGGCATGAGGCCTGGGTTCACTGTCTAACACCACAAACCCCAGGCCTGCTGGCACACAGCTGTAGTCCTGCCAGGGATAAGATGGAGACAGGAAGATCAAAAGCTAAAGATCACCATCAGCTACATACTGCTGCGTTCAGGGCCAGCCTGGGCTTCGTCTTTTTAAAAAATGGTGGATGTAGGATTGGAGAGATGTCCAGTGGTTAAAAGCACATACAGCTCATGCAGAGGACCTGAGTTCAGTCCCCAGCACCCACGTCTGGCAGCTCCAGTTCTGCTTACAACTCCAGTTCCAGGGGATCTGAATGCCTCGTTGCTTCCATGGGCACATGATCTCCCATGCACATAGCTACATACACAGAATACATATACATAATTACAATAACTTTAAAACATAACTAATAAACAATACATAGCTAAAAATGGGAAAAGGTCAAGCTATCTAAGCATAGCTGTAGGTATTAACTGAGCCAAATTTAAATTGGTCAAAGACTAAAGACACCAATCTAACTGTATTGCTATATTTAATTTTACATGTACTCACAAGTTTCTCCCAAAAGCTCTAAGACATCCTAACTAATACTCTGTGATTTCATCTCATCTGCAAGTTCAAAAGTGGGGTTATTTTAAGAATCTAAGCTTGTAATGGCATCCTTACTGGTAATTATACATTGTGGATGTATAATAATTCTCTGATCCTTTGATAATACCAGGACCCGCTGAATGAGACCCCAAGTGAAAGCAGTAACTCAGAATTTCCTTCCTTTGTGATGTTTAGGGTCTAAATCTCACCATTCTTGTTCATTGTTTGGGTCTCATTGTGTTGAAGGGCAGGACCACCCTGATAAGAGCAGAGAGAGCCTTAACACATTGGGAGAAGGCAACGTTGATTTCCTCCAGTCAGCACAGGGACCCACCCTGAGGGCCTAGAACCATGGGAACTTCCTACAGAAGAAATACCAGTCTAGGGGCTGAAGAGACGGCTAGCTCAGCAAAATTCTTGCCTGGTAAGCATGAGGATCTGAGTTTAATATCTGGCAGCCCTGTAAAAAGCCAGGTAAAGGGTGGACCAGAAGAGGATAGGTAGCCAAAATGGCTATATTATACAAAGAAGGGCAGCCCAGCCCGTGGGCCAGAGTTGGGGGTAGAGGGCAGGGGATGCCAGCTTTACCCTGTAACAGGCAGGGATGAAGGAGTGCTTTGATATGTTAGACAGGAACCTCAGTCATTTGCCCCAGGGTTTGAGACTTGACCTGTGAGTTCCTGGGGCTCACTGGCCAGGCAGTCCAGCCAAACAGATGAGCTCCTGGATCAGTGAGAGACTGTCTCAAAAACGAGTGTGGGAGGGCTGGGGCTAGAGCTCAGTGGTAGAACACTCGCCTCTCACGCATGAAGTCCTGACAAACAGATGTGTAATGTGGGCGTGACTAAGGCCGACACCGGATGTCCATCTCTGCCTCCTCCTGTGTACCTCCAAACCTGTGAGTTCATATGTGTACGTGTACATGCACACACGCACAAGCACGTGTTCTCTCTCTCTCTCACTCATACACACACACATCAGCCTATAACCTAATTCTCACCAGGGACCTGGAGTAAAGTTTCTGCTGACTGCAGGTGAAGCTAGGGAGCACAAGTTAGAAGTTCAGTTGAACACCTCCATTTTACGTTCTCAGTATATCCCCTTTGCGATCCACAGACTCCCAGTGAGCTGTGAAGACTTTCATTTCTATGCCTGAGGATGACCACCACAGAGGGTGTCAGAAGGAGAAAGAGGAACACGAAAGGAAAAACGACAACTTTGAAGTCACTTCTGAAAACAGGATTGTCATGTTTTGTTAAAGGGCTATCCTCCCCAAGAGGATTTGAGTCCGTCTGCTGGCAGCTGGCAGCTGTGACTGTCACAGTCCTTCCCGGTTGAGCCTGATCTGCCCTCCCTGTGCTTTCACACACACTTTGGATCCCGCCTAACTAACATGGTGAGCGGTTCTGTAGAATTGTTCTTTCCAACATGGGGTTACTTCAACCACCCTCATGAGGCGAAAGCATTTTGTGTATCTATGTGTGCACGTTCATGTTCGCCGTGTACACGGTTGGGTGTGCATGTGACTGTGGAGGCCGGAGGACTGTGTCTGGTGTCTCCATCTTCTTTAAAAGTATTTGTGTGTGCGCGTGTGTGTGTGCAGTCATGTGCACATGACCACAGATGCCCACAGAGGCCTGCAGCATTAGCTCTCTCTGGAACTGGAGTTCTAGGTGCTTGTGAGCTTCTTGACAGGTGCTGAGAATTAAACTCGGGTCTTCTGAAGAGCAGTAAGTGTTGAGCCATCTCTCCCGCCCTCCACCTCTCTTTTCTTTCTCTTCTTTCTTTCTTTCTTCCTTTTTCTTTTTTCTTTCCTTCTTTCTTATTTTAAGATGTATTTATTATACATACAGTGTTTTGCCTGCATGCACGCCAGAAGATCTCGTTATAGATGGTGGTGAGCCACCATGTGGTTGCTGGGAATTGAACACGGGATTTGGAAGCGCAGCCAGTGCTCTTAACCTCTGAGCAGTCTCTCCAGCCCCTCCACCTTATTTTTTGAGACAGGATCCCTCACTGAACCTGGAGGTCACCAACTCGCCTAGGCTAGTAACTGAGCCTCCATGTCCCCATTCCTGGGATTACAAGGACATGCCCCAACATCTGGCTTTGTAAACATGGATTCTGGGGATCTGAACTCGAATCCTCATGCTCGCAGAGCTTTACTCACTGAGACATCTCCATAGCCCCTCTGAAAACATTGTGATTGTCCTAAGGGTGGAGAGATTGGTGCTGGCACCTGATGGCAATGGTAGGCAGAGGTGAGAGGCATTGCTATGTAGCCTATAAGGGGGCCACTCATCTTAGTTGGTTTTAGAACAATGCAAACACCATTCTATAAGACACAGAACAACCCCCATAATAAAATTATATTGCTTAACATAGTAATACCTCTAAGGCTAAAGTTCTCTGAGTGAGAGTTGTATATTTCTGCAACTACTCTGTGGAAGTGGGCCTGGGTGAGGCTAGTTAAGGAAGAAGTAGGAACAGATTTGTGTGTCTCCATTCTTCAACTCTTCCCTCTCTATTTGTTTTATAAGTCATGATCATCATGACTTCCTACCAAAGGACATAAAGGGTTACTTTTCAACCATAAGCAAATGTTGGTTTCTCCCAAGAGCCAAATGGTCACTTTTTAAGTGACTTCAAATGTTTTTCATGAATTGACTTGCTTTTCCAGCTGGTAAAGTAAAACAACCCAGATAATGGTCTCTGCAGCTCTTCAGAGATTTGAGTGGTGTGTGTGTGTGTGTATGTGTGTGTGTGTGTGTGTGTGTGTATGTATGTGTGTGTGTGCGTGTGTAGATGAGCTATCCCAGCTCATGTACACTTGACCAAGCAAATTTGTATTCCTAAAATTGGGTTGTCAAAGAAATAGGATCAAGTAGGAGGGAAACATGAAACCATGGGATAGAATATAAACTTGGTCTCAATGGCTTGTTTTCAGAAGAATCTGTCTTATAATGCCAAGGTCACCTGCTGAAGTCCAGGAAAAGGAACAGTCCAATAAAGACAAAAAGGTGGGGAGGGGGGGTGCACACCTTTAATCCAGCACTAAGGAGGCAGAGGCAGCTGAACATCTGAGTCTGAGTCCAGCCTGGTCTACAGAGCAAGTTCCAGGATGGCCAGAAACCGTGTCTGGAAAAACAAACGAAAAATGCCAGTGAGGATGCCCTGCCAAGCGGGACTAGTTAAGGGAAGGACACATTCTTTTCCACAGTTGATGGTTAATCTTGCCAAAGCTGTCAACTTGAAACACCTGGGGAGTGGGCCCCTCAAGCGAAGGACTGCCTTACCAGGCTGGCCTGTGGTCGTGGCGGTGAGGGCTGGGGGTAGGGGCCCATCACCCCGGTTTCTCAGTTTCTAATTTATGCAGAAAGGCCCAGCCCGCTGTGAGCGGCACCATCCCTAGGGAAGAGGCCTCGACTGTGTAAGAAAGGTCACTGAAGAAAGAAGGCAGAAAGCAGTGTTCCTCCCCATAGTCTCTGCTTCAGATCTGCTTCAGATCCTGCCTCTAGATTTTTTTGTCTTGGGCTCCTGTCCTGGCTTCCCTCAGTGACAGGCTATGATGTGGAAGTGTAAGCTAAATAAGCCCTCTCCACCCACAAGTTCTGGTCATGCTGTTATCACAGCAACAAAAAGAAAACCAGGACACCTTAACTATGGCTTACCAATCCCCGCTGAATGCACGCATTGCTTGTTTTCCAGCAGTTCCACGGGCAGAGCTGGGTCTGTGGCTCGGCGGCTAAGGTGGTGACCTGGCATGCACAAAGCTCTGGGTTTGATTCCCCGCACCAAGTGGTGGTACATGCCCATCATTTTAAAACACTTGGCAGGTAGAGACAGAGGATCAGAAATTCAAGCCTTTCCCATCCGTCCCTCCATTCCCACACCCCCACATCCCTCCTTGGGCTACATAAAGAGTTTGAGACTAGCCTGGGTTACTTGAAATCCTGTGTTGGAAATTAAGTGTCAAAGGTTATCGCCTCGTATCCTCCCTGTTCTAATCAACCCGATTTGCCCGGATGCTTGCATCTGGTGGCGGAGTGGTCCAGGCAGCCTGAGAAGCCCTTTCCTGTTACCATCCTTGGACCTGAAGCACATCTCTACTCCACGTGCTTGGACTACAGAGAACACAAAGGGAGAAGAGGCAAAGTAACATAGGGTCCCTTGCTCAGATAAATAGGAATGTGGGCACACTGTGAGTCTGGATATATGATGTGATGGTTAACCTTGGTATTCAACTTGACAGAACTTGGAGTCGCCATGGAGACACACCACTGGACATGTCTGAAACACTTCCAGAAATGTGTAACTAAGGAGGGAAGATGATCCCTGAAGGTGGGTGGTCCCATCCCATGCTCTGGGGTCCAGGACTGAATGAAAAGAAGAAAGTGAGCTGAACCCCAGCCTCCATCTCTCCCCTCCTCCTGACTATGGAAACAGTGCGACCCGCTGCCACACATGCCCACTGCTCCCCGCTGGTGGACTGTGCCCTCACACTGTGAGCCAAAATGGAGCCTTCCTCCCTTCCATTGCTTCCTATCAGGTGTTTGTCACAGCTACTAGAAAAGCAGCTAGCACATAAGCACGCGCACACACACCACAGCCCATCATCTCCAAGCACTTTGATGTTTTTTCCCTTCTGAGAACACTTAACAGGCCCCTGTCCTTTTAATTTATGTTAGACAGGTGTGGCAGAGCATGCCTCTAACTCCAGAACTCTGGAGTCTGAGGTGGAAAATTTGCCAGTGTTAGTTGAGCCTGGGCTACACAGGAAAACGTTGTCTATAAATAAATATATATACATATCAATATAGAATGCAGTACTGCTATAAGAAGGCCTATATCATACAACAGGTTTATTTGTTTTCAGAGACAGGGTGACAGGGTTTCTCTGTGGAGCCCTAGCTGTCTGACTCATTTTGTAGACCAGGCTGGCCTTGAACTCACACAGATCCACCTGCCTCTGCCTCCCAGAGTGCTGGGATCACAGGCATGTGCCGCCACCGCCGCCACCACCACCGCCCCGCCATACAATTAGAACTGACTCCTTACCTGTTCTCTTTCTTTCTCTCCTTCGTAAGACATGGTCACATCTATCCCAGCTGGTCTAGAACTTGCTATGTAGCTAGCTAAAGGTGACCTTGAACTTCTGCTTCTCCTGCCTCAGCCTCTTGAGTTTGGGGATGACAAGTGGTCATGGAACTCAGAGTTTCAGTTCCTGCAAGGCAAGCACTCTACCAACGAAGCCCTACACCCTTGCCCTCCCTAGCTTTCTTAATAAATGTTAGTGCCCTGCCTGAAATATTTATTACAATCCTTTTATGTTCATCTTACAAAGAGGCATCTCTGTTTGTATAACTAGTAGGCTTGGAGAAGCAATATCAATGCCGGTGTGTAAAGCAAAGTCTCCCATGTGTCTGCTTGGTCTAGATGCTAGACCAGGAAAGGAAGAGGGAGTGTACTTGTGCGCCCACAAATATGGGTGTGTGGTTAAACATAAGCTGAGCATGAATTTTCTCATTCCCTATTAGGACAAAATGGTTTTGGTTCTTTGTTCTGGAGTTTCCTTGTTTAATAAAAACTGAGAAAATTCTTCTACCCAACCCTCAGGGTCAAAGAGTTCTGTGTTCTTGGAGTGTTGTTTTGCTTCCAAACTGTGTGATGTTAATTGCTTAATTACTGGACTGGAGGCGGTGTGGGAGAGAGCTTCATTTTGGGAGGTCTTGGTAGCATACGCCAACAGTACTGAGAGAAACGCCCCTTTGTGTCACTGACACACATACCACACCAAACTGACTGTCTTGCCTTCCCACAAATCCCTTCCCAAGCATCCCACCAAAAAACTTTTTATATATGTGCTTTGTTTTTTTTTTTCTAACTCTAACTGTATTTACTTTTTACTAATATTTCTGGTTGGCATATAAAGAATTTGGTTTTGTCATGAAACCTTCATATGTTTGAGCCATTATACTGTGTTCTCATTCATTCCCCTCCCCAACTACCTTCCTCTAGACCCCTCCTCCTCTCCTGCTGGTTCCCTTCCCCTTCTGCTTTTTCATTACATGTATTCCATCACCCTCTCTATTTCCTACCTCCCTTAAGACCTCTCTTGCCCATCATGATCCCCTTTCTTTCCTTCTTCTTTCTTTTCTCTCTCTCTCTCTTTCTCTCTCTGTCTCTCTTTTGTTTGTTTTGGTTTTTTGAGACAAGGTTTCTCTGAGTATGTAGCCTTGGCTGTCCTGGAACTCACTCCGTAGAGCAGGTTGGCCTCGAATTTACAAAATCCACCTGCCTCTGCCTCCTTGAGTGTTGGGATCAAAGTGTGCGCGTCACCCCCCGGCTTCACAATCCCCTTTATAGTTTTGTAACTTACAAATACACATAATAAGCACACACACATAGCACATAGATAGATAATTTTAAATTTAGATTCTGTATATGAGAGTCTGGCTTGTTTCACTTCAGGTGATTTCTGTTTGTGTTCATTTTCCTGCAAAAGCATTATTTCTGTTTTTAAATGGCATATATAGACAATACTTTTATGTATATCCATAAGATACTTTTATTTATATATGTGAGTTTTATTAAAGCCATGTTTTATTTATTCATTGATCTGTTGATGGACATCTAGGCTGGCTCTATTTCTGGCTACAGTGGGCAGCACAGCAATAAACATCATTGTCCAAGTATCTCGGTGGGGTTCTGCCTGGGGTCCTTCGGTATATGCCCAGGAATGGCTCAGATGAGCCGTATGGTGTTGAGGAACTTGCGTACTGATTCTGTAAGCGAGCACAAGCTACACTCTCCCCAGCAGTGAACAAGGACCCCTCTTCTCACAACCACACCAGCGTTTGCGCCCTTTGCGGTCCTGATAACAGCCAGTCTGAACGGTGTTCGATGGACTCTCCACGCACTTTTAATTTGCCTTTCCCTGACGGCTAAGGGCACTGAACACTTCCCAAGTATCTGTTGACTGTGTGTGTTTCCCCTTTTGACAGCTGTCTATTTTGTTAACCCATTTATGATTGGGAGATCGGGTGTTGGGCCATTTAATTCTTACATTTTTTTTAATCCTGGATATTAATCTGCTGTCTAATGTGTAGTTCACAAAAGTTTTTTTTTTTTCCTCTCTCTCTCATTCTGTAGACAGCCTCTTCACTCTGGTAATTATTTTCTTTGCTGTACAGAATTTTTGTTTTGTTTTGTTGTTCTTTTTAGTTTAATACAATCCTATTTGTCAGCTCTTGTGGTTATTTCCTATGCTGGCTGAGTCCTTCTCAGAAAATCTATGCCTATGTCTATAAGTATAAGTGTTTCCCCTATGTTTTCCTCTAGCAACTCCAAAGCTTCCGTTTTTTCCCTAGTGCTTCTCCATGTGATCCAAGAACTAGACTGAACCAGCAGCTGTTTTTTCAAGCCCCCAGGTGCCTGTTAGCCCTGCTTTGGAAAACATTCCGGCCTAAACAAATGAGTTTCAGCTGGCCACTTGAAGCGGGTTTGTTTTTGTTGTTTGTTGGGGCCTGCTGACGCGCTTCAAACAATGCGCAGACAATTGAGTGCAACATCTGGGCTGTGAGCAGCAAGTGGAGGAAGCGCTTGGGCAGGCAGTCGACCTGTGAGCCCAAAGCAGGGTACTGACTCAGACCGTCGAGGAAAGGGAGTTCCTAGTGACCTCCCCCTTAGGATCCAAGATCTTCCACTCGCCTCACGTAGCGCTGCCTCGGCCCCAGCGCTTTGTTTCCCGGAGCCCTGGCCAGGCCTGTGAACGCTGCACGCTAGCTTTCCCGGAGACGCAAGCTTTCAGTGCGCTCCGCAGGCGCAGGCGCGCGGCGTCTGGTTGCCGGGCAACGACTAGCCCACAGCTCACTGTGCAGCCAGCCCGAGACACCTCCGCACCAGTCTGCCCTGGGAACCGTGTCCTGATTTCTCCCGCTCCATTGTTACCGCTCACACAAAAGGCTGTTCCAGAGGCAGTGTGGTCACTGCGCCTGCGTTAAGAATGCACGCACGGCCGTTCTTTGGAACCAAAGCTTCTGGGGATGAAGATGGGTTCTCTCCCAGGAAGGCCCAGAACTCCTGGCCGAGTCCCAGAGCCTCGCCGCCAGGGGTGCCAGGTCCCGGCTAGCCTTTTCTTGCGCTGATGTGGGCAGCCCTCCCCTCCCCACCCCGCCCTCGCCCTCGCCCTCGCTCTCCTCAAGCGCGGCGCACCAAATGCCAGCCAGTCCAGCATCTTATCTCTAGCCCGGCTCGGCTCCTCTGCCCCCATACCTCTCCAGTTCCCAGGGCTGCAGTTGCCATGGAACTCACTGAGGACTGAAGGGTTTTCTTGGGTGTCTGACCGCCCCTCACACTGGTTCTCCATACTTCCCTGTCCTCCAGCCTCGAGGATTGCGTTTAACCCGCCACCGTCCGCTCTGTGACTCCGTGCTCAGCACCAGGCTTGGGTTACGGGGAAAGAAATTTTAAATCACACTTAGACGCTACTGAGTGTAAAAAGTGGAAAGGGTCTCCCTCTAAATAAAGAACAGCGTGAATGTGGAGGCTTTTTTTCCAGCGCGGATAAAGGTGCTGTTACATCACTCAGTTCACACTCATTTACTGAGGGATAACGATGTGAAGATAAGACTAAGTTTACTGTCGCTTTCAGTAGCATTATTAGCGTGAAAAACGTGGGTCCAACTCACAATACCATCTGTGCAGACAGAGGGGAAGCGTAGGCGTCTGCTGGTGTCTCAGCACTTACTGGCAGTGCAGAAGGCCGGGCGTGCCATGGGTACGCAGCAACGTCAGCCATCTTGGTTTCTCTTTTTATTCTCACCATTCTCGGTTAAAACTCTGGTCACAAGGAAGCAATGTATGCCGCAAGAGAAAACCGAAAGAGTTCATAGCATGAGAAAAGCTGTGGGGGGAGAGAGGGGGGATCAGAAGCCTGTCTTTTATCTTTTTAAATTGTGTATGTATGTGTGCACATGTGTAGGCACTCGTGGGCACTTACATATGTGTGTGTGTGGAGACCAGAGGGCAACCTAAGCTGTCCTTCCTCAGGGGTCCTCCACAGGCTCTCTCGATGGCTTACAGCTGACCATGTAAACTAAGCTGGCTGGCTATCAAGCCCTGGCCGTCTGCCTGTTGCTGCCTCTCCAGTGCTGCGATTACAAGGTCTAGACCCCAGCTTCTCTTCTACATGGGTTTTGGACCTTGACCACAGGTCCTTGTGCTTGCTTCAAGGGAAGCATGTCATCAAGAGCTCTCTCTCTCTCTCTCTCTCTCTCTCTCTCTCTCTCTCTCTCTCCCCATGTTTAACTTTTTAACTGGTCCACTTCAAACAGCAGTTGTCATACCAGCCAAGTAGGTATTATACCAAAATATGTGTCAAGGGTGTGACAAAGTATTCACTCGCCTGTGAAGATGCACTACCACTGGCAGTGACTCTGCCCAGTGTTGAGTGACCAGGATACCGATATGACTCTAGGGGGATCACAGCCCATGCCAGGCAGGCGGGTGGGGCTGAAGGGAAGCCCAAAACATTGCATTTTCCTCATGGCTATTTGTCTAAAAAATAATATAAAGCTAGTATGCATGAAATGATGGCAAATACTAAATGAAAATAAAATCATTTATAGCTTGTATTTTTTCTCATTAATTGCTAAACTTTCATAATAACCCCCTGAAATTAATATCCCCATTTTGCCTGTGTGGAAAAATATATATATAAATATATATTAGACACATCTTTTCTGGGCTTTTTAAAAAGATTTAGTTTTAGTTCTGTGTGTGTATATGTGTTAGCATGTGTAAGTATATGCCATGTGTGTGGCCTCGGAGGCCAGAAGATATGCTGGAGGTGGATTTACAGGCAGTTGTGAGCCTCCTGATGAGGGTGATGAAAAAACTCTAGTCCTGTGAGGAGCAGCAAGAGCCCTAAATCACCCAGGCATCACTCCAGCCCCCCGATTTTTTGGTTTTTGATATTTGTTTGTTTGTTCCTATTTTTGTATTTTAGTGACAATGTCTTTCAATGTGGCCCTGGCTGTCCTGGAATTCTGAAGACAAGGCTGCAACCCAACTCAAGGATCTACCTGCCTCTACCTCCCAAGTGCTGGGATTAAAGGTGTGCCACCATCGCCTGGCTTGTTTTTTGTTTTTGTTTTTGTTTTTGTTTTGATACAGCGTCTCGCTATGTAGTTCAGACTAGCCTCAAACTTGAATCTTTCTGCCTCAAGTTCCCAAATGCTGGGTACATGAGACCCTGTAAGGAAAAGAAAGGAAAGGAAAGGAAAGGAAAGGAAAGGAAAGGAAAGGAAAGGAAAGGAAAGGAAAGGAAAGGAAAGGAAAGGAAAGGAAAAAAAAAAAAAAACAAACACTGATCTGGAGAGGTTTGAAAGACTCTAGACCATAAGATTCTAGAGAAGCTAATGGGTGGTGATGGCAGTTGCCTAGCAAACTTAGAGGAGCAAAACAGAATAACTATGCTTTTCAGAAAAGGGGACAGGGGTGTCAGTGTTATTGGGGAGCCCTTGTGGGAGGGGCCCAAGTCTCAACCACAGACCAGAGGTGGCAGTTAGGAAATAGGACCTTCAAGACAAGAACGTGAGAAAAGAAAAGAAGTGATGTAACAGGAACTTGGGAAAGCATCTTGGCCACTGCTCGATGTGGAAGATGTGAGACAAGAGAGGCAAAGGTAGCAGAGAGTTCCAGTGGACAGAAATTTATTAGGAGCAAAAGCTCTAGAGGAGCTAGGAAGATGGCTCACTTGGGTAAAACTCCTGCACACAAGCTTGAGGTCCTGAATTCAGACACCCATACCCTACATAAAGTCAGGCTCGACAGCAAGCACGTGTGATGTCAGTGGCCCTGGCATGAGGTGGGAGTGGAGACAGAGCCCCTGGAAGCTGGAGGATCAGGTAGTCTGTTGTATGACAGACAAGAGGCGACATGTCTTAAGGTGATGGTCCTCCAACCTCCAAGAGCTTTCTCTGTCTCTGTCTCTCTCCCTCCCACAGGACATAAAAATAAAAGCTCACGGCACTCTGAACACTCCCAATCTCACCTAAAATGCCAAAGTCTTCAATTGAACCTGCAAGGGTTAACCCCACAGCATAGAGCACCCAGCTTACCCCCCAGGAGTTCTCTGACAGAAAATCTGAACCAATAAGTAAATATTAAATTACTTTACATTATGTAAAACAGTGCTAGGTACACAGCAGAAGCTAATTGAGTATTCATTGATTGACTGACTGCTTCAATAAACTGAGGAATAAATCTGTGTGCAAACCCTAAATTGTGCTTCGAATTTATGTCTTTAGCTTGTGCCCCTGTGACTATCTAAGAGCCTCTGAGGCAGGGAGATGCATCTGGGAAAAGCAGGAAATGCCTCTAACTTGAATGTAATGTCTTACCAAGACAAGTTAAAGGAAAAAGGAGAGACATTTTCTTCAATAGCGTAGCCACCAAAAAGTTACCCACAATCCCCCTCCACCTGTGCTCTCACTGAAGCTCACTGGGACACACACACACACACACACACACACACACACACACACACACACGACATGAAAGTAGGAGACTGGTTGGAAAGAAGAGAGGGAACCACAGAAACAGGAGTGGGACAAGAAAAAATAAAGGTGGGTGACTATGATCAAAATATATTATGCACATGTATGAAAATGTCAAATGAAACCCACTGTTATGTAAATATATGATTAAGAAGATTATGTAATGAAAAGGGCTGCGATATACACATGTATGTTCAGTATCCAAGATTGTTCTCTAGTAGTTGGCTCTTGTTCCAGAGTCTCATTTTATAAAGTGATATATATTCCATAACAGAATTAGAACGGGCGCAGAGACACCCAGGTAGTCCCCTGTACTCGGATGTGTGAGTTAATTATGCTAATCATCTAAAAATCTAGATTTCATGATATAAGCCTGAACAAAGGGCATGAGGCAAAAAGGGAATAAAATGTTGCTCCTGTTGAACATGCCTGCCAGCTTCCTCCATGACCAGAGAGCATCATCTTTCGGCTAAACAGTGAGGATCATCGCATTTTTAGCTTCTTTCCCATAAGCATCTTGGCAATTGGAGGAGGCTTCCCATCAGTTTTGATTCTCATGATTTCACACTACAGAATGTCTGTGGAGAAGCGCTGTCTCTGGCAGCCCCAATCTCGTGATCATCTGAGGATCAATACAAGTTTCACAGACATGCCACAAGAGGAGAGGTCTCGGCTGGACAGCAAAAGGTGTGCTTTGTTACTGAAAAATAACTCAGGCTGGGCACAGTAATGCACACCTGTAATCCCAGCACTCAGGGAGGCAGAGGCTGGCTGATCTCTGTGAGTTCAAGGCTTCACAGAGAAACCCTGTCTCAAAAAAAAAGAAATAAAGAAAGAAAAAAAGAAAGAAAGAAAGAAAGAAAGAAAGAAAGAAAGAAAGAAAGAAA
>NW_026585504.1:66848410-66921793 GCF_907164565.1 Psammomys obesus | reverse complement strand
AAAGAAAGAAAGAAAGAAAGAAAGAAAGAAAGAAAGAAAGAAAGAAAGAAAGAAAGAAAAGAAAAGAAAGAAAAAATCAGAAGACTCAAATGATTTCTACACTTGTGACAAGTGGCAGAATAGGTTGAAGATAAAACTAAAACATCCTCTAAAATAGAAAAGGGCTTCTATGTTTTCATGGCATCTGCATTATAATGGAAACTGAAGCCCTCTAGCCAGACAGGGCTTCTAGCGGAGGGAGGGGAACATCAATCCACCCACAAAAACTTTGACCCCAAATCTACTCTGCCTACAAGATGTGCAGGGATAAAGACAGAGCAGAGAGTGAGGGAATGTTCAACCAATGCCTGGCCCAACCTGAGACCCACATCATGGAAGAGAGCCAACTCCTGACACTATTAACGATACTCTGCTATGCTTGCAGGCTGGAGTCTAGCATAGCTGTCCTCTGAGAGGCTCCACCCAGCAGCTGATACAGATGCTGAGACTCACAACCAAACATTAGATGGAGCCTAGGAAGCCTTGTGGAAGAGTGGGGGAAGTGCAGAAGGACCCAGAGGTGACAGAAGCTTCAGAAGAAGTCCAACAGAGCCAACCAACCAGGGCTCAGGGGGTTTGTGGAGACTGAAGCACCAACGAAGAACCATGCATGGACTGGACCTAGGCCTGCTCAGATGTAGCCGATGGGCAGCTTAGTAAGGAGAGCAGGGGCTGTCTCTGACACGGACTCTGCTGCCTGCTTTTCTATCACTTCCCCCTGCCAGGCTGCCTAGCCAGGCCGTAGCGGAAGAGGATGCACTCAGTCCTGATGGGACTTGATGAGCTGGGGTGGGTTGGGGGGCTCCCCTTTTCTGAGGAGTAGGAGAAGGGGCTAGAGGAAGAAGGAGGGAGGGTGGGTCAGGAGGAGAGAAGGGAAGGGGCTATGATCCAGATGGAAAGTGAATAAATAAAAAAATAAAATTTAAAGTTAAAAAAGAAATGTGCGTATGCATGTGACAGCCTTGTGTAGTTCAGGCTGATTTTGAACCCACCATGAACCAAGAAGAACTTCTGCTCCTCTTGCACGCCCCTCTGGAGGTCTGGAGTTGTGTGAGTGTGCCATCACACACAGTGTGTGCAGTGCTGAGAACCCAGGACCTCGTGTGTGCTAGGCGAGCATCCTACCAACTGAGCTACGTCCCCAGTCGGCACCACGTGTCACTAGATCCGTCTCTTTCATTCCATATATATCACGTCATGAAAATATATTAAATGTTTCTTTTTATTCTCCCTACTATTTAAAAGGGGGCGGGGCCTTTGCAGAAAGCTTAAAAATAATGAAGTGTCTTGAAGCCTTAAATAGTTTCAACAAGTTGTGTCTGGGGTAACTAAGAGTCAGGGGTGTGTGTGTGTGTGTGTGTGTGTGTGTGTGTGTGTGTGTGTGCACACACGACTGCGCGCGCTCTCAGGCACTTGCACCTGTGGACACCAAGGGCTCAGTGTATTCCTTGCTGGCTTTCCACCTTGTTTCTTGAGACAGAGGCTCTCACTGAACCCGGGGTCCCTCCACTTAGGCTGAGTAGTCAGTGATCCCAGTGATGGAATTACAGACGCGCCATGCACTTGTGGTTTCTGGGGATTGAACTCGGGACCTCTTGCTGGCAAGGCAAGTGCTTTTACTGACTGATCCATCTCTCTGTCTGTTGATTTTCATATTTTCAAATGGGAAAAAAATAAGTATACAGAGTAATGGCTACCTCAGCCATAAATGGAAGGAGGGTCCTCCTCCTAAGACAGAACAAGAACACTCTGCGTTCTGTAGCCAGTGTGCACAGATGCCGGGGCGGGGGCTGGGATCAGTGTTGCCCATGTCTGGGGCAGCTCTGGAACTCCTCCATCCATAGTCTCTGCCTGAAGCACACACTCACATCTGTGAGACAGCTGAAGTTGAGAGTTCGATATAACCAGACAAAGGGAAGCTCACTGGCCCATGCTGACCTCTGACACTGACCTCACTAGCTAACCAAATGGGCTAACCTCTCTCATCACTAGAGAACATTATTGCTAAGCTTAACAAGAATCAGCACAAGACCTACAGATGCCTACCAGCTCTACAGATGCCTCTAACTTGACCATTCTTATTTATTAAACACAACGTGAGAAGCACCTATCCTCTTTCTGCTCTCAATATTCTCTTCCACATAATGAGACCTGAGACTTCAAAGGAACCAAACGTTCTCTCCTCTAGTCTTTCCTTCAAAATATCGAAGACAAATTGTAAACAATAACTTCGTCTCCACCTGTCACCTCCAAAAGGTACAGATCTCTGTGTAGTCTGCGAGCATTTAGCAAGGTCTAAGAACAGAATGTTTAATATGAATTCCTTGGACTGATAATGAAGCTCAGTTAAGTCAAGTGCTTGCCTAGAATTCATGATGCCCTGGGTTTGGTCCCCAGTACCACATCCAACGGGTGTGATGGCCTACACCTGTAACCCCAGAGCTCTGGGCTGAGACCAGAGCATCAGAAGGGCAAGGTGGTCAAGATGAATTCAAGGCCATCCTGGGATATGCCAGACCTCACATAAGCAAACAAACAAACAGTGCCCTCGCTGAGCTAGCAGTGATGTCACCTGTTCCTCAGTTCAAAGCTCAGGAGATTACCAGAGGAGAATGGCAAGTTCAAGGCCAGCCTGGGCAAGATAGAAAGACCTTGTCTGGAACAAACATTGTTGAGTAATTGACTAAATAAGTAAACAGGGATCACAGGACTAAATCCAAGCCCATAAGCCTCGTAGCATTAGATAAAACCTACTATTCTGTTATTAGATAGAAAACTTGCTCTGCCCTTCAGACTTTCATATTCTAATGAAATAGGTTTATAATAATACAAATGGCTAATATTGTGGTTGTATCCCAGGCACATTATACACATTAACTCACTGAACCCTACAACAACTAGAGGTGGGAGCTATCCTTTGTGTGTGTGTGTGTGTGTGTGTGTGTGTGTGTGTGTGTGTGTGTGGAAACTGAGACAGAGTGAAGTAAGTTGCCCAAGCACCTCTGGTTGCAGGTGGATGGTGTGAATGCAGGCTGTTCCCACAAATAGTGCTCTTCTCCCTTTCCCTTTGTGAGGCTGAGGCTGGAACCCAGAGCCCGTATAAGGCCTTGTCCACAACTACATCCTCAGCCCAGGAACCATGGTTTGGTTTAGGGAGGGCGGTTACCTTAAATAGGGTCCACTACTTAGCTTAAGCTGGCCTCAGATTCTCTATCCTGTTCTTGTCTCAGCCTCCCAACGTCATGTGCAGCCCAGGCTGACCTCAACCCTCTATATAGCTGGAGATGACCTTGAATTTCTGCTCTTCCCGCCTCTACCTCCAGAGTACTAGGATTACAGACGTGCACCACAACGCCCAGTTCTAAGCAGCTCTGGGGATCAAACCCAGGGCTTTGTGCATTCCGTGCCCACGCTGTGTCAACTGAGCTGCATGCCCAGCCTCACACTTCTGCAACTTGTACTCAGGCAAGCTAACAGACTGCTGCCATGAGAGGCTGTGGGAGGGGTCTGTACACAGGAGCTGAAGAAGCAGGCAAGGAAGAACTGGCTGCAAACCTAAGCAACAGCCAGGAGCGAGCCCTGGCCGGTGGGGAAGATCTCCTGGAAAAGTCTGTGTGGCAGACACAGAGAGCAGCACAGTGCTTCCCTGTGGGTTAGCCTCAATCTCCCCCTCCCTCTGCTTGCGCTTTTCAGCCTTGGTAGCAGCAGCCTTCCCTGTGAGCTCTGCGCAGTCATCAAGCTCTGGCTTCAGAACTGAAGGCACAAAAAGCCAGTCACCCTGTGCAATACACAGAACTGTTTTCCATCTTGGTCCTCCTTCTCTAGCTTTGTCCTCCCTCCTCCAGGGAGGCAGGGACCTGTCTCCTCCAGTCTCCATGTACATCGGGTCTCTTAAGTGGAATCACCTCCTTTAATTACTAATGGATTACGAGTGTGCCTTCTTGTTCTGCTTCATGTTTCAAGCCGAGATGCCATCTAATTCACATCTCCTTCACAGGGCTCCACAAATTACCCTAGTTTGTAGACCTCATAAAATATATACTCTTGGTTCCTCAAAGTAGTTCAACTTTGAATTGGGAGAAAATTGCACACTCCTCTGGTGCAATTTTTAAGTGGCTTGATCAAACCAGTTCAGCTGGAAAGAAGATAGTGTTTAATTCATGCCTTCTCAGAGGGAGCTATCTTTAATTAGCTCTTTGGTCACTGTGTCAATAAAGCAGAGACCTTTTCCTGCCAGATAAGTTGTAAGAAGTAAAATAAAAGAAAGCTTCCACTCAATTAAAAGTTACTTTAGGGCTGGCAAGACGGATCAGTGGGTAAAGGGGCTGGCTGCCGAGCCTGACCACCAGAGCTCCATCCCTGGGACCCATGTGGTGGAAAGTGAGGACCGGTTCCCACAAGTTGTCCTCTCGCCACCCGAACATGTGCTTGTCAGTAATGGAAAGGAAGTTTTTAAAGTTCCTGGACATGGCTTTACTCACGTTGCCTTTTTCACCTCTCTGCGCCTTTCAACTTGCTTTCTTTCTCTTTTGGAATTCTTTTAGCCTCAGGAGGTACCTAAATTTCTTAATTCAAAAAAGAAAAAATTCTCCTCTTGGATAAGTAGCTCAGTTGGTAGGATGCTTGTCCCTCGCGCACAAGAAGCTCTGGATTCCGCCCTCAGCACTGCACAAACCGGACACGGTGGCACATCCAGAACCCCAGCACTCTATGGGCAGGAGGATCTGAAACTCAAGATCGGCCTCACTCAAGCAGCAAGTTCAAGGCCAGTCCTGGGAGCAGGGGAAGGGAGGAACAGAAGGCGGGGGTGGGGGGATAGCAGGCTCTTCTTGTGTTCCACTCATCCCTGGGCATTTGGTAACGTCTTTCTCACGACGCCCACTCTGCCCAGTTCCCTTTCTCTCTGGATCCCTCCCAGCTTGCCACATCTCCCACCACTCATCCTTTTCTCCCCACTCATGTGCCCAGAGGGTACAAAACGATTAGGACTTGGAATACTATTTTTCTTCTCTTGTATGTGCGTGTGTGCATGTGTGTGCTCTCCTCCCTATACACTGAAGGAGGCTCTCTTGCTCGACCCAGAGCCAGCTTGCTCCAGATAGCACCTGTCTGCCTCTCAAGCTGGATTGAAGCAGGCCAGCGCTTCTGCCCAGCAGAAGCATGGGTGCTGGGATCCAAACTCTTCCAAACTTATCTGCTGGCCACCCCCAGCCCTATAATGGCCCCCCTTTGTGCGATTGTGTGTATGTGTACTCCTTTCTCTCTGCCTGTGATGTCACCATAGAACGCAGCCATTGCTTGGATAGTACTAGCCATGACTTGCAACTCAGCATTGCTAATCTGCACAAATCCCATTGTTTTCAAAATATTTTCATTTGTAACAGTACCTAGTGGTGCTAATGGCTAGTGTGAAGGCTGGAGACTATTCTCCGCTTTCCAGCCAACATCTTCCCATGAAGTGCCCTAGAGGAAGCTGGTTACATTAGGGCACACTATGTAGGAATGCTCTAGAGGTGCCAACCATGTGTGTGTGTGTGTGTGTGTGTGTGTGTGTGTGTGTGTGTGTGTGCAGTGCCTTGGAAGTCTAGAAAAGATCACTGGATCCCCTAAAGCTCCAGGTCTATTGGTTGTGAGCCACTTGATGCAGGCGCTGGGAACTGAACTCCGGTCCTCTGCAAGAGCAGTAAATGCTCTTAACCCACTCAAACATCTCTCTAGCACAAACACACAAAATTTTAAAAAGTATTTTTTGGGAATTTTGTTTTCATTGTGAAGTACCAATTCCATTTACATCCAGAGAGCATATGCATTAAGTAAATACCAGGGAGTGGTTAGACTGAAATGATTGCCTGATACATTGAATTTTCTACTAATACTTTTGTTTGGTTTGGTTTTGAAATGGGGTCTCACCATGCAGTCCTAGCTGGCTTGGAACTCCCTTTGTAGACCAGGATGGCCTTGAATTCACAAAAATCCACCTACCTCTGCCTCCTGAGTGCTGATATTAAAGGCATGCACCACTCCCAGCTGATCATTTTGCTATATCTGTTGCTTAACTAAAGTAGCTGATGATTTGTGACACATGCTGCAACAACAAAAATCAAAGCAGAAAGAAGAGCATCTTCTGCACTGTCACTGTTCAAAACAAGCCCTCTTTCAACAAAATGCCCACACCCTAGGAGAGATGTCAAAAGCACAGCGATGTGCAATCCCTAATAACTTGTGTGCTGTTAACTCCCTTTCTGCCCGTTAGCATTCTTCAGGGCCTTAATGATCCTTATAATTAAATTACAGCTCAGAATGAGAACTTCCTGGGAATATATAACACTAGAGATATAGATTTTGTATAAAAATCAAAGCAATATAATTTGAAGACACATGCCTGGGTGTGATCGAAATTGGGGGAGCATGGACTCGAACAGGAAGGGCTTCTGAGAAGAAAAAGGGTTGAAGACATGCGAGAGAATGGAGAGCCACACCCCAGGGGCCAAGGTCAAGATTAATTGACTTTCTAACCAAGACAGATGAGCATCATTGCACAGGAGGCCAAGGAGATGAGGGTCATGCATCAAGCCGATGCCTGTGGATTGCAAATGCTACAAATGGCCCCTGAGCACTCATCAATTCTGTTTCATGGGGCAGTCTTAATGAACAGGGGAGCCAGCTCATGCAATCACATAGCACAGACTTGAGGCAGGTTTTGACCAAGGAGTAAGGGTGCTGGATTCTTTTCAGAGACAGAACTACAAAGGAAAAGGAAAGGGGGGTGGGGAGCCAGGGTTCATCATCAAAAGAGGCAAGTGACTACCCTTCAAAAGAAATGAAAGTGCAGCCACACAGCTGATCCTTTGGATGAGGTCCTGCTGTCCTTAGAGGAAACAGAGTATTGGGCAGGACGGTGTGGCAATTTCTCCATCTGTCTTAGGTGCTTGCACATCGTGTGTACACATGCATACATGCATACATGTGGAGGCCAGAGGTCATTCCTCGGGCAGGGCCATCCACTTTGTTTTTGAGATAGTGTCTCACTAGCCTGGAACTTGATAACTAGGCTAGGCTGGATGGCCAGTGAGCCCCAGGCAGCTGTCTGTCCTCACTTCCTGGGTACTGAGATTGCAAGCACACATCACCACACCCAGCTTTTTTATGTGGGTTCTGAGGAACAAACTCAGGTCCTTCTACTCACAAGGCAAGCACAATAATGACTAAGCTTTGCTTTCATAGCTCCCCGGCCCATATTTTTAAAGGTGAAGAAAATGTTCAGCTCTGATCTGGGTGTACATTGAATATGTGTGTGTGTGTGTGTGTGTGTGTGTGTGTGTGTCTTCTCCTGCACTCAACCTCAAGACCAATACATTGTGAGACTCCCTATTGCTCCATAAAGCAAAAGAGCCGTGTTCTCCCAGGTAGCCAGAGAACAAAGGCAAGAGCTCATTCTCCACCCACCACGCCCTTCGCGGTCAAGGGAAGGTCCTCCAGCTATGGTAGCGCAGAGGGCACTGTGGAGTCTGCCTGCTCGGATCCGTGCTAACACAGCACTCTGGCAGGTCACATCTGTTAGAACTTTTAGACTAATCCACAATGTCTGCTTAATTTAACACACTTCGCAGACGGAGATCAGAATCTCTTGATAGGTATGACATGTTATCTACAGATCAAAATAGTTGGCCACTAAACAGCTCTAGCTCCATCTAACAATTTCCACTAGAGCTCCCTCTAACCTATCATATGTCGTGCTGAGAATGTATATCATTTTGCAATTGTAAATAATGAGCTAATGTAGCTCAGTTGGTAGAGTGATTGTTTAGCATACACAAAGCCCTGGGTCTGAACCCCAGCATTGCATAAAAACCAGATTTGGTGGCACACACCCGTGTGTGTGCCACGTAATTCCAGTGCTCAGGAGGGAGAGGCATAAGGATCAGGAACTCAAGGTCAAATCCGAATGTGGTGGTGCACCTCTGCAATTCCTGAGCTCTATAGTGAGATGGGGGTGGGGGAGGGTAGAAAAGCCCAGAAGGTGAAGAGCAAGCTATCCCGGAATACAAAGTGTGGCGAAAGCAGGGATCCTGTGACTGGAGAGATGGCTCAGAGGTTAAGGCCACTTGCTGTTCTTGCAGAGGAGCTGCGTTCAGCTCCCAGTACCCACATAGCAGCTCATAATCATCTGTAACTCCAGTTCCAGGGGCCCGATGCTCAATCCTGGCCTCTTCATAATATGTAAATACACACATGCAATCAAAGCACACATACACATGGAATAAAAACAAATCTTGAAAGAAAGCCTACCTTAATGAAGCAGAGAGGGTGTCTCTCATATCTCGTCCTTTGATACATAGAGAAGTTGAGGGCAGCCTGAAATACATTCAACCCTGCTACATACACACACACATACATGCATAGGTACCTGGGAGCTGGGGGTAGAGCTTGATGGTAGAGCAGTTCTTGGCATGTGTAAGGCCCTGGGTTCAATCTCTAGCACAGCAAACATAAGCTAATAAACAATAAGGACCTAATGCCTTTGTTGAATCTAGAGAATCACTATGGAGTGACAAAAAACAATTTGACTTTGCCTAGTTTACATGTCTAATGACCTGAGTCTCAGCCAGATAAGGTCATTTCTCTTGGATTGAAAGCCCAGTCTAAATTATTTAGCTCTTCTTCTTGTAGTAAAGATGCAATTTTCAAACGGAGTTCCAAGATGAGAGAAGTGTTAGACTGTCTAAGAACTCCCGAAGCCAGAGCCCTGAAATTCCAGACCTGCTGCCCAAGTCTTTGGCATCCAGACATCTCATAGCATTGATTCTCAACCTATGGGTCGAAATCCCACTTACAGGTCAAATGATCCTTTCACAGGGTCACATGTCAAATATCCTGAATAGAGGTTAAGAGCACTGGCTGTTCTTTGAAAGGTCCTGAGTTTAATTCCCAGCAACCATATGGTGGCTTAAAACCAACTATAATGAGATCTGGTGCCCTCTTCTGGCCTGCAGGCACATATCAGGTATTTGTTTACATTATGATTCATAACATTAGCAAAATTACAATTATGAAGCAGCAATGAAAATAATGTTCTGGTTGGGGTCACCACAACATTAGGAACTGTATTGAAGGGTAGAAGCCTCAGGAAGGTTGAGGACCCCTGCCTTAGGGTCTGTTGGTACCTCCTAGCTATCTTTGCTTCCCCTCAACAGAGAGACATTTAAAGGGAAAGGACAGCTTGAGAAGAGATAGGAACATACATGAAGGAGCCAAAGAAGCGAAAGGAGAATGAACGTGAGCAAAAAAAAAGAGGAGGGAGGGCTCACGATGAGCTCTAGCTCAGTCAGGAGGCGTGGCTGTCTACCAAGCACTAGACAACCAGGGGTTCCATTCCAGCACCAAGCAAGCTGAAAGGCTGCTTCCCGCCTGGGCAGCAGCCGCAGGGCATTGGGAAACTCAGCGTCATCCTCAGTTACATATTGAATTTGAGGCCAACCTGAGCTAGAGACCCTGTCAAAAGAGAGAGGGGAGGAGTGAACAAGAAAGGAATGAGGGACAGAGAGAGGGGGAAAGAGACAGAAAGAAAGAAAGAAAGAAAGAAAGAAAGAAAGGAAGGAAGGAAGGAAGGAAGGAAGGAAGGAAGGAAGGAAGGAAGGAAGGAAGGAAGGAAGGAAGGAAGGGAAAAGAGGGGGGAAGGTAAAAAGAGAGAAAGCCTTTCTGCAGCAGGACCCAGTGCTGAGCCCATCCTGGGTTTGTAATCTAGGGACTGAAGGGAGTTCTAAGAAGGCTTTTGAAGCCTCGCTTTTGTGTGTAGAAGCACCGTGTGATACCGGGAGGAGAGACAAGCCAAGTGGAAAGATAATATTCCACAGAGCCCAATAGAAGATCCCCACTGGAGTTTGTTTGTCCTATATTTTATACACAGGAATTTAAGACAATATAACTCTTTCCTTTCAAAACAAGCAGTTTTCCCTCCTGGCCGCCGCAGCCTAACACAATTGTAACCCCGTCATGCCTGCTGGCCAGGGAGCCCCCTGCTCCCCTTCCTCGGGACTCTGGGAGCTTCCTCTGCTCACGGTGCGCGCTCCGAGAGCAGCCACTCTGCCTGTTTATAGCACAGGAGCAGGAAGAAACAAAGCAATTGTGAGGCTCGTTGAGAAGCTGTTCGTCTGCTATTAAAGGTGACCTTGCCACTTGTGCTTCTATTTATTCCACTTCCTTCCCAACCGGGACAAATCCTTCCCTTCAGAGCTGGAGCACCGCTCTTCGGAGAGCAGCCTGTGGGAACTCGGAGAAGTTCAGGCCCTCAGAGGCTATTCATCGCCCATATCTGGAGTGTAGCATTTCCTATTCACTCCCGGTCTTGTCTGTAAGTGACTGCTACTTGGCAGAAGGAGAGAGGGTCTTTGGAGAAAAGCGGTTTTGTTCTTGTTTACTTCCAAATGTTTTAATGGGGTTCAGTTTTAGCTTAGTAAGGAACTTCTTCACAGAAATAAAAATTATGCACACATAAAGAATGCATGCAGGCGCACATGCAAATGTGTGGAAATCAAAGGCTGACATGGGTGTCATCTGCAGTTACTCCTCACCTCATAGACTCAGCTGGAGTGGCTAGCCAGCGAGACCCCACCAGGCTCTGCCTCCCGGGCTGGGGTTGTAGGCATGCACCACTACACTAGACTTTGTACGAGGGTGCTGGAGATTCTAGAGTGGCAGGCACACAACAGGGCCATCTCTTCAACCCACATAAAGGGATTCATACACGTAGCAGAAGCCATGCCACACGTAGTCACCGTATTTGTACACGAACTTCTGTTGGGAGGTTGACCTTAATAACTCTGCCAGGATAGGAACCAAAGTTCATTCTGGAATTAGATGATTGTAGTGGTATGCTGTGTTGCAGTTGGTTGCAGTTTTCAAGAAACAGAGGCATTTCCTGAAGGGCCAGGGACCACAGCAGGTGCACGGCTAAGTATAGTAAGACACATAGGTACGAGTTGTGCTAGATGGGGACAAAAAGACACGCTTGCTGAGTTTGAACAGTGAGTCCGACTGTTCGGCTTAATAGCTTCCCTGCTGACGACGTCAAGGTATCCCTCTGTACGATGGACACGAATAGACTGTTCGCTGCGTAGTGAGTCAGGCGACAGAAATCAGTGTGCGCTGTCAAATTGGTGTGAATCCGCAGCACTGGTAAATGCCAGCCGTAGCCTAGAACCCCAGTGCCAAGGGTCGGGGACAAGCAAAGCCCAGACAAGCCCCGTGGCTAACCAGCAGAGCCAAAAAGGCAAGTGTCAAGTTCAGTGAGAGACTTGTCTAAAGGCAGTAAGGCGGAGAGCGATAGTGGACACCAGATGTCCAGATGTGGCCTCTGCACTCTCACACAGGCACAGGCATCTGGAAACACCGGTGCACATACGCGCGTGTCACACGTGCACACAAAAGAACAAACTTGCTTTTGTTAACATGTTATTGTGTCTGTGTATCTGTCTAACTTTATGGGCACGTGCTATGGCATGAGTGAAAAAGTCAGACAACTTGCAAGGGTTGGCTCTCTCCTTCCACCACCTGGACCTCGGGGATTGAACTCAGAGCCTCTCACTTGGAAGCAAGTACCTTTACCCACTGGGCCAACTTGAAAACCTCCTTAGTTTGGTGTTGCTCCTTAAACTGTTTGGATAACGCTCGTCTCTTGTGGTATGCGCAGGTATTTTGTCTTAAGGGCTGTCTTTTGGAAACACATGCCACTGAGTCCTTTTAAGGCCTGCAGCTACTCAGAAGCACTTACCATTTTCTCAGTGAGCGTCATCAAGCTTTTTCCCGTATCTTTAGGTTTTCACATTGTTTTTGAGTTAGCGTCTCATGCAACCAAGGCTGGCCTCAAACACACTCTGCAGCCAAGATTGATGCTGAACTTCTAATCCTCCTCCTGTCATCACTTCCCAAGTTCTAGGATCACAGCCGCGCACTACCAAGCCTAGTTCACAGGAGTTGGGGATGGAACCCAAGGCTTCAGCGTGCTCGGCAGGCACAGTACTGACTGAGCTTTGCCCTCAGCCCCCATTGAGCCCAGGTCTCAATTAGAATTCCAAATGGGCCTCGAAGAAATAAGCTCTAGCATTCCATTGCACTGAGCCTCTAGTCACAATAATCTATGACATTTTTGATGAAGCAGAGGGAGATGCTCGAAGACGCTAAAGATAGACATTAACAAGATGCAGATTCCGATGCCCTGATTTCATGAGTGCATGCCATATAACTGCATTAAAACAGCACTTATTATTTGTATACATAATTACAGGTAAATTATAGATACAATTATATGAATATATTAATAAGAAGTCGAGGGGCTGGGGACACAGCTCGGGTGATCGGCCCCTTGTCGCACATTCATTGAGCTCTGAATTCCATTCTCGGCACTTCATAAAACAGATGTGGTGGCAAGCACCAGTAATCCCAGCCCTCAAGAGGTGGAGGCAAGAGGGTCAGAAGTTCAAAGGCGCCCTCAGCCACATAGAGAGCTTGAGGCCAGCCTGAGCCATTGGAAGCCTGCAGCTTGCTTTACCACCCACCCTGATCACACTCATTCTTTCTAAGTCTTGGTCTTTCTGGTCTCGCCACACCACCATGCGTGACCAGATGGGACCCAAAACCACACAAAAGTCAAAGAGCTGCTTTGACGCTTGTCGAGTTCATTCCACATCTGCAGAGAACATTAGCATCTGGCGCCAAGTCCACCGAGCAATCCCTCAGTCGCTCCCCCGCTAACCCCACGCGCTTCACAACCATGACGTCCATGTGACTATACCTGGTAGGTTCTTCACAATCTGCTAGAGAAAATAAAACATACACTTGGGTCTTTCCAATACAGATGAGACAACTGGAGAAGATTGATTATTATGACAGGCACAGAGTGGGCTGAGAAAAGACAGGAATACTGCATGTAAAGCGGTTTAAAAGCTAGACTGTAGGGGCTGACGGCTCAGCAGTTAATAGCACAGGATTCGATTCCCAGCCTGCACACCGCAGCTCAAACTATCAGGACTCCCGTTCCAGGGATGATGCCCTCTTCCTGCCTCTGTGGGCACCAGGCACACGTGTGGTGAAGAGACAGACATGCAGGCAAAATACCTAGACACTTAAAAACAAACAACTAAACAAACCGTGGACTGTGGAGAAACAAGGCAGAGGTGAAGGAATGGTGCCCAAATGAGGAAACGTGAGAAAAGGCAGGAAAGCAAGGACACACCCATTCAGGACACAGACAGCAGGGGATCCTGTCTGCATGTGCACAGTTTATCTGGAGAGAAGGAAATAAAGGAGAGGGAACAGTGACCTTAAACAGAAACAACAAACTTACCTGAAAGACTCAGGAAGATGTTTCTCTAGGCCACTGGACATGCTTTCTTTTTTTTCCCAATATTTTGAGTTATATTTTTATTAACATATGTTGATTATACTAAAATAGATCTCATTATGATGTTTTCATGCACATATGTAATATATTCATATTTACCTCCATTACCCTCTTGTCATTCTCACACTGATCCCTTCTTCCCAACTCATCCCCCTTCTACTTGGTCTTCCTTCCATCTCTCTCTCTGTGTCTCTCTGTTGTCTCTTTTCCTCCATCCTCCCTCCCTCCCTCTAACTCTCTCTCTAGATGCCTTCGGGGTTATTTACAGGAGTATGAGCAACTAACCACCAGATGCTGTACTGAGAAGAGAATATATCTCCCCGCTGCCCCAGCAACCACTTACTGTGTATACGTCCTCGTGGAGAGATGGGATAGACATGCCCTTCGCCATGACAGGCTGTTGAGAGGCTCAGTACATGCCGGGAATCACGGCTGCTGTGCGGCCAGGGTGCAACAGCTGTGTTACAGCCACAAGTCAGCACAGAACACTTTCTTATTATTCATTCTGTTGTTGGGGCATTTCTTTAGTCACTCCCCAGTCAGAAGCAAAGCTCTAGCCAGGCGCAGTGATGCATGCCTGTCATCCCAGCACTCAGGGAGGCAGAGGCAGGTGGATCTCTGTGAGTTTGAGGCCAGCCTGGTCTACAAAGCAAGTCCAGGACAGCCAAGGCCACAGAGAGAAACCCTGTCTCGAAAACAAACAAAAACAGAAGTAAATCTCTGAGGAGCACTTTGTGTGGGAGGTTTTGGGTGCATTCATACTGTCTTTGGAATGCATTTCTAGAGAGAGCCTCGCTGGGCTGTGGAATGAGCACCATCCTCCAGCCACAATAAACCAAGGAATGTGTTCCAGTCAGAAGCCTAGTGCTCCTAACCTCCCCCATACCTTGCTGGTTGTTTTAAGTTATTGGTTTAAAAGACCAGAAATTCTTTACTATTCTAATTTTTATATATTGGATAAGCAATAAAGCTAGATTTTTTTAATCAAATATCAGTGGCCACCTAGACAACATAGAAAATTCCTCAAATTGAATTTTATTAGTAAGCTGTGAACTAAAAAGCCGTCAGAGTGGTTTTGACTTTTCCCCTTAGACTGAGATTGTGAAACTATCGATCCTGAGACTGTATCTCCAGGCAAATGGAGAAGGGTGGCCTGCTCTCCCTATTGATTGACCCTCCCTTATCCTGGACCAGCATTTGACTGGGAACAGCTGGCCTTGGAAAATTGGCCCCTCAGTAATGCAGTGTACCAGAACTCTAGTCCTCTGTCTTATCCTGGGCTCTCTGAACCTTGACCCACGCCCTCTTAGCTTTCAGAAGCTCATCTAAAATGTATTCCTCTCTAAAGGCACGTGTAATATTCTGCTTCAAGTAGGCATTTTATCTTTCCCTTCCGCCTAGTTGCATTTCTTTCACCTTCCAGTTCTTCCCTTTGATGGCTGACGAATTGCCTCCAGCATTTTTAAATGAAAATAAATGCCACAATTTTTAAAGAATTTATTTCTTTTTCTTCAAAATGGTGTTCTTTTGTTGTCATTGGGTCTTTTATTCTTAAGAAAGCTCCCTGGAATGAAAATAAAAACTCAATCACAACAAAAGAAGTTATAACCCAAATAAACAACACAGTGCATTAAATATTGCCCTTAATATGTCAGTAACTCTAAAGAGTCTATTTTCCCTTTTCTAGAAACCTTCTCTGTTGTGGGCCAGCTGTTATAGAATCATTAGTTTTTTTCTATATTCTAATGCATACAAATAGGAACATACTTTTAGTGTGGTGTAGGCTCCAATGGAAATATCACAATGAAACCCACTGAGTTAGAAAACGAATATTATTAAAAAATTACCTGTTTAAAAAAAATATAGTGTAAAAGTGAATTAAATATCATTGGCTTTTGCAAATGATTTTCTCTTTTGATTCACAAGTAAATGTTTTTTTAAATATATTTAAGGAATATTTACTAAAACTCTGCAATTAAAATCCCAATATGTGTTGTATTTCTCTGGGAAAAATTCAAGTCTGTTGAGCATGGGGCTTTGCAAATAGCCTTAATAGCATACTTAGCAAAGGAATAGTCGCCAGCTGACCAGCTATTGATTGAATGTTCCATCATTTCCACAGTTCAGTCAGACCCGCCATGGTGAATCAGTCAGAGCATCCTCAATGAACCAACAAATGAGCAATCTCCCACACCAAAGGGACATGCCTCACGCATGGCAGAGGCATACATAACTTGTCATAAACAATGCTGCCGTGCCCCGGCGCTATGCTGACTTACCTTGGATCATCAAGCCCTCTGTTTTCAATAATGGTTCAGCCCTCTAATTGGTGCTCATCACACACCAGCTTCCTGTTTAAATATTCGTGAATGTGATCTATCTCTGCCTGAGGTCAGGGACCATTTCTCATATATACACTTTATCATTTTCCAGGACGTATAGTACGTGGTCAACATCTATTTGTCAAATGAAAAACATGTGTTAATGCTGAGTAGAGCCAGAGCTTACTATATGCCTGTGGTTCCCTTATCCTGGCTACTCATTAACACTATCTGGGGATCTTCGTTAAAAATACCCAGGTCCCATCTCCACAGCTGTGGACCTAATTGGGTCTAAGGTAGGGTCTGGCCGTTTCATCCAGACCCTGTATTTAAAAGCTTCAAGTGTAATTCTAATGGACAGCTAGGGCTGAGAACCGCTGCTACCCAGTGATGGGAGGCAGGCGGGCGACCTGGCAGGTGGTCCAGTAAGTCCTGTCATTGTTGGAGTCCCTCCAAGCAGATGTTCTCATTTGACCAACAGCAGCAGCACCAGCCACTCATTCGAAATGTTCTAGGTTGAGCTCCTCATCAACCAAGAAATTCAAAACCCTGAGTGAAAGCCAAGAATGTGTGCGGAATGTGTGGGTTTTTTTCCCCAGATGGCCTGGAACTCACTAGATAGCAGAGGATAACTTCTCACCTTCCTACCATCACATGTGGAGTCCTAGGGTGACGGGCAAGCACCATCACGTCCAGCTCAGAAAGCCGAGCCTTTTGGATGAAATCATGAGGGCTGCTAAGGTTTAGAAACTACTGCAATAAACAAATCGTTGTTGAGTTATAAATGGTAAGGCTGGGGGTATCTCAGAAAATCGATTTCAAGCATACTACACTCAGAATCTGAAGAAGATCATGGTTAATGAAACATCTCTAGTCCGTGGTCATTCTTAGAGCCAACATTCCTGAGTACATGAAAAACATTCCAGGCTTAGGAGATACCTCAATCAGTCACATGCTTGCCACACTCAACCATGAAGAAGACAAGAGTTCCAGCTCTAGTACCCTGGAAAAAACTCTCAGATAACACCAGCACACCTCTGTAATCCCAGCACCAAAGACAAGTCTGGCCAGCCAATCTCAATAAGTGGATCAGGTCAGGTGCAGTGAGAGACCTGATCTCAAACAATTAGGTGGGCTGGAGAGGTGGCTCAGTGGTTAAGAGCACCGTTGTTCCTGCAGAAGAGCCAGGCTCCATTCCCAGCACCCACATGGTGGCCCACAAACTCGAGTTCCAGGGGATCCAATGCTCTCTTCTGAGTTCTGAGGCCACCAGGCATACATGTGGTGCACATACATACAGATCATCGTCATCATCTAGGTGGAGAGGGACTGGGATATGGCTCAGTCGATAAAGTGCTTGCGGCACAGATGGGAGGACCTGAGTTCAATCTTAAGCATACACATAGAAAAAGCCGGATGTAGCAATGCGCACCTGTAATTCTAGCGCTGAGGAAGTAGAGACAGAACCTCTGGAACTTGCTGGCCAGTTAGGCTGGTCAAATCTGGTGCTCTCCAATAAGAGACTCTGGATTGAGCTAGAGCAGTGGTTCTCAACCTTCCTGATGCTGCAACCCCTTATCAACAGTTTCACATGTTGTGGTGACCCACAACCATAAATTATTGTTACTACTTCATAACTATAAGCTTGCTACTGTTATGAATCAAAATGCAATATCTGATACTCAGGATATCTGATGTGACCTCTATGAAGAGGGACATTCAACAACCCCTCCCCTGACAAGGGGTTTTGACTCACAGATTGAGAACCATCGAGCTAGAGAGATGATTCAGTAGTTACGGTACTTACTGCTGGAGTTTAGAGGCCAACAACCATATCAGGCTGCTCACAACACCTGTAACTCAGCTCCAAGGGATCCACTCTCCACCCTCCATTGGTGTCCCCTAACACATACACAAGCATGCACACACACTTAAGAAAGTGTAGAGACACAATAAGTCTGTTTTTCAAAAGTAAACTGGACCATGGCAGCTCAGTGTCAAAGTGGGTTCCCTAGTAAGGGGAAGAGGAGCTGTCTCTGACATGAACTCAGGAACTTCAAACCACAGGCCCAACTTTCCAGCCAGCTTTGCAGAATCCAGAGGCAGGACACACTCCTCCACCCTGAGGCTCACAGCTGGGAATGCAGAGCAGGGGAGACAACTACCCATCTCCTTAAAGGGCTTCTTCAGAAGCTTCACACTGGATCTGCTCAGCCTCGGGGAGTGAGGAGCACAAGGGTGCTGGTGGTTGGTGGTAGCCAGGAGGAAGTGACAAAGGGAAGCCTAGGGTAGTGGCAACAGCAGAGGTGGCAGAAGGCAGCCCATGATGTGGGGAGAGGATGTCTGTCGTAAAAGGCACCTTGTTCACCGCCCCCTCATCTGGATCCATTCGAGGGACAGACAGAGCACCCTGTCTGATAGCTCCGCAGCGAGAGCGCATCCTGCTCTTCCAGAGTTCTGGGGTCCCAGGACTCACGTGGGGTAGCTTAGTGTCCTTTAACCCCAGCTCCTGGCCTCCAATCGCTTTGGCCTCCAGGGTACCCTCACTCTCATGCACACACACACACTCACACTTAAAAATAAGATGGAATCTTTTCTTTAAAAAGAGGTGCGGGCTGAGAATGCCGCTCTGTTGGCAGAACCACTTGCCTAGGATCCATGACGCTGTGGGTTCGGCCCCCAGTGCTGCCCAACCAGACATGGAAGTACAAGCTGTAACCCAGCGCTCCAGAGACAGAGGTCATCCTCAGCTAACAGAGACCAAGATCAGCCTGGGCTAACACGAGGCCTTACCTCCCAGTAAAAGAGAGAAAGGGCAAGGGGCAAATCAGAGCTGCTGACTTACAGACAATTGAAGACGCAACATACATTAAGGTTGGTGACCTAAGGTTGGTAAAGACATACGCAGAGGACTCTAAGTCGACGCAGAAACACTTGCACGCCCACATTAATAACTGTTCACAAGGGAAAGGGGCTGTAACAGCCTAGAACACCAACAGACGGCGGCTAAAGAAAACGTAGCACATACAGGTAGCACAATTTTATAAAGCAGTAAAGAAAAAAATGAAATAGTGGCATTTTCGGGAAAAATGGGTTCAACTACAAGTTCTGGTTAGGTCTCAGAAACCGGTTTAGTCAGCTGGCCACATTCCTCCTGCACCCTTCCCTATATGAGGCTTTCTCCCTCATATAGCTGCAGCAAAAAAAATCTCCATACTTTAGATGTAGTTCATGTCCTCCTCCTTTCATTTCATTTTTCATTCAATTATGTTAAGTGAAATAATCCAGACAATTGTCAGAAAGACAAATACCATGTTTTAAGTTTATGAGCGTGTGTGTGTGTGTGTGTGTGTGTGTGTGTGTGTAGGTCTCAGAACTAGAAAGGGGCTCATGAAGGAAGGAGGAGATCTTAAGCATGGCGGGAAATAGAGACACATGTAATGTACGGTATGTAAGCAAAAAGCAAAAGAAGACACTAACTAGTGGGATGGAGCCAGCTGGACCAGGCAGAGTGAGTAGGCAAGCGAAAGGGAAAACAAATGAGAACAGTGTAATAGGTGTGTTTAAAGGCTGCCTGGTGATACCTGTTATGCTTTATGATAACCTAAAAATTGAATTATAAAATTAAAACTAATAGACCCGGAGTTAGGAAAAACACTGGGCATTGGGAAGAAGATGGTGTTTGACAGTTTGATAGCCTTTAATCTTACAGCAGGAACACATGACAATAGCAATTGTGTTCTTTGTAGAGCTCTGAGATCATTTTTGGAGGAATGAAGACCAGCGGGTGGGGTGGGAAGGAAAAGAGCAGGCTTCCAGGAAGAGAGATCAAATACCAGAAACAGCGGCATCTGTTGACCAGGATTTCTGCCATCTCTGAAATTCTTTCTTGTTAAAAGTCTCCAATAGGCTGTGTGTGGTCGTGCAAGCCTTTAATTCCAGTACTCAGGAAGCAGAGGCAGATGGATCTCTGTGAGTTCGAGGCCAGCCTGTTTTACAATGTGACTTCCTGGACAGAGGACAGTCAGGACTGGGAGGCAGAGGCAAGCGGATCTCTGTTAAGACTTCCAGACCACCCAGGGCTATGTAATGAGACCCCGTCTAAAAAAAGAGAAGGGGGAAGAATGAGAGGAAGGAAGGAAGGAAGGAAGGAAGGAAGGAAGGAAGGAAGGAAGGAAGGAAGGAAGGAAGGAATTATATGAGAAATAAAAACAACAACTTTAAGGGAAAGGAGACAAATGTTAACAGTTCACTCTAAAGTCATCTAAAAAGTACTGTAAGGATCTGGAGCGATGGCTCAGTAGTTAAGAGTGCGCACTGCTCTTGCAGAAGACAGAACTTCAGTTTCCAGCATCCGGGTCAGGAGTTAACCATCGCCCATAGTCCCAGCTGCAGGGATCTGATGCCCTCCTGCCTCTGTGGGCATCGACACCCGTGTGTACATATCCACCCAGATACACTCATAAACATGATTTAAGATGTTTTGAGTAAACCATTTTTTTAAAAAAAGATGGGATGAAACACAGATTCTGTTCACACCAGAATCCAAGAATTGGGGAGCTTTCCTGAGTGCTTGGTGGTGGTGTTCTTTTATAGGTCCCTGATTGAGGTTTTACTTAATTTGCCCGGCCTTAGCCTTGCTCGGCTACCAAGAGGCGCTGAAATAGTTAATTGCTAAGGTCCCTCTCCTCTAAATTCCCTCAGTCTCTTCTGTGACAGGGAACTTAAAGGTGACTCAAAGCCACCATGACACAGCTCTGCTCTTAGCGAGTGTCAGCGAGTGTGGGGGTGGGGGTGCTGAAGGGAAGTGGATGAGGCAGAGTGACAGTGGCTGTGGCTCGAGAGCAGGTGTGGAGAGCCAGGCTGAACTCTGTTTTGAAACCGGCCACCTGTTACTGTGATTGCGCCTCTTTTTCCTGGCTCATGGGATTTTGCTTCAGCTGTTGTTCTCAGAGGGAGCTGATTTCCTCTAAGAATCCCACAGTTCACACAGCCTGGCGTTGTGTCTCCGCGGAGTCAGCTTTGCAAATCTCCAGTCATTCAATCTGCCAGGGACCTGAGAGCCGCCTAAAGGCTTGAATGACAGATTTCAAGGGAACAGTGGCAGTCTTTGAAGATGGGTTACAGATAATCAGCTTTTGAATTTTGGCTTCAGGGACAAAGAGCCGCATGGCTCTGCTACATAGGCTGGGATATATGGGCATTCCCTGCCAGAGTTCTAATTTTCTGTGTGCTCCATTTTTTTTTTTTTAAATAAAATGGAGAAGTGTTCTTCCATAGGTTTCTGTGATCCTGAGCCTGTTTCTCTTTAACTCTATTAACAGAGCTACATCTGGTGGTTTGGTTCCTGCTCTTTTCCTGCTAAGAGAACATCTTGCAGAGTCCTGGATGGGAATTTTGCTGAGTCATGTTTGGCCTTTGTTTCTGTTTTTGTTTTGGTTTTGGGGGTTTTGGGGTTTGTTTTTGTGTGTGTGTGTGTGTGTGTGTGTGTGTGTGTGTGTGTGTGTGTTTGGTTTATTTGTTTTGGTTTTCTCATCGTTGGCTTTTGCTCAATCTTGATCTACATTTGGTGGTCTTTTTATTCCATGATTTGGTGTTTACCCTAAAAAATTATTAGACTTTTTTTTTTTTTCTGCTGTCTTCTATGTGGCCGTGGCTGGCCTGGAATTTGCTTTGTAGACCAGGCTGGCCTTGAACTCAACAGAAATCTGCCTCCTGAGCGCTGGAATTAAAGTCACACACCACTATGCCTGGCTGTAGTATTCCTGCATAAGGAAAAATAATAAAAGAAATGTTATGACCTGTATAAATATAAGGTCATTTCTTTGAAAAGACAGAGGGATTGCAGACGTAGGTCTGTTCGCAGATTACGCTTGAGGTCCTGGGTGTGGTGGTGCACACCTAAAATCCCAGCATGTGGGAGACGTGACAGCAAGAAGAAAAGTTCAAGCTCATCCTCAGCTACAAAGTGACTTCAAGGCCAGCCTGGGATATATGAGACCCTTAGTAAAATTTCCCTTTGACTCTGAAATCCATCATATATGTAGGAGGAATAGCACAGGTTTATAGAAGTCTTACATTCGTGTGTTATAAGTGAATTAAGAGAGGGCTGCAGGCTTAGTGGTAAAGTCCTCAGCCAGCATGTGCATGATCCTGGAAACTACCAACGTGCAGGGAGAGAAGACAGAAAAAGAGAGAAGAGAGAAAAGGAGGGAGAGAGACAGTTAGTGAGACGAGGGCTATCACTGGGAATTTGAAGCCGGCCTGTAGGCCAGATTGGGCTTGGGCTACAAACTGAGACCTTGACTCAAAAAAAAAAAAAAAAAAAAAAAGCTGGAAATGTAGCTAAGTTAGTGAAATGCTTGCCTAGCATACATGAAACCTAAGTCCGATCCCCAGAACCTGATTCATTAGTGCAGTAAATATCTTGCTGAGCACTTTTGAACATTCCAGAAACTATTCTGGACACTGAAAACACAACTCTAAACAAAGCAAAACCAAATAAGAACTAATAAAATAATTCCAGAGAATGAGGGGACTGGGAAGGTAGCTCAGTTGGCAGCATTTCTCCGGGGTCATGAGTCCTGGGTTCGGGGCAGCACCACCACACTTTGTGGAGCAGCCGCCAATAATCCCAGCTCTAGGGGGTAGATGTTAGCATTCAGCAGTCCCAGGTTCATAGTGGGTTTGAGAACAGCCTAGGATCCATGAGATCCTGTCTCAGTTTTTAAAGTAATAAAACAGAATGGGTAGAAGGTCTGGGTTGAGGATTGCATTTGTTACTTTTCTATTGCTGTGATAAAACGCTATGATTGAAGCAACTTATAGAAGACATAGTTTGCTTGGAGCTTATGGTTTCGGAGAGAGAAGAGTCCATCACCGTCAAGCAGGGAAGCATGGCAGCAAGCACCAGGCAGGCAGCTGGAAGAGGGGAGAGCTTAGTCTTGAACTACAAACAGGAAGCGGGGATGGACCTTGAAATGGCCTGAGTCTTTGCTCTCTCAAAGCCCACCCCCAGTGACACACTTTCTCCAGAATGGCCACATCTAAGCCTCCCAAACAGCCACCAACTAGGGATCACATATTCACATGCTTGGATTACAGGGGACCTGTCTTTCAAACTACCACGGGGGTGGCTGTTCTATGGCGTGATCAAGCTGAAAGCACGGCTGGGTAATTAGGAGTCTGTCATGAGATGGTGCAAAGGCCCTTCAGACTAACAGAATGAAGCGCTACATAAACTGGACACCAGGGCATACACCTGGGACCCCAGCACTTGGGGAGGTGGGGGACGGGGAGGATCAGGCCTTGGGCATCATCTTCAGCCACATTTTAAGTTGTAAGCCTAGGATACGTGAGACCCTTTCTCAAAACAGCAACAAAGATAGAGGGATGGAGAGAAGATAGGGCCTGAGGAAATGTGATATTGAAGAATTATAGACACAGAAAATTACTTTTCTAGAAGCTCTAAATCCTAAAGGATGATTTTTTTTTTTTTTTAGCATACAGATAAGAGATTAGATTGCCACCAAGATGAGGAATCTGAATATAAAAACTTTTATGGGAATATAGTCTATTTCTTTTTAAAGATTTGGGTGTAGGTGTCTGTGTAGGTACCTACACCTGTGTGCAAGCAGAAGTAAAACAGTGTGATATCCTTTGAAGCTGGAGTTACAAGCTTTTGTGGGATGTGGGAGACCAGCAAACATTCCGGACTAGTGGGCCACCCACCCCACCTCACCCAGGAGTTTATTCAAAAGCAGCTGGTATGGATCTGCAGAATGAGTTTTCTGACAGTTCAGACCTGGTGCTCTATCCTCATAGCCCATCAGCACTGCTTGCCAGAGAGTACCAGTTTCTACAATCTCTTCAACATTCTATCACCCACTAAGGCAATTAGTGCCATTGGCACACCCTGCTGGAGTGTTCTCTCTAGACCGGCCAGCCTGACTCATTTTGTCTATTCAGTAATGACCAGGGATGTTTGGATAGCATGTGAGGGGGAAACAGACTCAGTGTTTCAGAGAAGTACTTGTCACCTCCATGGTAATGCCTTGGAGGGAGACCATGAAAATCTGGCCAAGAGCGTCTCTTCCCTCTCCTCTTGCCATTCTGGGGGTGGCGTGGAATGGAGAAGTGTGGGGTTAGAAGTCATAGGCTTTTCTTTTAAGGGATGCTCTTCCTAGAAGGCAGCACTTTGGGGGGCTTACATAAAACTGGAGGTACCTCCATACAGCCCTCCAGATCATAGGACAGATCCTTGTTTGTTATCATAAGCACGTGTTTCCCCCAAATTTCCTGTTTTTGAGATGATTTGTGAATTGAAAATTCTGTCCATGGAAGGAAAGCCATGTTATTGAAGCCTTACACAATGGAGCCACCCCAGCTTTAATCCTTTGAATAAGGCTTTGTTTCCCATTGACTGAAAACTTCCTCCAGGAAGGAAAGCTGGAAATATTCAGGAAGGATTTGTATTTTATTTCACAACAGCTTTGTGAGGAGGGGGGAAAGTCATCTGGAAGCTTTAGCCTCCCTTTCCTGGTGGACAGGCATCAACAAGCAGTTAGCCACTGTGGACAGCGCTCCCCGCACCCCAGGGACTTCCCTAGTCCACTGCCAACTGTGTTTTGTTGATGCTAGACTGACACTCACAGACGCTCATCCTGTGCTGGGCTTTCACGTATTCCCAAGACATGACTAGGAACAGGTGCACTCAGTTTATCTCAATTATTTCCGTGGGTCAAAAACATTTCCCTGATTCCCAGATTCCGTGAGGCTTGCGCTGTATACTCCTTAATTCAGGAGCTATCTGTTCACAAGAGAAAAAGGCAGGAATAGGCATCATCCACTGAACTCTTAAATTACTTGAAACTGCATCTCTCTCCCTCAACCCTGAAGAATCTTTATTTACTTTACAGGCCAACAATAATTTTCTTTAAAAAAGAAAAAATCAAATGAAACCAAGGAGCTGAATCCTTCTTATATGTTGGACAAAAGAGTCTACAAATAAGAGAGCGTAGCATCTAATCTCATAATGCTGCGTTACGGGTTGGGAGCTGGCTCAGTCAGGCACGTGATTGCCTGGTGAGCATGAAGAGTGTGCTGGCACACAGTTCCAAGCCCAGTGCTGGAAAGTAGTGGCCCCAGGGGTCACTAGCCAGCCAGCTTACCCTGCAGGGCAGAGAGAGACTGTCTCCCTGTCTCTAAATGAATGAATGAGCTGGGGGTGGCACACTCCTTTAGTCCTAGCACTTGGGAGGCAGAGACAGGCGGATCTCTGTGAGTTCCAGGACAGCCAAGGCTGTCTCAGAAAACAAACAAAAAACAAAAATAATGAATGAATAAACACATAAATAAAATAACAAACAAATACTAACAATAATAAGATAGACATCGGACTGAGGTTGACCTCTGGCCTCTCTATGCTTGTGTATATACATTAGCACAACGCATGTGTAACACAAAGGCAGCTTTACTTTTTTACCACTTATTTAGTGTGCATTTGTGTCTCTGTGTGTGTGTATGTGTGCATCCATGTGCACATATGCCACAGTGCCCATGTAGAAGGCAGAAGGCAGCCTGACCTTCTGAAGTTGGTCTCTTCCTCTACCGTGCTTGTCCCGAGAACTGAACTCAGGTTCTCATCTTCACCATGAGAACCATCTCACTGGCCCCAGAAAGCTGCTTTAAATCCCAACACTGCTGATGTGGCCATCCCTGCTCTGGGCTGATTTGCACTGCCAGTGTAAATTGTAGAGCCTAGAGCAGAAGTCATTAGGACACACTACAGAAGCCAAAAGGACCTCTTGAGCACTTGCCTCTTCCGAGATTCTTAGTGGTACCATTTTCATGTATTAATCCCTGCTGACTGAAATGCCACATGCACCCCTCCCAACCGTCAGCCCTTTAGAGCTTTGCCTCAGGTGCCAGTCTTCGGGCATAATTTGGATATTTGTCATCCTGAGAATCATGTTTCAAGTACAGATTGTAATTATAGGTAAGCTCCATCAGTGACGTTCCAGCGGAGGCTGGCCTTGGGCTGTGGTAGCCGCAGTTAGAGTGGGCAGCACCTTCACAGCTGTGAGGCCTGTCTGTTCCCATTACCTGTGCAAACAGGAGCAGAGCGGGTATGTCTTTGTTAGGAGCACACTGGGAAGAGTCTGGTTTTGGGCTAAGAAAGATAGGATCTATGACAGTACTTTGCAAGCTGGGCCTGCTTTGTCTTCAGTCAGGGAAGTCCTACAAATTACTCTCATTAGAAGGTTTAAAAGAACATTCTTGTTTAGCGTTTAGTCTTCTGTCCAAACACAGGTGCTTTTGAATCTGTCAGACATTATGAATCATCTCAAAGTGGTACATCCATGTAGATACAAATGATGCTTTGTCCAACTTTAAGAGAATCATGGACTCTGAAAACTGTAACTATTATGAGTGTTTCATGTACACTTATGCAGTTGTTAAATTTACAGAAGTCCCTTTTGTACTTTATAACTCCAATCATTTAAAAAGTGAAACTAATGTAAAAAGGCAAAAAGATTACACAATGGAATACTACACAGCTTTAAAAACAAAGAAACCATGAAGTTTGCAGGCAAACAGATAGAACTAGAAAAGATCATCCTAAGTGAGGTAACCTCGACCCAGAAAGATGCACTTGGTATGTACTCATTTATAAGCAGGTATTGGGCCACACTGTAGGATACCCACACTACAGTCCACAGACCCAAAGAAGCTAACAAGGAGGGCCCAAGGGAGGGTGCTGGAATCATTCAGACGGGGAAACAGAATAGACAGCAGAGGTGGATGAAGAGAGGGAATGTGGACGGGGGAGGTGAGAGGACCAGGAACAAGAAGGGAAACTGAGGGGGGACATCTCTTTGTCACGGTGGAGGCCTTCAACAGGGTAGACTCCTGGGTGGACATGGCTGTGACTCTAGCTGAGACTCCTAATGGGGGAGAGGGTGGGCATGAAGACTGAAGTAACCACCTTTAGCCAGGCAGGACTAGTGGAAGGAGGGGAACAACAACCCACCCACAAAACCTTTGATCCAAAAATTACCCTGCCCACAAGAAGTCCAGGGATAAAGAGGGAACAAAGATTGAGGGAAAGTCCAACCAATAATTGTCCCAACCTGAGACCCACCCCATGGTAGAGAGCCAGCTCCTGACACTCTACAGAATAATGATGTTCTGCTGTGCTTGCAGACAGGAGCCCAACTTGACTGTCGTCTGGGAGGCTCCAGCCAGCAGCAGACCTGGACAGATGGCAGCCAAGCACGGGGCAGAGCTCTGGGGTCCCTATGGAAGTGTTGGGGGAAAGATGGAAGAAGATGGAGGGGACAGGAGCCTCACAAGAAGGCCAACAGAGACAACTACCCCAGTCCCATTGGGGCTTACAGAGACTGAGACATCAATTATGGAGTGTGCATGGTCTGGACCTAGGCCCCTGCAACTATGTGGCTGATGGATGGCTTAGTCTTCATACGGGGAACCTGGTGAGTGTGTGGGGGTGTTTCTAACATGGACTCTATTGCCTGCTTTTGGATCACCTCCCCCTCTCAGGGCTGCCTGGCCTGGCCTCGGGGAATGAGGATAAGCTTAGTCCTGATGTGACTTAATGTGCTGGGGAGGATTGATACGGGAGGGCTCCCCTTTTCTGGGGGGGAAAAGGAGAGGGAAAGGGGAAGGTAGGGAATGGGGGAGGACTGGGAGGAGAGGAGAGAGGGGGCACCCTTGAAATGTAAAGTAAATAAACTGAAATAAAAACATTAAAGTAAAAAGAACTTTAAATATAATTTTCTTTCCAGTGTTGAAGAGTAGAGAAGGGCAGATCCCTGGAACTCACTGGAGAGATGGCCTAAAAGGTAAGCTCCATGTTGAATGAGAGTACTATCTCCAAAGTGATGGAGGAAGACATCCAACATGGACCTCTGAGCACACACATATCACACACGATATGTATATTCACATGGACACATCCACATGAACATACACACACACACACACACACACACACACACATACACCTGCTTTTCTAAGCTAGACAGTGGTTGTCTTTTCTTGAGGAAAGACAACATAGTGGATCAGAAGTACCAAGATGGCCCTTGGCAGTTTGCATTCTTTTTGTTGTTGTTGTTAGTGTTGAGACAGGGTTTCCCTGTGTAGACTTGGCTGTCCTGGACTTGAATTGTACATCAGGCTGGCCTCAAACTGACAGTGATATACCTACTTCTGCCTCCCTGAGTGCTGGGATTAAAGGGCACTATGCCCAGTTCCACATTCTTATTCTTAACAAGCATGCAGAGCAAACACTGGTAAGGACTTCGATGCTCAGAGAAGAAAAGCAGCTCCAACAAAGCCCCACAGCAGACATGAAGGCTACTCATGGTAGTCAGCCTTCCAAGGCCTCAGTGCACCATGAGGACACAGGCCTGTTTAATATTACAACTGAATCTGTGATGTCCTTCAGAGCCTTTGAGAGAGTTTTAGGTAGACGGGAAGCAAGTAGACTGGAGATGAAAATTGTACCACATTGCAAAGGCAGCTCAGAACAGCCTGGGCCTGCTGTGGCCTGTTAAGGAAGGAGCAGGGTTGGCAAGCAGCAGCACTTGAGTAGCAAGGTCTCTGGCTGCCCTGGATCCTGTTTCTGTAGAAGGAGGAAGTACCCTCATTTGGTGGGGTGCTTTCCACAAAAAGCTCTGCCAACCCCCATTTGCCAGCTTTTGGGATCCCATCTGGTTCACAGTCTGATGAGTTCTGGGATGGCCAGGAAAAAACTATAACTTCATGACAGGATTTCTCCATGTAGCCTTGGCTGTCATGAAACTCGCTTTGTAGACCAGGCTGCCCTCAAACTCAGAGATCCACCTGCCTCCGCCTTCTGAGCGCTGGGATTAAAAGCGTGCACCGTCACCCCCAGCTACATTTAAACACTTCCAAGTGTTGCTGGGAGCATGGTGTCCAACCTAGAATGGAAATAAATGAATAGGCTCGTTGAAGAGGTTTATATAAGTCAAGTAACATGAGGTAATGCTTCATTCACCAGGGTCACTTTAGAATTAAGCCACTGTTAGTTCCCGGCAGTGGGACCTCTGGATAGACTTGTGGCTCTCAGGTGTGGTGCCTACGTTTCTCATGGTGATTCCACTCCTTGCTCTTTGACTTTGAACAAGTTATTTCTGACTTTCTGTGGCTTTGTTTCCCAACAAAAAGTTATTCTAGTTCAGTGGTAGAATAACTTATAACTTATACTTACATATAAGGTCTAGGGTTCAATTTCCAAATCTACAATCATTAATCTATCCATCAATTAATTAAAAGAAAAGATGGCCTATAAATTAAGAATGCTAAAAAATATATACTAGTGCCTGACTTAGTGTATGAATTAGTTACTTTTACTGTGATAAAACACCATGACCAAAAGCAACTTGGGGAGAAAAGGGTTTATTTGGCTTACATATCCCTGAGCACAGCGCACTGAGGACAGCCAAGGCAGGAACTCAGGTAGGAACCTGGAGGCAGGAAAGCAGAAGTCATGGTGAGCATTTTTTGTTGCCCTGCTCAGCCTGCTCCTTTATATAACCCAGGACCACCTGCTCTGGGGTGACCACCAACAGTGACCTGGGCCCTCCCACACCAAGCATTAATCAAGAAAATACCCTCACAGGCTTGTTTACAGGTCAACCTGACGGAGGCAATTCTTCAGTTGAAATCCCTCTTCCCAGAAAGGTTTAGGCCTGTGTCAAGTTGATGAAAACCAACCAATACACGGTTCTAGAGGGATAGATGTCCATAAAGGCAGGGAAGACATGATGGCCAGAGCAGAAAGCTGAGAGACCACATTTCAACCACAGCAAAAAGCAGAGAGAAAACGGGAAACAAGGTTAGGCTATAAAACCTCCAAGCCCACTGTCATGACTTACTTATACCAGCAAGGCTGGACCTAAAACCTCTATAACCTCCCCAAACAGTGACAGCAACTGGGGACCAAGTATTCCAGTACATGAGCCTACATGGGACAGTTCTCATTCAAGCTACCACAGAATAAGCATTAAGAGCTGTTAACAGTGTTGTGATTCTTCTGTAGCCATTTTCATCTTCACTGAACCATTTTGTGAATGGGGCCAAAAGTGACTGTTAAAGACTCAGAAAGGAAGTTATCCCTCTTGGAAGAGGTCTGAGAACGATGAAGTGAGTTTGGCAACTTGGCCCTTCCAGTCAAGTCATGGTGAACAATGGGACATTGTGGAAACACCTCAGAGTGCAGTGACTTAAAACTGCAGCTCGTCATTGCTCATGACCGTGTAGATTGATCAGCAGTTCCAGCACAGGAAGAACTGTCTGCTGCTCTGCTGAGGAGGCAGGGACACCAGAGTTGACCTCATGCCCATGCCATCTGAGGCTCAGCTGGGGTTGCTCTCCATTGTGTGACCTCTTGAGCCTCCTCACAGCAATAGCAGCTGATTCCAAAAAAGAACATCCCAAGACATAAAGGGGGGAAGCTGATAAATTCTTAAGGCCTAGTCTTGTTGATTGCATCGTATTGATCAAAATATATCATAGGCCAGTCCAATATCATCAGGAGAGATGGTCAACTGAAAAGGACAAGTGGATCAGGAGATATTCCCGGGGCTTTGGAAACAGCATCTACCATAACTAAGTGATCAGTGAGGAGCGAGATTATCCTCTTTGTGCGTATGCATCTTCCTCTTTCTCTCTCCCTCTGTACGGGCATGTGTGTGCATGGTGAGGTTACACGTATGTCCATGTGCATGTGGAGGCTAGAGGTCAATAAGAGCTCTCTTCTTCAATCTCTCTCTGCCTTCTCCTTTGAGACAGGGTCTCTCCTGAACCTGGAGCTTGCCAATTCAGCCAGAATGAGTGACCATCAAGCCCTGAGGATCCACCTGTCTTAGCCTCCCTTTCACTGGGATTATAATCATGTTACTGAGCTCAGCTTTGTGGGAGAGTTTCTGAGGACCTGACTTAGGTTCTCATGTTTGTACCACAAGCACTTCACCACCTGAGCCGTCTTCCCAGCCCCTGAGATTTTCCCAGTGTTTAGACTGAGTGACTCAATAAGGAAAACCAGCCTGAGTTTGTGCCATAAATACCAAGAGGTAGGACTAAATTTTAAATGAATATAATACACTTACACATGCCCTACATAAGGTTATTGTCCAATGCATAGAAAGTTGTTTCTTCTGGTCTAAGTCATAATCAAAACCACTAATGAAAATCTGAAGGTTCTGTATTGATTGAGTAAAACACAGCAATGAGAAGAAACTTGAGTAATGACCAGAAAGAGCCAGATAACACAAGAGCCTCAGTATTGCAGCATCCCCACCTCTTCAGGGTTTAGATCTTTAAAAAATGTAAATGTTTCACATTTAATGTATGTGTGTGTGCATGCAGGCGAGTGCTGTGAGGCCTTTGCAGAATTTCTAGATTCTGCTGCAGTTACATAGAGAATTACAAAGTGAGATCAGCCACAATCCAGCCAGATTCTGACTTAAATTAAATTCTCCAGTGCCTCACAATTGTAGGTAGTCTGCACTTGGAGATGTGAAAAATGAATAGTTTAAAAGGAGAAAGCAGGAAAAAAAAATTGAGTAGTTATTTGGATGCTGGGAAGAAGCAGTAAGAAACAGCACCAAATTTTTGGGAGCTATAAGATAAAGGAATTGTTGTCCTGAGTGATCAGGAAGCTAAGTGAGACAGAAAAAAAACAGGAGACAATTACAAAACAAGGTTGGGACTCAAAAATTATTTTATGGTGAAGTAGCAGACATTTTCAGACATCCTGACATTCAGCTTACTTCTGTTTGGGAAAGGGCCCTCTTCCCATTCTTGCTTTACGAGACTATAACTTTTTCTTATTCATTTTACTATTTGTCATTTATTGAGTTGTTTCTACCCATTGTGTTTACAACTCACATAATATACTAAAGACAATCAAATACACAGAAACAAGGCTGAGCAGGGAAACTTGTCCAGTGAAAATATTTCTGGGATCTAGTAAGAGCTGCATAGTAAAACAGTTGCCTCAGAAAGAGGGTGGGTGGAAAATAGGGGGAATGAGGTGCCTTGATGGGAAATTCTTTAAAAGAAGGGGGATTCAAACAGGCCAACAGAGAAGAATAAGCTATCCAAGTGAGGGCTAGCAATCTGTCAAGAAGAGAATGCAGAGGGCTGCAGGCTAAGAACTCAGCGGCAGAGCTGTGGCAAGCACCACACCCCGGGCTTGGCCTTAAGCACCACAAGGTGAAGCAGAACGCAGAGGAGAAAAGTGGTGACGTTCTCGTGGGAACAGGATATAAAATGGATGACAACAGGCCTTCCGAGAGGATGGGGACCTGTTTAACAATGTGTGCTACGCATTATTTGCATAAACTCTCAGGAACTTGGCACCATCTGCATGTTCCAAGTCACAATCACAACCAGGAAAAAATAAGAAAAAAAATAGGAGGGGGCTGGAGAGATGGCTCAGTAGTTAAGAGCACTTGCTGCTCTTCCAGAGGACCTGGATTCAATTCCCAGTACTCACATAGCAGCTCTAACTCCAGTTCCAGAGGAACCAGACATAGGTACAGCCAAAATCCATATACACATAAAATAATAAAACTAAAATAACTTAAAAGAAAAAGAATTTCAAGGAATCAAAATAGGGGTTGGAAGACTAGGACTCTTCAGGTCCTCATTTGCAAATACTGTCAATAAACTTGCTATTCTATTTTACAAACTCATATACCTTAAATTACAGGTTTAACATTTACATTTTCCTACTATAATAATATCTCACAGTATAGAGAGTTAACCACGCACCAATTTCTGTTCTACGCTCCATCTAGATGGATCCATTTATCACCAATAACAACCTAAAATATAGAGGGAGGCCAAGGGCATATCTCAATAATAGAGCCCGCGCCTAGACTTCACAGAAGTAGAGAGGAGAGTTAAAGAACAAATTTAAACCCAGTAAAGTTTACAAAGCTACCTTCAGATACGCAGTAGTTTGTGGTAAATGGGGTATGATGCAGACCAGGCCAGTGCTTACAGGCTTACCTAGAGCAGCTTCTTGCAAACTTACATGTGTGTAGGAGGAGTCGCACTGCCAGGAGTCGGGGTACACGCCTTTAATCCCCGAGCTCAAGATGCAGAGGCCGGTGAATCTCTGTGAGTTCAAGGCCAGTCTGGTCTACAAATCAGGTCTAAGACAGCCAGATTTGTGGAAAAACCCTGTCTCAAAACAACAAAAACTAACAAGAGTCAAGTGCAGGATCTTTAAAACAAATTGTTGGTTTTCACCTCTGAGCTTCTGACTAGACTAAGAACTTTACATTTCTAACAAGTTCCCAAGTGTACTATTTATTAAAGTTTCTAGAACTAAGTTTTGTAAGCTAAATAATTTAACAACAGAAAAAAGGGGGGTTGTTGTTATTATCGTTTTTTAACGATTTTCGAAGGTAAAAATCTAAGATCAAATTGCTAACGTGGTTAGGTTCTTCAGAGGCCTTTTTCATTGTCTGAAAGATGGCTGTCTTCATGTGGTCTTTGTGATCACCGTGGCTAGAAGTAGGCAACTCAGTAGGCAATATTCATTCAAAATTTGGGAGCCTGCCTCCAGGTAGTTTATTTTAGGCATATTTAAGCATAGCATGATTGGGTGACATTTTTCCTGATAATTTAACCCAGTGTGTGCAATAAAGCTTATGATATCAATGACATCAAAACCCTTTGTAAAGTACATGTGACACCTTCGATAAAGATGGCTTCTATGGATTGACTACACGTGACACCTTCCATAAAAATAGGTTCTGTAGACTGACTCATGATAAGGGTCATGATAAGGGTCTAGTTCTGTAGACTGGCTCATGATAAGGGTCGAGGGGAGGATCCTGTGTGGTTTCAGCCACACAGATAACACAAAAGTCATCAGGCTATTAATGATGTCTGCTCCCAGCCCTCTGGGTGGAAAACAGGCTATACATCCCTCCCTTTAAAGCGACAACCCTGTGTGTTTTAGAATCCTGGTTCTCCTGGTGGTTATCTGTGAGCAAATATCTGTACATATCTCTGTACCTCCCACATCTCCCTCTTTTTTAATTTTTTTAAAGAGAAATTGTGGCTGTAATAGAAACCAAGATTGAATGCATTGTGACATAGGTAGTCTAATACAGACTAGCATAACAAGCTATACAAATAGCTAATAGGAGACTAAAGAGAGGGCTCAGTGGTTAAGAGCACTGGCTGCTCTTCACCCACATGCTGGCTCACAGCCATCTAAAATGGGATCTGATGAACTGTTCTGTCATGCAGGCACACATGCAAATAAAGCACTCATCCACATAAAAAGTAAAAAAATATATTAATTAAAAAAAAAGAAAGAAATGCATCTGCCCCGCAGGCCTCATAAAGGTTTAAAAAAAAAAAAAAGAATAGCTAATAGAGAGATGGGCAGCAGTGGTGGTGCATGCCTTTGATCCCAGCACTCTGGAGGCAGAGGCAGGTGGATCTCTGTGAGTTCTAGGCCAGCCTGGTCTTCAGAACAAGTTCCAGGACAGCCAAGGCTACATAGAGAGACCCTGTCTTGAAAACAAACAAACCAGCCAAGAATAGCTAATAGAGAATCAAGAAAAGAGGGAAACTATCTTGTTTGTTTGTTTGTTTGTTTGTTTGTGACAGAGTTTCTCTGTGTAGCCTTGGCTGTCTTGGACTTGCCTTGTAGACCAGATTAACCTTGAACTCACAGAGATCTTCCTGGCTTTGCCTCCCTGAGTGCTAGGATTACAAGCATGAGCCGCTGTGCCCTAACCATGATGGCCATTCAAAGGCCACTTGAGAGATTTTGTTTACTTTAAGTAGATCATTAATTTGACCATTGATAGTATGAGAAAAAAATCCTACACATTAAAAAAATACATACCAAGAAATTATTGACTGTGAAGATTATGCTTAAGCAATAAATAATCTATAGTAACTCTATTTTATAAAATTATTTTATAATTTTACAATCTATAGAAGCTTTATTTTATAAAAAAAATCATCACAATTTTTTTATGGGTGCTGGGGATGGTTTTTTGAGACAGGGTTTCTCTAGGTGTGTAGCCCTTGTTGTCCTAGAACCTGATTTGTAGACCAGGATGACCTTAAACTCAAAGAGATCTGCCTGCCTCTGCCTCCCAAGTGCTGAGACCAAAGGTGTGTGCCACCATGCCATCTCTTGATTAATTTCTGCTAATGTTTTTTTTCTTTAATTGTTGGGCTTGAGACCCGGGACAACCAGCTGAAGTGCATACTTCACATACCAAAACCTCCAGGTTCTCCTAGCATCCCTCAGTCCCTACCTGTTACAGGGTGTATGCCATACCCTGCCCTCTACCCTGAACTTCCCAGCCAGAGGTTGGGCTTCCTTACATAATGCTCACAGTTTGGTTCCCTCCATCTCTCTGCATTTTCTCTCCCCCTCCTCTCTGTATCCCTCCCCATAAGCTACTTCCCTGGCCTCCATGAGGCCAGGGAACCTGCCAGAGAGCTGCAGGGAATAAACCTGCCTTTGTGCTTTAATCTGACTTGAATTAGTTCATTTCTTCAGCAGAGAAAACCTATTAGTAATATTAATCGATCTACCAATCATACAGGCCAGTTTTGAAACCTCTTTTTGTATTCCAGTAATCATTCCTGGGACTATTAATTTAAAAAAGCCTAAAAACCATGCTTAGCATGGCAAAATAACACCATACTGTCTCTCATTACAGATGTGCCTTCTATCCCCCCTGACAAAAGGCATTTAGATTCTGCACTGACAAGCTGAGAAATAACATATAATACAGTCAATAAATATAACAGCATCATTTTTGCTCAGCAGAATTGTATCCTTGTCTCTCCAAGGTCTTGGCTGCATGAATTAAAGTCTTGCAGGTTCCCCAAGGTATCAGCTTCTTCTTCCTGGTGAGATGTCTCTGTCTCCTTTTGTTGGGTTTGTCATCCACCTTTGCATGTTTCATTTCAGTTGGTCCCCTGTGGGTTCCCAAGCCAGATGAGGAAAGGTAGAGTGTTGCCCATACTCTGGGCTTCTCTTAGAGAGTGTAAACAGGAGTGGGCTGCTCTCTATCCAGTCAGGCTGGGGCCTACTCAACTCCACGTCAAGATAAAGGTTGCGCTTCCTGCCACAGAACTCACTTCTCAGAAATCTGGTGACTGTCAGTCTGTTAATTTGACTATTAGGCTTAGAGAGTCCCTCCCCCCGCAGCAGCATTTGGATGTTTGTACTGGTGTGTCATTAACTTTAGTCTGTCTTCATTCAGGTCTGCATATGCAAATAGGGTGCACTTCCTCCCTTGTCCCTTTGGCCTCTCCTCCCTGCATCGCACTAGTGCGCAATAGTCCAACCAATCCAGGATGAATCAGGCATGGTTCATTTTCTGAAAAGACATAAGCATAACCTCACCCTGAAGCTAGAAGAATATTGGCCCCTTTTCACTGATTAATTTCTAGAACTTTGAATTAAACATACGGTTTGGGCTGCGCCTCTGTTAGGGCAAAAACAGAAGAAGCATTATCCTTTAAAGTAAAAAATTTAAAGTTAGCTTAACTAAGTGTAGCATAGTATATAGAGATTTAGGTGAGTGGTTCATACCCTCTTTTTATGTTTAAAAGTTACCACTTAAATATTTGATGATGTTGTTCCAAAATAGCCTGACCCTGTGGATTATAAGGGATTCTAGAATATTAATATCATTAATATTCCACAAATCACAAAATTCTTTAAAGCATTCCTAATACAGGCAGGACCATCATCAGTTTTTAGTTGTAATGGGAGTCATAGAAAGGAAAAGGTATATAATAAATGATTAATGGGATTTGTGGTTGTTTGAATAGGAATGGCCTCATAGATGTGCTGAATGCTTAGCCATAGGAGGGGCGGCCCTGCTTGCTTAAGGAGTAGCATTATTAGGAGGGGCGGCCTCGCTTGCTTAAGGAGTAGCATTATTAGGAGGGGCGGCCTTGCTTGCTTATGGAGTAGCATTATTAGGAGGGGTGGCCTCGCTTGGGCAGGTGTGGCCTCGTTGGAGGAGGAAGTGCCTTGGTGTGTAGGCGGGCTTTGAGGTCTCATACATGCTCAAGCTATGCTCAGTGTAGCACACAGTCTGCAGATCAAGATGCAGAACTCTCAGCTCCTTCTCCAGCACCATGGCTGCCTGCACACTGCCATGCTTCCCACCATGATGATAATGGACTAAACCTCTGAAACCTCAATTAAATATTTTTCCTTATAAGAGTTGCCTTGGTGTCTCTTCATAGCAATAAAACCCTAAGACAGCAACCAAGGGTATTTCACCCCTGTGAGCAGAAACAACCACCATATTAGAAAGTTATCAACCAAGACATGTACTTTATGCATCCAAATTCTGAGATATAAGTAATATCTGTTTGCCAAATGGCATTAGATTTTAACCCTTGAGGATTAATTCCACTAGCAGGTGGCAGTGAGTACAAGAATAACAAGAGTGGCAGGCCTTAATGATCTATTGTGCTTTCTCACAAGGTAAAGAGAATTGCACCTGTAAAGATTTTGCATTTTAATAAAGAAGTTGGTGATAGTTTTGAGAGGTCTGAAAAGAAAGCATTAGGGCAAGGAGGCAGCTAGCACATTGGCTTCAACATTACAAGATGCTAATGGACCTGGAAAATTAGAATGAGCATGAATATGAGTTATAAAAAATTGTTGAGTTCGTTGCCATATAGACATCTGAAGGGAGAGAAATGATTGTGAAATAGCCTTAGTAATGGAGTTGGTTTTAGGTGTTGCAGTTTCTAAAAGGGAAACAATTTAAGCACAATTTGCAGAGTCAGGTCAACAATTCAGTGTCTGAGAAACATAATTAAAATTAATTGATTGCAGTAAGTTCAGACTGTTGAACTATACAACAAGGGGTGGGTACAGTCTTTTTTTGTAGAGGATGTGGAATAGCTATATAAAACATAAACACCTTTTGAAGAGAATGAGCCCCACAGACTCACAGGGACTGGCATTATTGGTGGTTATAGTTCTGATCTATTCAGAGGACGCTAAAAAGTCACACCATGTGACAGATCTCACATGGGAGGTTGATTAAACGAAGGGATACAGATTCGGATTCTGGGTGAGGGTGGAGGGGAAGGGATGTGGGGCGAAGGAACAGGCCTTTTTTTAAGGGGGTGTAGTGCATGCGCAGGGGGAGAGCGTTGGAGTCCCTGAGTCCCTGGAGCTGGCCATGGAGTTACCTGACTGGCTAACAGGTATGGCACTGTTGGAGTCGGTCTGGCCTTCTTGAAAAAAGTATGTCACTGGGGATGAGCTTTGAAGTTTCAGATGCTCAAGCCAGGCCCAGTGTCTCTCTCTCTCTTCCTGCTATCTGCAGATCCAGATGAAGAGCTCTCAGCTACCTCTCCAGCACCATGTCTCCCTGACTGCTGCCATGCTTGCTGTCATGAGAATGGCCTGAACTGCTGAACTGTAAACCAGCTTCAGTTACATGTTTTGAAGAGCTATTTGTAAAAGTATTAAAGGCATTTTCTATAGGATTTTTAGATGCAATTTCAGGTAATATCCGTGGAGTATCTTCAAAAAAAAAAATCTTAAAGGGGATATTTAGGATAATATTATCTATATATCCTGAGTAACATGCTAATGCCACCAGCCAATTATTATCAGTGTGGAACAAATAATGAATCTGTATTTTATTTAGTAGCACAATGATTTCTGTAAGCTCTTTACTAGTAAGTGGTTTAAAAATGTGTACTTTCCATTATCAAGTCTTCAATATCTCATAAATAAGGACTTAGAGATCATAGCAGAAAATTATGACACACATAAATTTCTGCAACAATATTACCTTGTTGATCTGTAATTTCAGTAGGTGATGAGGAGGAAAGAAGGATAAGTAATTGATAAGGAAGTGAGAGCTACCAGCAGCATTATTTGCTAAACTAATAACTCACTCTGCTTCAGGTGTTATGCTTCTTATAGATTTTAGCAGAGAGTTTCAGGAAAGCAACTTAAAAGAGGGAGCCAAATCCTTAGTAGTGAGAGACAGAGAAGAATGTGCCCAACTGATATGACCCCCAATTTTTTGTGAGTAATTCCCAATTGCTTGTGTTCTAATTCCTCCTGCTGTATGGACACTGGATTTCGGCTGGGACCAGTGACCTTATTTTAACCTAGTGACCTTTAAAAAATACTATCTCCATCCTAAATGAATGTTTAGGAGTAGAGAGGGCAACACAGTTCAACCCATAACACGAGTTAATCCTGGTACTGATGTTGAAAAATCAAGAGCTAGCCACATTCCAGAACCAGGTACCTTTACCCTAGGCTGCTTTCAGGAACTCAGCACCAGTGGCCACGTCTTCACCAGCCACCAAATGCAACACATTTCCACTATCACCACGGGTCGTGTATTCTCTCCATGCGCATGCACTTTCCTCCTCCCACCTCCCTCAGAGGCAACCTTTGTATATCCAGCCCCCACCCACTCCAATAAATCTCTTGAGTGAAGTCTTGCATGGTATGGCTTTGCGGCATTCCTTGGCCTGATCTGCCAAGGCAGTCTTCTGCCAAGAAGCCCTAGCCCTGATGCTCGGGGGCCTCAGGGGTACAGCATGTGGTCATGGATGCACCCTTGCAGCAGATGCTTTTCTTCTGCTAGACAAGAAAGCGAGAGCACATATTATGCAAATGAGTTCAGGGTCACAGAGAAAAAGACCGCCATCCAACTAAGTATCTGGGCAAGGTAGACTTTACTCATGGTCAAGAGGGTGTGCTCTAAAGAGCAAACACCCCAGGATAGGAAGATAGACTTGTTTTTTGTTGTGTTTTGTTTTTGCAATTTTTTTTTTTTATTTTTTATTTTAACTCAGCTATGTCTTTTCTTCGCTGGCTGGGGTCCTACCTCACAGTCTTATTCAGTTGGCTAGTCTGAAAAGAGCTAGTGCACAGGAAATGAAGGAGGAAGAGGGAAGGGGGTCACTGCTCCAAGGAGAAAAGGGTCACTGTTCCAGGCCATCAAATTCCTAAATAGAGCATGGGGCCTTTGTGTAAACAAAGGTTTTACTGGGTGGGGAGGACTACAACATTTTCAAACAAGTCATACAAGGAGGGGAAGATAAAAATATCTGAATTTCTTGTCCTAAACACAAGTTTTATAGTATTTGTTAGAAAAAGTCATAGTTGATATTTCTTACACATTTTTTCGTCATTATTCCAAAGTAATGACCTAAATAAGACTACTCTATCAAGGCAAAGGGACTGTAGTAAGAAATATGTGGGAAAACAACAACAAAAAGAAGAAACTTGTAGATACACTAAAATATGAGGTTCTCACCCCAGCAGAATGACAACAGGCTGGACTTATATTCTGACTTCTGTCAATCAGTTCATACATTAGTACGAAGCCTGAGGGAATAAATACTTTTTAAAAAGTGAAGCGAATTCACAGATGCTTTCTGGGTTGGAATCCCTTGAGAATAAAGGAATGTATTATTGATCATAAGTACTCAATATCATTCCCTAAAGTATGAATAAATATTTCCATTTTGAGCAAACAGGGGCAGTATTAAAATGTGTCTCTTCTAGGTGGTCAGCATGCAACAAGATGGAAGGTCAGCCTAGGTTCCTGGCCAGAGTTAAAAACATGAACCACCAGTAATTATTTTATTGCCAATGTCTTATAAAAAGCTTAACATAAAGCAGATATTTGTAATCACCAATCAGTTAAATGAACAATATTTTCCCTACCTGTAATTACACAGTAAACTACATACTCCAGAGCCACCATGTCTATCTAAACATTGCATCCCAAGAATCAAATAAAGCCATTCCCAGAGATCTTTCATCTGAAGGAGTGAGGTGAGACTGGGGTGTCCACTCGAATCTTTTAATAAGTATTGACCATGGCAGTTTATGTCACCATGGCAGTTTATGTCACGTTAAGACACTACAAGACAGCCGAAACTTGACAAAGGCAGCTGAAACGTGATGCCCAGCTGGGAATCCCAACAAACTTCTGTTTTTGTTTGGTTGAGGGGTAGCTTGCTCAGAGCTCCTGTGTCAGGGTGGTGAAGGCATTAATGTCCAAAAGCAGAGATCTGGTCCGGAGCTTGCAGAGATGCTTTGACAAGTAATCTCTGCTTAAAAGAGGAACACAGTCATAACCCCGTCAAAATAAAAGAGAGAGAGCCCAAGTTCATCATGGTGTTTCACACCCTTCCTCCGGCACTTAGGGAGCAGAGGCAGGAGGATCTCTGAGAGTTCCAGGCGAATCAGTACTACACAGACCCTGTCTTTAAATTAAAATAAGACAAAAAGAGGAAGTTTGGGGAAACGCGGGGGAGACACTTTATTAATGGCGTGAAGTCAGCGCACGAGGTGGGTAGGTCAAGCGTCCACACAGCAAGGAGAGCCCTGAGAACAGGTAGCTAACACCCACTTCCGGGAGCCACGCGCGGCTCCCCTGGGCGGGAGAGAAGGAGGAGTTAGCGACGGCGCGCGAGAGCTCCGAGGTCGGTCTCGCGATATTTCTGAGTCCGAGGCACCACGCGTAATCTGGGTGCTGGGAGCCAGGGCTGGGAGGGAGACGGTTTTTAGCCCGTCCTACGGAAGCCTGCGAGGGAGGGTGGTGTCCACTCCCCAAGTCCAGTGTCCTGATGCCCAGCGCCAACGCCAGCCGTAAGGGTCAGGAGAAGCCGCGGGAGATCGTGGACGCGGCGGAAGTGGGTTTCCTCCTCCCGGGCCGGGAGCGCGCTGAGGGCGGGCGTGGGGCGACCGGGGCGCGCTTGGTACCCGTGTCCACACTTGCCAGCAGGCCGCGGCCCAGGTCTCCCGAGGCCCCACAGGGCCACGGCTGGGCGCGCGGCCCGAACGACGTGGACTGTTGGGCTTGGGAACCGTGACCTGGAGGAAACAGGCTTCGGGGATGGCATGGGGGATCGGGGGAACGTGCCGGGCTCAGCCGGAAGTAGCTGGGCGGGGGTCACTCGAGCCTTCCTAGTTTATCACGTCCCGCACGTAACACATCACTCCAGTCCCCGCAAAGTTTTGATAAAGCACTACTAATCGATAGCCTCTTAGCCCTCCTAATGTTCTGGCAAGTAACGACAGCCCTCAGCAAAACTGGCTTCCCGAGTATGTAATGACTTTTCCTTGTGACAGCTGCGAACACATGCTATCTTCATTTCCTTTCTCAGTGACCCGGTGAGGTAGGTAATGCAGTTCAGAGATAATCCTCAGTGACCCTTTAGCACTTTCCAGAAATCAAAGTGTGAAACCCTTCAAGTCAGGTGTATCAAAAGGGATTCTTTGTAAGCTCACTGTGTTATGTTTTGTTTAAAAAAAAAGTTTTCCAAAACTACCTTGCAAAAATCTAAGGAAATTATTTGTGTATGTTGTTATGTCTCGTAAATTATCAGTGCACCCTCGTAAGTAGTATACGTAGAAGGTAGAATATAGTACAGGGTAAACATTGTGAGAGAGTTCTATAAGAAAGAGCTTCTCATCATTTTAGAGGTCAAGTAAGATTAAATAAGTGTAGCTCATAGCCTGACCTTAGGCTCTGTGCCTAACTTTACAACGTGAAATCGATAATATTGCCATTGTCAAACTCACGTAAACTGTTATCATGAGGCCGGGTTTTAGAAATAGGAAGCAGGTGAATTTTCTGATCGTGTTTTACAAAAGGAAAGTTGTTATCTGAAGCTCCAGTGTCTAACATTGAACATCTGGTGCTCAGAAACCTTACCCAAAGCATTGGTTCTCTTTGAACATTTCTTCCTGTAATAGGAAGTTAATAAAACTGTAGGACTTCACCCTACTCCCTTCACAGGAAAAATTTATACCTCTCTTTTGAAGTAGATTAATTTCCTTTTTGAATAAAGGAGTTAAGATGCATTTTATGCATGTGTAAGTTACACTTGAGAATGCTGTTATGCATGATACATCCATGCATATATAATAAGTGTATAACCAGAACTTGATGCTTTTTCGTATATAACCAGAACTTGATGCTTTTTTGTATGTAGTAAGCACATACATAAGTGAACAAATCTCCGTCTTTTTAAATGGCTGAGTTCAAATTAACATGTTTTTGAAAATTAATACAAATTTTATTTATAGCTCTACATGCTTGTATTTATGTGTTTAAATTAAAAGTCATTAAAAAACCTCCTTTTTCTAGGATTATGCTAAAGAGAGATATGGGATATTGTCTATGATACAATCACAAGAAAAACCAGGTTAGTATCTTCTTTCTATTTCTAGGAGAACACTTCATGAAGTTTAAATTGGAATAACTTTGAATAGTTTAAATATCATTCATTACCCAATAGGTGTTACTACACTCTGTAAACATTGTCAGCTTGGAGTTTCTCATCTGGAAAGTAATATATTTCTTTTCTAATTTTTTTTTTAGACAGTCTTGTAAATTGTGCCACTTATGGCTGTTTTTACTTAATACCCAAACTTAAGAGTGATTTCTTAAGATAACTTAAGAATGTTATTGCATAACACTATTTTTACTGGTCCTGATCTCTGTGTAGCTGAGAATGACCTTTAACTTCTCTCTATGCCTCTTGAGTGCTGATTTAACAAGTGTGCACCACCACTCACAACTAGATCTTCGCATTTTCAAGTCTGCCTTCCAAGTGTTTGTTTGTTGAGAAAGGGTTTCTCTATGTGACCCTGGCATTCTCTTTGTAGACCAAGCTGGTCTCAAATTCACGGAGATCTGCCTGTCTCCGGCTCCGAATGCCAGGATCAAAGGTGTGTGTCACCACTGCCCAGCCAAACCTCAGGCTGCTTTCTTCTGTCTGTGTGTCTTTCCTGGGTTTGCACAGTAGATGCAGAAGTCTTATTCCTGTGCTGGCCTGTGAACCATAGTGTTGTCCTGTGAACCACATTTCTCCATAGCTGCGTCTTGGCCTTTGAGACTGATCTAGTTAGATGAAGTGGATAGCATACATTTATAACTTGATTTTTAGAACATACTCAAAGGTATTATTCGTGATGATATTGTCATTTATTGCTGTTTTCACTTACTGTTCAAACTTTACCCTAATCAAATTAGTATATGTTTAAAGCAATAAGAATGATTCTGAATGTTTTTTCGTAACACTATGTTTTCATTTGGAATACTCTAGACATCTAGTATTTTGTTTAGTGTTAGTACATAATGGTTAGCGTTTATCTGCTACCACTAGGTTTACATACTAACTCTAGGAAACCAGGTATGAGATGCGGCAGGCACAGTCGGAGCAGGGGTTCTCAGTCACCCAATGCAGTGACCCTTTATACAGTTCCTCATGTTGTAGTGACCCCAACCATAACATTCTCTTCATTGCTACTCCATATCTTTAATGTCACCGCTGATAGGAATCCTAATGTAAATACTTGATATGCAGGATATCTGATTATGCAGTCCTGAAAGAGTGATTCAACCCCAAAGAGGTCTTGACCTGCTATGTTACAGACTAGAGCATGTTTAGTACTTTCTTTTTCTACCACTTGAGTCAGCTTCCCTTGGGATATTGCCTCATTCTCTCCTGTGAACTCAGGCTAGTGGGAAAGTGTTAACTGCAGCCCACACCTATACTGCCTCCACCTGAGGCAGGGAATCTCAAGAGCCTTTCCCAGCATTTATATGTGAGTTCTAATCATGCTTCACTGGAAGGATATTCCACAGTTATCAGCCTGGCTAGCCTGTTCACCTCCTGTGGCCATTTTCACAGCATGAACACAAATCATTCTGTTAGCTGTAGCCAAGTCAGGTGAGGAGACATTGTATTTGGCCATTTAAAGGCATTGAAATATTCAGCAGATTTGCAGTGTGAAATGGTCCTGACTACGGTATAGACTATATTAGAAGGAGACTAGTTCGCCTATTGTTGTAGTTTATGCAGTAGATAATAGTGGCATGATTTAAGGTAGTGGCAGTAGTGGCGATGAATATAGAGAACTATATTTAAGAAATACAGTTCATAAAGGAGACAAATTGCATAGAGGAAAAACCCCTTTATCAAAGAGAATTACCAAAGTGATACTCAAAGGTTTTAAGCTGTCTGGCAGACAAGTAGTTAACGACTGTAAGTCTGAATTTTAAAATTGCTTTCCTGTGTATTACAGATAGAGTTTTGGTTCGAGTTAAGGACCTAACAGTACAAAAAGCTGATGACATTGTTTGGGTCCGTGCAAGAGTTCACACAAGCAGAGCAAAAGGTAAGATTGTCTTAGTGCTTATAGCTCTTTGTTTTGTTTTGTTTTTTTGAGACAGGGTTTCTCTGTGTATGTAGACTAGGCTGGCCTTGAACTCATAGAGATCTGCCTGCCTCTGCTTCTCTGCTTTGTCGAGTGCTGGGATTACAGGTATGCGCCACTGTACCCGGGTTGTGCTTTTTGGTTTTTGGGGTTTTGTCTGTTTGTGTGTTTTTATTTTTTTGGTTAATGTGTGTACACTTTTTAAAAATCTTAATGTATATAAGTGTTTAGCTTGCGTGTATGAGTGCAGGCGCCTGCAGAGTCCAGAAGAGGGCATTGGTTCTCGTGGGGTTGGAATTACAGGGGTTTGTAAATGCCTAATGTTGGTGCTGGGAACAGAACTCGGGTCCTGGAAATGGAGCACAGCCCTGAGTAAAAGCAGTAGATAAGCCTAACTTCTAATCAGTCTATTTGTACCCTGTTCATATGTTATGTTCTAACAGTTGTAATTATTTATGTAAGAGAATATCAGCAGAAACTTAGGGTTGTTTAAATCTCAAGTTTTATGGAATAATAGCCTTGGCCTACTCTTCAGCATTTTCTAAAAATTTAATGACATTTATATTTGTTATAACTTTGCATCTTCCTGCTTTTCAAATTTAATCATGCCTGTAGATATGTAAAGTAGGCAGAACAGCCATTTCTATTTCACTTCATAAAGAAGGATAAAGCTGCCTACCCAGCCTCATAGTAATTGGTAGAATAGGAACAGAATTCAAAACACTAAAACAGCTTTTTAAAAAAAAACTAATTTAATACTTATTTATTTATGCATTTTATGTGTATGAGTGCATGTATGCCTGCATGACAGAACCAGGGCATCAGATCCCGTTATGGATGGTTGTAAGCTAGCATGTGGTTGTTGGGAATTGAACTCAGGACCTCTAGAAGAGGAGCCAGTGCTCTTAACCTCTGAGCCATCTCTCTAGTCCCAAGCTAAGACATCTTTGTCTCTTCAGAAGAGTTTATTTAATGTGTGTTACAGCATTTATTTGTCTGTTCTAATATCAAAATTTTAGGTAAATGAGTTTTGATGAGCTTTGAGAAGTACACTGATATTTTTAAATTGGTGAACATTTGGGCCATTTATTCTATCAACAGATAATTACATTGTAATCTACTGTCTTTTTTTTAGACTGAGAATCTACTTTATTGTGTGTATTTGTGTGAGTACGTACAGATGAATACTGGGTTACAAGTGTGAGCCATTGTGGCTAGCTCGGGTACATGTTTTCTTTTTACTTTTTTGTTTTGTTTTGGAGGCAGGGTTTTTCCAGATAGTCCTGACTGCCTGAAACTCTGTGTAGACCAGGTTAGCCTTGAACTCACAGAGATCCACCTGCCTCTGCCTCCCTGAGCAATGAGACAAAGGCATGTGCCACTATGCCTAGCTGGTTAATTTTATTTTTAATGGTGTGTTTTTGGGTACAGGTGCCCTTAGAGGCCAGAGGCATTAGAATCTCAGAAACCGAATTTCACGTAGTTTTAAGTGGATGTGGATGCTGGCAAAGGAACACTCAAATGAGCATCGCTCCAGCTTCTGTTCAGCTGTTTAAACACATCAGCAAAGCTGAGATCTGTGATCCCTGTAAAATAGGGATTCCGCTTTGAGACCAGCCTGGGCATGTTGGCTGTGTCGGAAAAAAGAAAGTTTGAAATGATAATTTGAAATTGTTTTAAGATAACCCTGATATTTTTTCTTCTATGCTGATAGCAACATTTAGTTTTATGTCAGTTAAGTATCTTCTGTATATGTGTCTGTGTAAGTTTCTGTTCACTCTTGACAGAGGCCAAAAGAAGGCACCAGCTGCTCTCTCTCACTGCTCTCTTGAGATAGGATGGCTCACACTTTCTCAGCTGGTCTAGAAGCAGCCACACCTTACTAATTCTTCTGTCTATAGTAGTCCTAATTTGTATTCTTCATCATAAAAATGATAGCTTGTTCACATACTCAGGTAACATGGAACTAAGTAAGAAATTAAGTAGGAAATCAACCATAAATACTTCTGTCTGATTTTCATGAGCCTGAGTGTGGCATATGTTTGAGTCAACAGTTTTATAATACTCAGTTTTACAACTCACACGTGCATCTTTCCATGTCTGTTCGTGCAGGTATTCACTGAGTGATTTATTGTGTATTGTTTGTAGTGCTGGGGCTCAAGTACACACACACAAATCCGTTACTGTTGCTTTTTAACTTTGCGCAGAAGGATAGTGTGCACTGCTCCTGGTTCTCCCTGTGGAAGGCCGTGCCTTAGAACCTTAAACTAAGCATATCATGGTCCTCAGTGTCACTGCCAGGGCCAGAGAAAGAACAGCTGTGTTTGTTAGCACATGGCAAGAACTCGGTCTCATAAGTACTGATGGAGATAGTTGGGTGGACAGTTCTTTGCCAAAACACCAGTATTGACTTTTCTGTTCTGGGTTTTCAGAATCCTTCTGAGCAGACTATTTAGAAACACTTTAACAGAGAAAACTTGGACATGGTAGCACTGGAGTTAAATGTAGATTGTTGTGTTAATGAAGCCTACAAACATGGAGTGATAATAGAGCTTTTGTTCCTTTTTTTTTTTTTTTTCTTAAGATTTATTATTTATACAGTACTCTGCCTGCAGGCCAGAAAAGGACATCAGATCACATTATAGATGGTTGTAAGCTACCATGTGGTTGCTGGGAATTGAACTCTGGAAGAGCAGCCAGTGCTCTTAACCTCAGAGTCATCTCCATCCCCAAGCTTTCATTCTTCTATGTGAATAGTGATTGATGTGTTGAATGTCTTTATCATTATGACTTTTTCCATATTTAATTTCCTTAACATACATCCTAAGAAATGTACTTATTGAGCCCAGTGGTAGTGGCACATGCTTAAATCCCAGGACGGAGGTGGCAGAGACAGGCAGAGCTTTTTGAGTTCAAGGCCAGCCTGGTGTACAGAGTGAGTTCCAGGACAGCCAAAGCTACACAAAGAAAACTAAAAAATAATTATATCATGCCCATTGCCAGACTGCCCTTCATTAGCATCGGTCAAGTTTACTTTTATCCAGTTACCGTGGGATGCTTTTTAGTTTACTGAGCATTTAATATTCTATTTTTAAGAATTTGCTCATGTAGCTGGGCGCAGTGGCACATGCCTGTAATCTCATCACTTTGGTTTGCAGAGGCAGGAAGCTCTCTGTGAGTTTGAGGCCAGCCTGATCTACAAAGCCAGTCCAGAACAGCCAGGGCAACACAGAAACCCTGCTCACAACAACAACAACAAAAAAAAAGAGTTTGCTCATGTGAAAAGTAAATAGTCTTTACTTCAACCTCTCTTACCCTTAGTCAGTAGCATCTTGTTTCTTATAATGAACTTTTGTTTGTTTGTTTGTTTACTGTTTTTCAATACAGGGTTTCTCTGTTCATTCCTGGAACTCACTTTATAGACCAGGCTGGCTTTGAACTCAGAGATCCATACCACTTCCTCCCAAGTGCAAGGAATGGCCTGCCTTACAATGCCCAGCTGACTTAACTTTCTTTTTCTTTCATGTTGTCTGTGGTTTTATTTTGGTGTTTTTTTGTTTGTTTGTTTTGTTGTTGTTTTTGGTAGGGGGCAATTCAATGTTCTTATCTCATAAATCTTTTAAGAACTTTATATATATATTAGTCCTATTAACCATTATTCAGATCCCCTAGAACTGGAGTTATGGTTTTGAGCTGCCACATGCGTGGTGGGGCTCAAACTTGGATTCTCTGAAAAATCAGGCAGTGATCTTCACTGCTGAGCTGTTTGTCCAGCCCCTGTTCTGTCATTTTAAAGATAGGCTTTTTTCCCTTATTGTATAATTTAGTACTCAGTTTCATTGTTTACTGTTGTTCTTTTTGGAGCAAGCAGTACTCTACCAGTGAGGTACTTTGTCCCTCTTTGTTTTTTGTTTGTTTTGGTTGCTTGGGGGCTTTGCCGGGGTGGGGGGAGGAGTTCCAAGACAGGGTTTCTCTGAGTAGCCTGGGCTGTCCTGGGCTTGCTTTGTAAATCAAGCTGGTCTCAAACTCACAGAAAACTGACTGCCTTCGCCTCCCTGAGTGCTGGGATTACAGGTGTGTGCCACCTTGCCCGTCTGGCTGGGGCTTTTTTTGTTTGATTGGCTTTTGTTACTGTTTTTGGAGATAGGAATCTCATGTAGCCTCAGAGGCCTCAACCATGTGACTGGTTCTTGATCACCTCTAAAGTTTTGGGATTGTAGGTGTCTACCACTCTGCCCAACTTTATTCTGTTTTTTCCTCTTTGCTGGATTTTGTTTAGTCTCTCTGTAGCCCTGTTCTTAGTTCTTGGGGTTCATAGATGTGGAAACTTCTGTGCTGGTCTGTTCTGTATACTCTAGGATTAGAATATAGTATGCCAGGGACTATTCTCACTGCTTCAGTTTCTCCTTCCTGGTCTGTGGCCTTTTTTGTTGTTTTCTAGTTTTTTTGTTTTTAGTAGAAGAGATTTGCCTTTTAGGATTACATGTGATAAATTAAGGGATGCTAACATTTTTCTCTTTTTTTAATACTTTGCCCCTTCATGGTTTCTCTTCAATAGCAGATGTGTCAGATCTTGGGATGTTTGTTTCCGTCTGTGTTAAACTACCAGACTTTCCCATGTTCTCCCTACTCTGTCTGCTGAACCCCACCCCCAAGGGTGGCATCTTGATTGTGTTTTCTTTTTAGCCCTGCCTTTCCTTCTGTGCCTAGTCTGTGATTGATTGTGGTTTTTTTTTTTTTTTTTTTTTTTTTGTCTATCTAGAAAGAACTGCTCAGTGAGTAAAGTGCTTCCTGCCTTAGCAAAAGGTCCTGAGTTCAGATCCCTAGAACCTGTCCTTAAAAGCTGCCACTGTGGTATGCATCTGTAACTTCAGCCCTGAGGTGAGGGAGGTGAAGACAGATGGGTTCCTCCAAGCTTGCTGGCTAGCCAGTATAGTCAAAATGGCAGGCTTCAGGTTCAGACTGTCTCAAAAATAAAAGATGGAGGGCCAGCCAGATGGCTTGATTGGTGAGAGCCTTACTACCTGAGTTAAATCCTGGGAATCCACATGACAGGAGAGAACCAACTCCTACATATGTATTGGAGGTAGGGTGTATTGAGGAAAGACATCCTGATAGCAGCCCCTGGTCTCCACTTGTGTCTGCATAGGCAAGCACGCCAGCCCACACATATGTGCATACTCCATAGACATTTTTAAAATCTTGCCTCATAGATGTTGGCCTGAGTCTGCCCCCAGGGTGCTGAGATTAAAGGTATGTACCACCAGGCCCAGCCTATAAAACAATAGGAAGAGCAGAATTCCCTGTAATTTCCTCAGCTGATACTAGCCACATTTTGGTGTTTCGTTCCCCAGGATACAATCAATCTTAACATGCTTCTTTTTTATGTAATTAAAAAATTATATGTATGAGTGTTTGCATACATATATGTGCACCCATGGGTATAGTGTTTGGGGTCAACAAAAAGGTTGTTGGGTCCCCTGGAACTGGAGGTACAGAGAACTGTGAGCTGCCGTGTGGGTATTGAGAACTGAACCTGGGTTCTTAGCAAGGTAGCAAGTTCACTTAACTGCTGAACCATCTCTCCAGCCCCTTATTATACTGATAAACGAAGCAAAGTTGGAACTCTGTGTATGATTTGGTCACTGTGTTCATGTAAATGTCTACTGGCTGTCTTCATATTCTTAGCATCCACCTGCAAAGTAGGAATGCTCTGCAGTCCTCAAATAAGCTGCTAATATTAGAAATACTGTTAAATAAATAAGTTAAGAGTTAACATTAAGGAGCTTTGCTTTGACTTTAAGTGTGTAATCCTCAAAATTACTAATCTTTTAATGTTTTTTGGTTTTTCAAAACAGGGTTTCTCTGTGTAACAGAGCCTTAGCTGTCCTGATAACTCTTTCTGTAGACCAAGCTGGCCTCGAACTCACAGAGTTCTAGAGTGCTGGCATTAAAGACATGTGCCACCACCAGCCAGCAAATTATAAATCTTTATTATTTAAAAAAAAAAAAAAACTTTCAAGAAGTAGTCTAGGCTTCATTTTGCAGATGAAGAACAGAGACCTACAGTGGTTTAATAGTTTTCCTGTGAGACCACTTTGTAGAAGTGATAGGCTATGATCCCTGACCTTCTGATCAAAGTCTTGCCAGATGGTGGTGGCCCGCACCTTTAATCCCAGACCCATCCCTAGGCCACAGAGTGAGTTCCTGGACAGCCAGGGCTACACAGAAACCCTGACTTGGAAAATTCACCTACTCACCCAAGCAAACAAGCAAAAGAACAGGTTTCACAGTCTTTATCAGACCATTGTAAGCTCCATAGACTTCTGCATTCACTCAGGGTCTTTTTGTGCTGCTGTTGTGCTGTATTTTATTGCTGGATAGCTTTATAGTGCCAAGAAATGGGCTGCTTCTGTCTGAACTACTGCAGGAGCTAAATAAAGCGTTTCCTCTCAGCCTGCGCTGGGCTGTATAAGCACACCATATTCCACATCTTCCTACTTTGATCTAAGTAGTTCTGTAGGGCTGTACTTAGATAATGTCATTGTGATCATGTACAAGTTTTGGGGTAATTTTTATCATCCAGTACCTTAAATGCCTTTGAATTTGTTTAGTTTTGGTTGAATCATATTGTAAAGCAAGAAGAAAAAGTAGTGTCTTTTTTTCATGATAAAAATCTGTCAGTTTTGTGACTGCATAGTCAATAAATTAGATCTCGATATTTTGCTTGCAACCTGCCTTTTTTAATTCTTAAAATTTTTATTTGTTTTTGTTTTGTAGTTGTGTAGACCAGGCTGGTGTCAAACTCAAAGATATCTGCCTGCCTCTGTCAACACAGTGCTGAGATCAAGGCACACACCACTATACCTGGCTACCCTATCTTTTTAAAATCATGATTGCACTCTGGTTCGCATTTTAAAATACTGTGTGTTGAAAGTGGTACCTGTCTGCTGCCTTTTTGTTTGTTTGATTGGTTGGTTGGTTGGTTGGTTTGGGGGAAGGCTAACTCTTAACATGAAAGAATAGAAAAAGCATACTATTGTGACGTTTTATAAGTCAGTCTGATGAGAAAAGTAGTCTTGGAAAGATTAATTCATTTTTTAGGAGGAAATAGTTTTCTAGAATTTGATCAGAGACTTAAATTGTTTTGGAGAGAGGGATGGATGGCACGAAGATGCACAAGTAATGCTTTTCAGGCTGAGTAAGAGATGACGGCTGTCTATGAAAGGACGCGAGGCCAGAGCATGCGAAAATAAGACTCTTAGAGGACTCTTGCAAATGACATTTTACTGACAAGAGTAAAATGGCTTGAAGTTTTGAAATGTGGGACGATTGCAAAGGACAAGGGACTGGGGAAATGGACGCGAAAGGAGCTAGCCTGTTAGTGTTTGTGTTCTCTAAAATGCCCTTTGGCAGAAAGGCCTCTGTAGGTGGACCGCCCCAAAGAGCACTTGTATTCTGACTAGTAAGCACTTCATTAACACTTTCCTGATTGCATGATTGATGTTTCCATGGTAGTTAGTTCAGGGTCTTTGCCTGTAGAATATAGAACCGATTGGTTTAATGGTGAAAGTCACCTGAAATAACTTGTAATTTGTTAAACGTTACAGACTAATCTTTAGATTTGTGTGTCTGTCTGTAAATCTTTGATTTACTTATGTTCTCAAAAGAAACCTGTCAAATGCATTTTGTGTTACTCATAGAAAGTGGTGTTAAAACTTGTCATTTGAGTGTGGGTATTTTGGCTTTGGAAGCTGATAGATGAAAATGTAAATACACCTGATGGGTATATAAATTTTTACCTAATCTTAAAGTAGAGAAGCATCTTCATTTGTAAAACCTGAAGTCATATGTTCCTGACAGACCGTGGTCTTTCTGTCTTCTGCAGGGAAGCAGTGCTTCTTAGTCCTGAGGCAGCAGCAGTTTAATGTCCAGGCTCTTGTGGCAGTGGGAGACCATGCGAGCAAGCAGATGGTTAAATTTGCTGCCAAGTAAGTAAGCAATTATATCCTGTTGTCAGAATAAACAATGGTGGGAACCAAGACTCCCAGGAGTTTGGACCATTTTCATACATTAACATCAATGCTTCGTTTGTTTAAAAATGTAGTTATTTAAATTGTCAGTTCAGTGTTGCTTGAATACATTAAACTCACAAAGGAGAAAATATGGAGCACAGGCTTGTGATTCATTTAGAACTGCTGAAGCTGCACTCTTCACAGACAAGTCACATTACTTTCAAGTAGAGCAACAAAAAGCCTGGCATCCTCAACAGGGCACAGCAACTTGATTTTGCTGTGTTTGTTGAGCTTTGTTTCCTCCCTCCCCCCCACCTACTTTGAGATTTGCATAATGAGCAACAAGTTTTCTAACTAATAAAAGTACGTAAAATAAGTCAGTGTTTTTGTAGCTGATTTTCTTATGAAGGAAGTCGTACTTCTATTAATAACTTTTAATTTTGACACCAAAGAGTCTAGGGAGAAAAGAGATAAACCTTGCTTTTTCCCTAGCTGCAACGGAATTGCTGCCTGGCTCAGAGCTCTGTAGAAGCACATTGTTGTTTGGCTTCCAAGAAGCAGGGCATTGAGATAGGAAAGAAGGGCCGTGGGTGCTCTGACTCTAAGGGGAGGAGAGTTTTGTGTGCGGTTCATGATGTGACTGTTTTCTTGGCATGTTCTTCTTTTAGTAATCCCATGATACTGATTAAAGGAGTCATGGCAAATGCATGGATAGGTCTTTACTTGTTGTTGCTGTTGTTGTAGACAGGGATTCTCTGTGTAGCCCTGGCTGTCCTGATCTTGAGATGTAGACCAGGCTGGCCTTGAACTCACAGAGATCCATCTGCCTCTGCCATTCCCTACTCCCCAGTGCTGGGATTACAGTCATGTGCCACCACTGCCACTTCCGGCTTGGTCTTTACATTGTAAGTAATAAATTTCACAATGTAGGTGTTTTTAAAATAAGTTAAATCTAAAGTTAATAATTTTTCCCCCAGACAGTGTTTCTTTGTGTAGCCTTGGCTGATCTGGACTCCCTTTGTAGACCAGGCTGGCCTGGAACTCACAGAGACTCGCCTGTCGTTGCCTCCCAAGTGCTGGGATTAAAGGCCTGCACCACCATGCCTGGCCCCCTGTTTTTTTATTTATTGTTTTTAAGTTTTTGTTCTTTAGATGTAGGCTTTCTAAATTTTTTAAATTTATTTTTATAGTTATATGTGTTTATGTGTTGCTTATGTGTATGTATGCCATGGTGTGTGCCTGGTGCCAAGAGGCTAGAAGAGGCCATCAGACCCTCTGAAACTGGAGTTCAGATGGTTACGAACAGCCATGTGTGGGTTCTGGGAACTGAACCTGAGTCCTCTGCAAAATAGCAAGTACTCTTTACCACTGAGCCATATCTCCAATCCCTAGATGTTTGTCTTCAAAGACAAGTTAGTGCATATGGAATCTTGAATTCTAGAATTGGAAAGAATCTAACAAGTGATCTAGTATAGTGTCTGACTTTCCCTGGCCCCAAGGCAGTGAAGTGCTAAACAGCTGAGTTTGGTTTAGAGATTTACTTAGATCAGTTTTATCCTGTGTTTTAACGTTTTCAGCACCATGAATATCCTAACTCGCTGGTAAATTTAGTAGTTTTAGTTCTATTGGTGTGGTAGCCCTACCTCTTCCTTGGTTGTAGACCCGCTGTCAGAGACCCACTGTAGTCATCTTTCTGCTCATGAAGTTTGTTTTCATAGGCTTATTTGTGCTTGTGAAATACTTTTTTTCACCCACATCTGGAGGTCAGTTTATATCCACACCTAAATAAATGTCTGGTCCCTAGTAATAAGCTGTATCTCCATAGAAAACTTTCTGTACAGTAAAAAGGATGGCCGTGGAAACCACAGATGTACATGCTAAATTATTTAATATACTTAAAATACTAGGTAAACTCGGTTAAAGATCAACCTTAGACAAAAAAGATCTATGGATTTTTGTCTTTTATATATTATTTAGTTCTGGGAAACTAATCAATGATACTGATGGTTTTACATAGCACATACTTCTTCTATTAGGTTGTTATAACTTCAATGTTAGATTTCTAAAGAAAATATTACAGTTGAAAAGTCAGCCCTAGCCAGGGTAGTGGTGGCGGGGAGCTGTGGTGTGCGCCTTTAATCCCAGCACTCGGGAGGCAGAGGCAAGTGGCCCTCCAGGTTTGAGGCCACCCTGGTCTGCAAATCAGCGAGGGCTACACAAAGAAACCTTGTCTTGGGAAAAAAAGAAGAAAGAAAATTGATTAAGTCTTAATATTCATTGAGGGCCTCCTACTAATGGTGGGCAGTCAGTATATGTGACATCTAACAAAAAAGAATTGACATGGTTTGGATCTTTCGGGAGTTAAACAAGTAACAGTAATTGATCTGTCAGCCAAAACTTAGCCGGTAGAAGTACTTACAACTAGTTTCCTGAACAGAATGGAGTTAACCAATGTCCCCTATTTATAAATTAAAGAAAGGCCAGGCTTCGTTGCAGAAACCATAATCAAGAATAATTTTTCTTTCCTTTTTTATTTTATTTTTTTCCTGTTGCCTTTTTTTAATTACTTTTTTAAAATTTATTTATTTATTTATCTATCTATCTATCTATCTATCTATCTATTTATTTATTTACATCCAATTGTAGCTCCCTTCCTCCTCTCCTCCTGGTCCTACCCTTTCTCTTCTACCTCTTCCCTCTCCCTTATTCCTTAGAAAAGGGGAGTCGTTCTCCCCCCCACACACACACCAGCCCACCCTACCACATCAAGTCGTATCAGGACTGAGTACATCCTCTTTCCTTGTGGCCTGGTGAGACGGCCCCGTCAGGGCGATGTGATCATTTTAAAAGCAGGCAGTAGAGCCCATGTTGGAGACAGCCGCCCTCCCCAGCTCCTTACTAGGGAACCTACATGAAGCCCAAGCTGCCCATCGGCTACTGTGTAAGGGCCCTAGGTCCAGTCTATGCATAGTCCTTGGTTGGTACTTCAGTCTTCACAAGCCCTTCTGGGCCATGGTTAGTTGGGCTGGCCAGTTGATTAAGTCCGTGAAGAATTCCTGAGTTCAGTTCCCAAAACCCACTGAGAAAAGCCAGGCATGGTGATGTGTTCTTGTTATACCAACACTGGGAAGGCAGAGACACGATTCCTGACGCTTACTGATCATCCAAGCTATTGTACTAGGCAAGTTCATGAGCATGCGAGACCCTTTCTCGAAACCATGTTAGATGATTTTTGAAGAATCATACCCATGGTTGTCCTCTGACCCCATGGGCATTCATCTACTCACAAATACAAGAAGTGAATTTTCTTGTAAGCAGAAGAATGTAGATAAATCTATATTCGTAGTTTATAAAGTAGAACTCAGTCAAGATCTAGATGGTATTTGTACTTATCAGGCTGTAAGTTGATTTTGTTTGTTTGTGTGTTTATTTGTTTGTGACAGGGTTTCTCCGTGTAACCCTGGCTGTCCTGGAACTCACTCTATAAACCAGGGTGGCCTGGAACTCACAAAGATCCTCTTGCCTCTGCCTCCAGAGTGCTGGGATTAAAGACATGCACCACCACCACTACCACTCGGCAGTTGAATTTTTTTTTTAAAGCATGTATCTATCATTTAGTGTGTTAAAAATTAGACTTTCTACAATTAGCAATGTATAGGGAAAGGTAAGCTATTACAGATTATTAAGCTTTTAGTTATATACAAGTGATGTAGCCAGTTTTAAACAATAGCCTTAGCCCATGGTACTTAGATTATAATTATATAACTTTTAGCCCTGATATGCTAAAGAATTAAGCCCGTGTAATTAATAGTAGGTGTACTGATGGCTTCTGTTACCTTGTGAAAAATGACAAAGACTCTTGGTGATAATTGGTAGTTGTTTTGGGTTGCTTAACAAGACAGTTTTCTTAAGAAGTGGTGCAAACTCCAGATGAGTTGTAGCACTGGGTTTGGGCTCTCCCTCTCTTTCTCTTTAACTGGAAATACAGGATTGAAATAATTGAGGTTTTGGTTTTTTCTTTTGTTTTGTTTTGGGTTTTGTTTTGTTTTGTTTTGTTTTCCACGAAGGTTCTGATTCTAGGATAGGGCTCACCTTGTAGCCTCTGTATTATCTTGCCTCTTCATGATGTTAGTTCAAAGCTCTATGCAGTATAGGTCTACTTGTTAGACACTGCCCCTAAGTTATTCAGAGTCAAATTAGAGGAGAAACTTTAAAATTCACTGTTAGGTATAGTGAATGGCACACCTTTAATCCCAGAACTGTGGATATCTTGAGTTCAAGGACTGCACAGTGAGTTGTAGGACTATACAGTGAGACCCTGTCTCCCAAAAAACAAAAAAATAAAATGTAAAGATCTATATGTATAAAATTATGCAACAAATGAGATGCATAGTCTTAGAAGAGGAGTTAAGTGAGCATATTTCTAGATGTGTCTGTGAGGTATCTGTGGAAGAGATTGACTGGGGAGATAAGCCCCTGGGCAGCCCTCCACCATGACGGCTGAAATGCTGAAGCCCACAGCAGACCTCTAAGCTGGCCTAACACTAATGAGCCTGTCTGTTTTATAAAGTGTTAAGTGCTTCCGAAGCAGTCAACCCATTATTTAAAGGCGTGCTGTGAAAACACTGGAGAAAAGGAGTTGTAACGGAGTTTCTTGTTTGCAACCACAGTTACTTTTTCTGAATAATTTCAGCAATAAAGAATTTAATAGTTATAAAACATAAAACCTTGATGTTGCCAGATAGATCTAATAATCACACATACTTTTGAGAAGGCTTTGGCTTTTCTTTCTTACCAGTATGGCCTTCAGCAATGTATTTTATAATTTCCCTAGCTCCCATTGCAAGGAATGGGGTGTGAAATCACCCCGAGAAGCAGCTGTGTGGTAATGCAACACTGTGGGTTTAGAATTCAAAGTAATGGTTTGCCTTCTGCTAGGCTTCTGTAAGCTTCTGCTGGCTGACTGGTCTTGTTATCTGTACTGCCTTGCAAGCCTTTATTGCATAGCTGTAGAAGCTAAAACCTCCACAATGGCTCTGTCTTCCCCCTAGTGAAAATGTTTCTGGAACCTTCAGATATGACCATTCTTTTAAATTATATTTTTTAAAAACTTTTAAATTTTTTTTATGTGCATTGGTGTTTTGCTCCTAAGTATGTGTGTTTGAGGTTGTCAGATCCTGGAGTTACAGTTGTAAGCTGCCATGTTGGTGCTAGGAATTGAACCCAGGTCCTCTGGACAAGCAATCAGTGCTCTTAACCACTGAGCCATTGCTCCAGCCTTGAATTAGATTTTTTTCCTAAAGTAGTACTTAAGACATTGTCAGTTCTGTTGTGTGACATACACATCCCTAAAAATGCATATGAAGCTGTGTGATAAATCATAGCTTATAGGTAACTGAGGTTAATGCTATAATGCTGAGAAACTAGTCAGTGGCAGATTTTGAGGGTAAGAATTTGACTTTTTAAAGGTAGGTTGAACAACTTTACAAATGTTGGGTAGAGTTAATAAATACACAGGTAGTAAATATGACACTTTACCTTGAAAAAATATCAGATTTTCTCATGAAAGAGATGTAGCTTGTGCTGTTGTGCAGTAGTTATGGAAGTGGCCTGGAACTGGAGGGGAGATGGACATCGAGTACAAGTAGGCCTGGCTAATAACCAAGGTCACGGGGTGTTAGCAGTTTGTGTTCCAAATGTTCGTTCACGTTTGAGGTCACCCATATTACCACTGGGATCATCGGCCTTGTGTTTCTTCTTGGTGATGTCTAACATAGACAAATAATGAATTATCTTGTCATTGTTCTGAAACAAGTGTACATTAAAATTGTCTTCCTGAAAAAGGTCTGATCTTTCTGCTAACTACTCCTGTGTGGAATGAGGAAAATAACAGGTGTGGAAGATAGCTTCAGAGTTTTGGGAACTCAGTAGAAATAACCTCGATGCTACCCATCACCGTGTTTCTCACCCAGAACTCCCTTAACTCCGCTGCTTTCTCTTCCTTGTTCTACAGACTTGTGCTTATCTCACACTGAGGGCATTGGGTGGCATCGTGGCATGATCTGTCCCTCAGCTGGGCTGGGCAGTCTTGGGAGTCAAGATTTAAAACTTACAGGCTTGAGATACTTTCATTAGTTAGTAGAATTCTTGAGAGCCTTTTTTTTAATCCTTTAATTTATAAGTATAATTACACAAGAAAAACTTGGAAAACAATGAGTTCTGCAGAATATGCAGTGGCCTCCTATTAAGATCAAAACAGCACATAACCAACTTCTAAACCAGTTCTGGGTGTTGTGCTTAAAATGAAAAACTTACTTATGTTTTTAGCTGACGTTAAAAATTTGAGGACCAATGAAGCATGAAGTGATTGAAAAAAATATTTTGTATGTAGCACATTGTTTGGGGGAAGCCAGCTGCTTAGGGAGTGGGCCAGCTAACAGTTCTGCCAGAATCTCGTTTAGAAAATAACACCCACAGAAGTATGTTTATAAGGAGAAGGCTGCTTTTAATCCTCACTCAATTTTCATTTTTTACATGTGAAATGCCTGCGGATGATTTTCCTACAGGAAGAGCACCTGAATGCCGTTGGCTTTCTAGGTGTTTCCATTTTGAAGAACTGCAACCCAAAGACACTGAATAATAAAACATGTGCTCTCTTATACAACAAAGTGGGAGAAAGAATGGCATTTATATGTTAATTCTATACAGCCCTACGTTTAACCCTATTCCCATTGGCCTTTACCAGGTGGAGAAAAGCTAGGGCTCCACTATTAAAAATACCAAGTCAGATAGTTCCAGCTGGGGTTTCCTAATCACTTAAAAGGCAAAATTCAAGGTCACTTTTAATATCTTAAGTAGATAATGATCTTAGCATTTACTTTAGATATTAAATCTGAGCTCCTTGTCTTTTGCCTTATTGACTAAACTGTATTGCTAATTTTGAGCTTTTGAATTTTTTTTTTTTTTAAAGAAACATTGATGTTTAATGTGGAGGAAAACCTGTGGCCTGGGATCATCCAGTTTATCAGTATTCTCACCCAAAAGTTGGCTCACTAATTAGATTCAGTGCCATAGCAGATCATTTTAATCAAACTGTTGGAAAGATCAATTTTCTTGTGACTGAATGAATAGAAAAATGAGGCAACTGAATGAATTACACAAGGAAGTTGACACATCTGACTCCATAGGGATTTGAAGGCCAGAATCTTAATTGTGTCTGAGATGGTTAATGGTCTTTCTGTAGATGAAATTTCTCTGAAAGCAGAACATGTCTTCCTGTGCAAGGCTGCTCTTTAACCTCACTTACCTGGTTCTTCAGAGAGTTGAGCAAGAAGGCAGACTTCTTTTTTCTTTTCAAATATTCTTTTAATTCAGTGTCATTTAAAAGTTACAGAACACTTTGTATTGGCTAAATTAAGTCTTATAAAGTCAGATTTATTTATTTATTTATTTTTGGTGAGATGCCCTGGAAGCCTTTCAGTATCAGCTGTTAATAGAGGACAGCAGTTAATAGAAATGCAAGTTTTTGAGTTTAGGGCTGAGCTTATAGTAGCAAGTTTAAAGAACTATAACTAAATGGATAGTATAGTGTCAGAGTTTGTTGTGTTTGAGATGGTCCCTCTCACTCTGGAGCCCAGGCCAACTTGGAGCTTGCTATGTAGATGAGTCTGACTTCAATGTCAGCTCGCCCTGCCTATGCTTTGGTAGTTTATAAAGTTGAAAATCACTCTTTGTGCTTGTTCGGCATGCTTCTTAAACGTTGGGCCGTTTTGATTCTGAAAACAACTTGTTCTCTACATAAATATATGTATTTGACTTCATTTTTCCTTGTATTAGTCATCGTGGTTAAATGATTTATTGATAACTGGTGAGTCATAAGTATATTCCTTATTTTCTAATGAGTCACCTAGTTACATACTAGTTTTATTTTCTTTCCTTTGACATATTTCACCTAAAATAGATTGATTGGTTGATAGGTATAAAGTTAATACCCACCAACCCAATGTAATAGTTTATTATATTAACTATTTGAGCTGTGAAATAGAAAAAAAATAGTACTCAGAAGTCTCACTGACTTAGAAAACGTTTGTAGCACCTGTTCTGATCTAGACACTTGGCTGAGTTTAGAAAGAGATTAAACACTGCAGAGATGTGTTAGAAGTTCTCTGGTCAGAGTTGAAGTCCAAAAGAAGCCAAGTATCAACTTGGGTAAGTTGGTGGCTTAAGCTAAGCCTTTTCTTCGTTATTCATTGCTGCTTCTTGAACACTGTACCTACGTGCTTTGATTCTTAATTGGAACAAGTTGGTTATCTGTTAGGGAAGAATGTAACCCTGTCTATTCAACATTGAAATTTTGGATAAAGATGTTGCTTTAAAATTTAAGCCTAGGAGGCCTGAGAGGTAGCTCAGCAGGTAAGAAAACTGGTTAGTCTTTTTGATTCCAAGCTACATGGCAGTTCATAACCGTTTGTGATTCTAGTTGTAGGGATCTGACATCCTCTTCTGGCCTCTGTGAGCACTAGGCACAGGCATGGTACTCAGGAAAAGCACCGTGTACATAGCAGTAAATACATAAATAATTTTAAAATAAATCTAGTGCTGGTAATATTTCTCAGTGGGTAAAGCACTTGCCATACCATACAAGCTTAAGGACCTGAATTTGGATCACCTGTGTAAAAACAGGTCCGTAATCCCAGCATTCCTACAGGGAGACGGGAGGGTGAAGACGGGAATCCTGGAAGCTCTGGCTTACTAGCCTGACAAACAAAGCAAGAAATTACAGAGACCCTGTCTCAGACAAACTAGAGGCAAAGACTGTCTTCTGACCTCGTGAGCACCGTGGTAAGCACTTGCACACACAAAGTTAAGGCTAAATTCTGATGTCAGAAAGTCCCAGAAAGCTTATGGAATTAATTTAGCTGGCTTAAAAATAACTAGTGACTTATTTAATAGAAAGACTTTGCTGATCTCTCCTAAAGTTGCCAACATTAGAGCATCAAACTATATCAGTGCTATTGAAGAATAATACCATTCTTGGACATTGTAAAACTCTTAGCAGCTGGCCCATTACTTGAGTGTCACATAAGCTTTAGAGAAATATTGCAGCCCATAAGGTCTTAGGAGTCAAAATGATAATGCCGACCCACCTCTTCAGCACTTGTAAAGTTTAAATGGTGTGGTGTATGCATGTCTAAAGCACATCACACATAACTAGAACCTAGAAGGAAATGGCTGAAGGATAATGGGGGCAATGTTTTAGAGATTTGCAAAGTAAGATGACTTTTATAAGCTACAAAATAAAAGTGTGTTAAGCTTCTTCAGCATTTAAAAAATACAGATGAATTCAACAAAATACCATGGAATGGTGACATAAAATTTATAAAGCATTCCATGTTCTCTGCAAATGAGAAAAAAAATGTGGAAGAGTTATGCACCAAATAGAAAACAGTGACCATAGAAGGATGAAGTTGGATTAGCATTTGAATCTGGATAATAAGTATTCTTTTTAGTTTTTAAGATTTATTTTATATTTTATGTGTATGAGCGTATTGCTTGCGTGTTCTTCAGTGCACAGTGTGTGTGTGGTGCCCATGAAGGCCAGAGAATGTGGTGGGTCCCTTGAACTGTGAGCCATCAGGTGGATGCTGGGAACTGAACCTGTATCCTCTGTTTAAGGGCTAGGAATATGGCTCAGTATTAAGTACAGCACGTCCCCTGCTTGGTGATGAAGCCACAGATTCTAGCCTCTGCACAGCTAGTAATTAGGTTAAAATCCTAAGAAAAATCTATGCCACTTCTGTCGTTCACAGATGGGTGACGTCTAAACTGGAGGTTTTGTTTGGTTTGATGTTTTTAGATAGATTATAGGGTCTCATGTTACCCAGACTGTCTTCTAATTCACTTTGTAATTCAGGGTGTCTTTTCACTCACCTCAGTCCTCCTACTTTAGCCTCCTGAGTGCTGGGATTATAGATACTTGCTAACACCCATCTTAGGTGATTCTTTATACTCCAGAAAGATAATACAGAAAAATGTATGAATGGAAGGAAGAAGGGTGGGAGAGTTAGCTCTTGGCCCTACGGCCTAGCAGTATGAAAGATTAGAAGTCTTTCTTCTACGTATGCATGCGGTCTCGTCATCTCCTTGCCTAGAGTTGTGTACTGTTTAGTACTTTTTATCTAACTCCTTTGCAGAAATGAAAATTTCATTGTCTATTCCAATAGGAGCCTTTTCATGGCATGTCTGAGGTTTGTTCTTTAGCCCAGTGACATCCAGGGCACAGTGACTCATTGGGGAAAGGAAATTCACTAATCCACCTTTGTGCCTATCCTTCCTTCAATCTTATTTTTTTCTTTCCTCCTTCCTGCTTCTTTTATCTCCTTTCTTTCCTTCTTTCCTTCCCTGTCTACTTCCCTTCAATCAATTTGTATTTTTCTTCTTCTTTTTCTTCTTCTTCTTCTTCTTCCTCTTCTTCCTCCTCCTCCTCCTCCTCCTCCTCCTCCTCCTCCTCCTCCTCCTCCTCCTCCTCCTCCTCCTCCTCTTCTTCTTCTTCTTCTTCTTTTAATCTGAAAAGATGAGAAAGTATTTGAATCTTTCTACTGTTTAGGTTTTGGGTAAGCACAGGGCCTCTTACGGTGTTGTGTCTCGGAAGGTCATGTCAACTATGGCATTTGATGTCTCTGAAGATCCCAGTCATGAGAAGGGGCTGATGTTGACCCCCTCATGTTCTAGTTCACTGGCCGTTGTATTGTAACCAATTTCAATGTACTATGCTTAATTAACTGGATTTTTTTCTTTTAATTTATGTGTAGGAATGTTGTCTGCACGTATGTTTGTGCACTACTTCTGTGCCTAAAGGAAGTTGTGAGTTAGCGTGAGGGTGCTTGGAGTCTAACTCGTTCTCTGGAAGAACAGCCAGGTGCTTTTAACCATGGAGATCCCTATAACTGGGAATTTTTAAGACTGTGAGATATTTAAAGTTATTTATGTTTTATATTATGATATTAACGTTAATCTAAGATTTGGGAACAAAGAAAGGTTATGGCTTAATGGTGATATGTGTATTTGTCAGGTTGACAAGGGGTCAGTTGTCCTGGTTATTTTCTGAAAACAAGCTGAGATCTGGGGGTGGGCACTGAGGTCCTTGTGCTCACAGATTAGCACTAGGGGAACCGGGAATGTTAAAGACACAGTTGTCCCTTCAGGTGGAGGGATGTGTAACCTGTTCCCCACCGAGGGGGCTGGGAGTGTACATTGCACGTGGTTAATAGCCTCGTCACCTTTGTGCCATCTGTGTGGCTGAGACCATACCAGATCCTCCCCAGACCCTTATCTTGAGCTTGTCAGTCTATAGAACCCATCTTTATGGAAGATGTCACATGTACCTTACAAAGAGTTCCCATATCATCACGACTTAAGCTTTATTGTGCATACAAGATTGAGTTAATTATCACCAGGAAAACTTTCACCAAATTATTGTCCTTAAATGTCTAAAATAAATTACTCTGTGTCAGATTCCTGAAGTTTGGAGTTTGAACCAACATCAGCTGCTGAGCTGAACTACCTTGTTGCCTCCCACAGAGCATTACTCTACTGGTCATGGTGGTCATAGAGCCCTGTGGGGATCATTTGGGAAGAGGGAGCCTCAGTTGAGAAAATGCCCTTCCCAGAATGGCCTTTGGGGCTTTGATTTGATTACTGCTGATTGAGGTGGATGGGCCCAGCCCATTGTGGACTGTGCTGCCTCTGAGCAGGTGGTCATGGGTTGTATTTATAAGCCAGTAAGCAGTGCTCCTCCATGAGGAAATGTCCTTTCTTGATGAGACTACAACTAAAAGAAGAAGTAAACCTTTTCTCACCAAATTTGTTTTATTTTGTTTTTGTCATTGTGTTTTTCACAGCAGTAGAAACCTCACTAGGACAGGGAATTATGTTTTAGTAAATTGACCCACAGAAAGTGAGTAAGTGGCCAAGCATTGGCAGCAGGACATGCCTGCTTTCCTCCCATTCAGGAAACTGAGGACCATGAGTTCAAAGCCAACACAGATTATATAACAAGGCTTTCAGAACAAAACAAGTCATTATAGAAGGCTTTTATAAACTAAATAATGATCCTTTTTGCAGCTTTATCCTATGGAAACTGTTATAACTAAAGTTTTAAGTTGGTGGTTGGCTGTCCCTAGTGGATAGCATGAAATCTGTTTGGCTTATTCCTTAAGATGTTAAGATTGTACTAATTTATCCTATTTACTGAGTGACTGACTATATGGAGAGTCAAGTGGAAATGAAAGAGGCATAGAATACAATGCAATGACAGTGTGTTTCAGCCTTAATAATAAAAACAGCCGACTTAGCTCTTGAAAAGGTGTGTTTAGTTTACTTCATTCGTTTCTCCTGCCCTAAAGCCGCTCCTGGGAGTTCTTTACTTTCCACCAGGGATTACTCTTCATTACACAGTGTCTGTAAAATGAAAGCTTTCTAGTTATCTGATAGATAAAATTCTTTTTCAGAATGTGGGCAGAGAGGTATGTTTATTTTCAGATGTGGAATTGAAAGCTTTCTAGTCCAATCTGTTTCTGGTAGCAGACTGTCATGTACACCGACTGTCTTTATGTGTAAGTCAGTGAAAAATCAAATGGTTAGACTAGGGTTGGGCATAGTGGTATACAAGAGTAATCTCAGATGGAGGCAGAAGGGTAAGGAGTTTAAGGCAAGCCTAGGCTACATAGTGAATTAAAAGCCAGCCTGGGCTTTTTTTTATGAAGCTATCTCAAAACACCACACCACACTCCTCCAAAAAATAAAAATTATATTGGCGGTAGTCCTGTCACTGTGTTGTCTGTAAGTGTATGTCTGTGTGTATATACAGATACACAGAACATTACCAGCTTTTTATAGGTTCTACTAGCAAATTTTAGAGTTAGTCCTTTGTTATAAATGAGTTTTCTTGTTTTGTTTTTGGTGGGGTTTTTCTTGTGAATTTATTCAGTTCTGCAGGTGGGTAAGTAAAGGCATAAATTTTGATGTATAAAGATATTAGAAACTGATTATCCAAAATTTAAGGAACATCTGTGAATAAAAAATTAGATCAGGCTGGAGAGATGGCCCAGAGATTAAGACCTCTGTCTGTTCTTCCAAAAGTCCTGAGTTCAATTCCCAGCAACCACATGGTGGCTCATAACCATCTATAATGAGATCTGGTGCCCTCTTCTGGCCTGCAGGCATACATGCAGGCAGAATAATAATATTATTATTATGTGTAAATAATAAATAAATCTTTAAAAAATAGGAAAACTAAACATGACTGCCCCTGGGTATGGTGCAGGAGAAAGTTGATTATAGACACATGGGATAAGAAGAGTACGTGCTCTACAGAAGCCCCGGGTTCAGTTCCCCCTGCATGCATGGCAGTTTCCAACCATCCGCAACTCTGCCTCTTCTGGCCTCTTCAGGCACCATGCACATGGTACACATACAGGCAAAACACTCGTACACACAGATGAATCTTAAAAAAGAAATATAAAAAGTGGAGATTGGGCCAGCAAGGTAGTCTGACAAGGAAAGGTAGTTGTCGCCAAGCCTGACAGTGAGAGTTTGATCCTTTGTACCCACGTGGTTAGGTGAAAGAACTGACTTCCCCAAGTTGTCATCTGACTTCTACACTCATGCTATGGTATGTGCTGAATCCTTGTATGGTTCCAGGTATTTGCCTGACTGGGGAGGTGAGGAAATGAAGAAAAACAACACAGGGACACACAAAAGCTTGGATTGGGTGGCCTGGACTCTGAGGGAGAAAATTCAGTGTGCCAGCAATTCAGCATGTCTGTTTTATCGAGGTAAACAGAAAGGCAAGTACTTCGTACAGTTCAATCAAGGCAGGGTTTATAGTATACAGCTGGATCAAGAAGACAGGTTTAGCTACTCTTAGGAGGAGTCTCTGTAGGGGAGCAGTTGTTAGGCAGGAAACACCTAGTGAGGAGTAAGCTGTGGTGGACATTTTCTTTACACACTGTCAGCATCTGCTCATGGCCCAGAGGAACACTTGGCCAGTTTTTTCTTGAGCCTGAGGCTTTAGGGTCCTGGACACAACTGTGCTGATGTCAACAAACACGTATTACTCAGGACTTATCCAGAGCTTCCTACAGGTTTACATGTGCCACACACACAGGCACACAATGTAAGTCAATGTGTTTTTGTGGGTTTTTTTTGTTTTTTTTTTTTGTTTTTAAGCAGTATTACTTGTCATGGTGTCACACACCTTTAATTCTAACTCCCAGAAGGCAGAAGCAGGGAGATCTCTGAGTTCAAGGCCAATCAGGGCTACTTGGTAAGTTCTAAGCCAGCCAGGTCTATGTAATGAAACCCTGTCTCCAACAAAAGGGACAGTGTTTAACTTACTTAGCTTTGAAGAAGGCTCTCTGCTAACAGAAGGTTTCAAGGATTATTAATGACCTCTACATGGGAGCCAGGGGGGCAAACCCGAGGAACCGTTCACAGGCTTAGGGAAAACAGAAAGACTGATCGGCACGATGGCTTGAGTGGGCTTGGTGTCCAGTGCACTGTTCTGATCAGGAGGGAAAAACTAACAAGTCCTGAATCACCCCTTCAGGCATTAGGTTGGCTCCTGTGTGGGGCAGCAGCGAGAAGACGGAGTGACACTAAACTGCCAGTGTCAGGAAATGCTTGTAATAGTCAAAAGAAGCCCCGATCACAGGTTTAGAGGGAACAACCTGCTTTTTGGGTTTTAGAGTCAGGGTTCCTCTGTGTAGCCCTGGCTGCCTTAGATTTGCTTTGTAGACCAGGCTGGCCTTGAACTCACAGAGATCCACCTGCCTCTGCCTTCCTGAGTGCTGGAATTACAGGCGTGTGCCACCACACATGGCTCACCACCTACTTTTTAGTTACACATTTTGATTTTTCTTTAGCTAGGTATTCAGTGATGTCTGTGGTATAGGATACTTAAGCAAGAAAAGCTACATGTACTGTTAATTCTTTTTTGGTTTTTCAAGAGAGGGTTTTTCTATGTAGCCCTGCCTGGCTTTCCTGGAACTCACTCTAGACCCAGCTGGCCTCGAACTCAGATCCTCCTGCCTCTGCCTCCTAAGTGCTAAGATTGAAGGCTTGCATCAGGACCACTGCTGGCTTACTGACTGGTGGCAGACTCCTAGGCAGTGTGCAGATTACCTTGTAGCTCACTGGTGGTGTGGGGTAAAGGTGGCGGTAGTGGTTGATAGGGTGTGTAGTGGCACCACAGCTGCTGGGGTGCCATCTGTATCGAATGGAGGGAACTTCAGTGACCACCGAAGCCTGCATTTCCAACATAGGCATTGTCACATTCCATCATGAAGAATATGTTTAAAAAATCCTAGTTTGTATGGGAATCATTTTTTCGGATTATACCTTTTCTTGGTTAGATATGAAGTAATTGGAAAATGATTGGGTATTTACTAGAAAACTTAATAAAGTTCTGCCTCAGAGCTCCAGTGCCGATGTTCACAACTTAGGTTTGTTAAAGGACAGCCCAGAGGTGCAGATACTTATACTTATATCACGTGTCACACAAGCACCCTAAGGTTTTCAGTCATCAGCCAGGGGAGCGTTGGAGCAAGGCAATGGAGGTGTCACTGCAAAGCAGTGCTCTAATAGTCTTAGCACTTGGAAAACTTTTTGGTTGGCCTTCTTCTATTATTTAATTCCATTACATAACAGTAAATTGCATTCATTGAGGCCAGTGTTTCTTATTATAGGAAATGCTGATCTTAGTGAATCTCAAGTAGAAGAAGGGAGGGGTTCGTTAATAATTCAGAGACTTTACTATGTTTCACAATTCACTTGGTCCTATTGCTTTTTGTGCCCCAAGTCTTTTATAAATGGTTACAAAACTGTGGCATCTTTAACAAAAAGTCATCTTTTTAAAGAACTCTCACAAGGTGTACTGTGTGATAGCTTGTTTTAAATAGATTGAAGAGGCTGCCTTTATCAAAAGTGTCTCCTAAAGTATGGTTTGACCTGTTCTGCTACTTAAATACCAAATGAATTCTGACACCTCTGATGAGATTATTAAAGTTGAAGTTTTTTTTCCTTTGACAGCATCAACAAAGAAAGTATTATTGATGTAGAAGGCATTGTGAGAAAAGTGAATCAGAAAATTGGAAGCTGTACACAGCAAGATGTTGAATTGCATGTCCAGAAGGTAACTCATTTTATAGTACAGTGTTCACTGGAGGTGCAGTTTAGTATGCATGGTACCCTGGGCTTGACCCCAGCACCACAAAAAAGAATAAGAGGGAGCAGATAACATCATGTGTAGATTTGAATAATAAGTCAAATCTGTATGGTCTTTTTTTCTCAAGACAGAGTTTCTCTGTGTAGCTTTGGCTGCCCTGCAACTCATTCTGTAGATCAGGCTGGCCTCACAGAGATCCACATGCACGGCTCTGTATGTTCTTAATAGTTGTAGCTGGGCACAGTGGGTGCATACCTTTAACCCCAGTTCTCTGTGAGTTTGAGGCCAGCCTGTTCCACATAGCAAGACCCTGTCTCGGGAAAAAAAAAAAACCAAATCAACAACAACAAATTGATAAAAAAATTCTGAGGTTTATGTTAATTACTGAATCAGTTAGTTTGTGCTCTGGAACCCACTTAATAGGGAAGAACCAACTTTTAAAAATGGTCCTTTGAGGAGCTGGAGAGAAGGCTCAGAGGTTAAGAGCACTGGCTGCTCTTCCAAAGGCTCCGAGTTCAATTCCCAGCAACTACGTGGTGGCTCACAGCCATGAGATATGATGTCCTCTTCTGGTGTGCAGGCAGAACACTGTATAAATAATAAATAAATCTTTTTTTTTTTTTTTTTTTTTTTAATGGTCCCTTGACCTCCACTTTTGTCCTGTGGTATGAGCATAAGTATTCATATGTGTGAACACAGTCATATAAATAAATGTTCGTTTGTTTGAGTGGTTTTCAAAGCCAGATAGTTCCTTCCCTCCCTCTACTTTAGGGGATCTGAAGCCAGAAAGAGTGCGCACAAGTGCACAGACCCTCCACAGAAGGGGCGGGGTGGTATCCTCAGGAACATGCATCAGAAAGAACAGTTTGGCAGATTCAGAGATCTGTAGCCACTGATTTGGGAATGAAGTTAAATTTAGTGGGAGTTCAGTGTCAGGGAACTGTATTTTTGCTGAGCCTACCTGACACATTATTTTGTTCTTTGTTGGGTCTACTGATGAAGTCCATTTATATTGACAAAGGGTACACCACCACTCTCTTCCAACTGATAGGTTATTAGTACCTTACTAAAGAAAACTTAAAAACTAAAAAACTTGGGTTTTTGTTTTTGTTTTTTGTTTTTATGATTCTTACTGGGAAAGATATGTCTCAATGGCAGAGCACACATCTCGCATCAAAAGTATCAATAATAAATATTTGTCTTAGGGACTTACAAGTTTTGCCATAATAATAATATAGTATCTTACAAAGCATTGAATTGTATCATAAGCAATTGACTATCCCTTACTCTTATGTATTCAACCAACAGTTAGCACTTGTATATATTTTGTGCCAAGTACTATGTGAACTCAGACCCAATGAAGGAGAGGGTAAATTTCCAGTGGTTATGAAAGTCATAGCTCTTGGGTTCTCCAATTTTGGATATGAAGGTCAAGATTCTGTTAACCAAAGGAAGCCTAAAACTTGGGTGTAGGGAGTGAAGATAGATAATTCTACTTTGGAGTATGGCTACTTTTGAGTAAAGTCTTCTGGCACTTTGTCAGAATACCAAGTATAATCTACAAACTGGGAGAAGATAGCTTCTTTCCTGACTTACGTAAATAAAGGTAATTCCCCTCTGTGATTCACCGTATTTCAGGTGCAAGTGGTAAGCTAATATATTTTAAGGATGCTAAGAAAAACTACCTTAGCCCTGAACTGACTGATTTTTATCACAGAAATCTGAAATGAGCATGTGTGAGTATTGAGGGACTTTGACAACAAAAGAACATCCTTTGTGGCAGTTCCTGACCAGAACAGCTGGAAATAAGATGTGGTGTTTGATGAGAGGAGACAGTTAAGGGAGACAACAGCATAAAGAAAGAGAGGTGGCTGTAGCCTAGCTGAACTGAAGTTGGTCATAGTGGTAGCAGGGACCGAATACTGCTAATAGCAACTTCTGTGTTAACGCTTTGGTTCTTGTGGCAGACCCCTTTTTTTTTTCTTTTGTGGTTTTTTGAGACAGGGTTTCTCTTTGTAACCTTAGCTGTCCTAGACTCAGTTTGTAGACCAGGCTGGCCTGAAACTTAGAGAGATCTGCCTGCCTCTGCTTCCTTGAGTGCTGGGCACAGGCATGTACCACTGTGCCCATTTAATTGAAGTTTTGGGGTTGATTTTTCTAATCAAAGCTTTTGTTAACACAGCTAGGCCTTGTTTATTACACTGCTGTGTATATCTCCATAACGTCGATTAAAAATGGCTGTCATCGGGACTGGAGAGACGACTCAGCGGCTAAGAGCACTCACTGACTGTTCCAGTTCAATTCACAGCACCCACATGGCAGCTCAGAACTATCTGTACCTCTAGTTCCAGGGGACCTGACACCCTCACTCAGACACGCATACGGGGAAAACACTAGTGTACATAAAATAAAAATAAATAAGTAGTTTTTCAAAAAAAATGGGCATTTTGTTTTATTTTGCCGAGTGGTTTCTGTTAAAGATGTATGCAAATGTCATTTCATGTAGATTGTCTTTTAAACAGAAGAGAGCAGGTTTTATCTATTTCATAGTATTTTTGGCAATTTTTCATTTTCAGATTTATGTGATCAGTTTGGCTGAACCTCGCCTGCCCTTGCAGCTGGACGATGCTGTTCGGCCTGACGTGGAAGGAGAAGAGGTAAAGGCAGTGAGTTAATGTCATGTTGTGGGCCTGGTCTTGGTTGTTTGTAACAGTGGGTGTCCATTCCCCACTTGGGTCAAGTGTAGCTGGAGCGCTCTGTTTTTATTGTTTTTATTTAAACAAACAGGAGATGATAGAGGGTTTACCTATCATTTGGGAGGCCTGGGTTCAATGAAATTAAGTCTTTTTGGTGGTGGTAGTGGTGGAGGTGGGTTTTGGCCTGGCTGTCCTGGAACTCACAGCCTCTGCCTCCCTGAGTGCTGGGGTTACAGGCGTGCACCACCATGCCCAGCTCAGTTAAATTACTCTGACACCAGCATATCTCAGACTTTGGTGTCCTGATTTGTTATACAGCTAGAGATGTAGCTCAGTGGTAGAGGCTTATTTAGCAAGCAGGAATCCCAACATCAAAAAGGAAAAACCAGTTCTTTTTATTTTTATTTTTTAAATATAAAAGATCACCTCCATAAGCTGGGATATCTTATTGATGTGTCTTTCAGTATTTATAGGATTAAAGTTGAAAACAAAATTTTTAAAGTATTAATTTACTAAAATGTTAATATAAATGTTATTGTACACTTGAATGTATTTTAGATAAAAAGTAAAAATGACCAAAACATACTTTATATTTTCCAAAATAAAACTTTCCTATTACAAGAGACACCTGTTAAATATGGACAAAGTTTGTAAATGTCTGACTGCACATACATCTAGGTTCTCATGTGGTCCTTGGATGTATGGTATTGAGAAATTACCAATCATACAGCTTTTACAAAGTTCTTAGAATACTCATAATAAGAACGAAAAGTATTGTAACAAAAAAGAGATTTAGCCACACATGGTGGAACACCTTTAGTTCCAGGCAGAGGCAGGTATCTCTCAGTTTAAGGCTTACCCAGTCTATAGAGCAAGTTCCAGAACAGCCAAGGATACACAAGAGAAACCCTGTCTGGAAAAATAAACCAAAAAAAAAAAAAGAGAGAGAGAGAGAAATTTGGCTTCAGGGATTCCCTAAAGGTCAGGGATTGCCCTAAAAGCCCCTTGGTGGTCCCCAGAGCACACTTTTATTTATTTTATGTGTACGAGTGCTCTATCTGCATGTACTCAGCCAGCAGTGGGCATTAGATCACACCGTAGACGGTTGTGAGCCACCATGTGGGTGCTGGGAACTGAACTAGGGGTCTTTGGAAGAACAGACAGTACACCTTTAAAACTTGCTGGACTGTGTTATCCTTCTTGTTAGGTGTTAGCAAGACTATACAGGTTAAATCCAGGATGCAGTAAGAGTCCAAGTAGGTAGTTCTGGTACCCCACAAGTGAGCGAGTTTAGAGCAGGGAGAGAAAGCAAGAACACTTACCTGTTCCTTCTCATCTTACCTTCTCTTCTGATTGTGTGTGTGTGTGTGTGTGTGTGTGTGTGTGTGTGTGTGTGTGTGT
>NW_026585504.1:66835459-66848400 GCF_907164565.1 Psammomys obesus | reverse complement strand
TGTGTGTGTGTGTGTGTGTGTGTGTGTGTGTGTGTGTGTGTGTGTGTGTGTACATATGTGGGTGCATCTGTGTAGGTGGATGCCAGAAGTTAATACTGTCTGTCTTCCTTAATCACATCTTACATATTGTGAGACAGGATATCTCACTTTAATCCTAGAGCTCACGGTTTGAGCTAGCTAGCGCCATGTATGGCAGCAAGAGATAATTAGAATTGGAAAGCCAATATTCATATTCATACCTTAATGACATGCTTTGCCCACTGAGCCATGTAGTCTAAGTGTCCCTCCCTTCCACTCCCTTCTCTGTTGTCGGGGTGTTGTGAGTGTATCTGAGACAGTCTCACTGTGTAGTTCTGGCTAGCCTCAGGCTCATGGAGATCCACTACCTCTGCTTCCCAAGTGCTGGCACTGAAGGCGTGCCCTACCGTCCTCCTCCTCATCTCTGCCTTCTAACAGAAACTCCTCCCTGCCTTTCCTCTTATTCTGTCCATTCTCTTGGCGCCTTGATTTCCATGTACAGTATTATCATACCCGTCTCTCACTGAGGGGAAACATAGCTTCTAAGAGTGAGGTATATACGTTCTTGTGTACTTTAAAATACTGGTAAAATCTGTTTTTCTCATCCTCCCTCCTTTTTGTTTTTGTTTTCGTTTTTAGGAAGGAAGAGCTACCGTTAACCAGGATACAAGATTAGACAACAGAGTCATTGACCTTAGGGTATGCCTCGTTTGTTTGTTGATAAGCTTATAGGCGGGGTACCAGAAAGCTGATGGCCACTTGCCTGTGTGTAAGTGTGATGCATGACACAGTGCCTCTCTGAACGACCCTCCGCTAGAAAGAGCTGCCAGGGCCAGGGGCAGGTGAGCACTAATTCACAGGGGACCGAGTTCTTCGTTTGAAAATAACACGGGAAGGTAAGGCCAGTGTTTGGGCGGCTGCTAGGTGAAGGTAGACAGCAAGTGGAAACGCTCCTGTTAACTTCACTGCAAGATGTGAAAAAGGTTGAATACAGTTAGTGCAGCCAGGCAGAGACAGGCCTTATGAAGTAAGTCATTGTTATGGTTTACACTGTCATCTCACAGGGCTTCTGTTGCCCTTTTGGTTTAGGGCAAGTGAAAGAGTTCAGTGGTTTCATCAGTGGTTTGTCATCTTTCTTTCTTAATGTTTGACCACATCTTCCTGCTTCAGTGTTCTGTCTCAGGCTCAGGTTCTTTGCTGCCCCGGGTTTTTTCTGACTTTGATTCTTCTGCAATTGTGAGTGTCCCCTTATAGTATAGTACACTTAGTGTTCCTTCTATTTGCTTTCTGTCTTTCTTTTTTTAACCTTCTCCATTTTAATTTATATTGGGGGGAAAAAAATCTAACCTCCTGGTACTACCTAGAAAGCTCAGGGTTTTTCATGTATTTTGGCCATGAGAGTTAGATATACTGTGTTTGCCAATACTATTTGTTCAACATTATTATTGGCATGTACTACAATTCGGCCCAGAAAATATTTGTTTGTGGTGTTGGTATTATAATTTAAACGTATTGCCACCATTGAATAATGGGAGTTTTGCTGAGTGCAACACCACAGCCCTTGATCCCAGATATTTGGGAGGCTAAGACGAAAGGATCACTTAAACCCAGGATTTGACCAGGCATGCTTGTGTGCACCAGCAATCTCAGCATTCAAGAGACGAGGCAGGCAAGTTCAAAGTCCGCTTGCATTATATAGGCAATTAGAGGTTATCCTTGGCTGCAGTGATGAAACCCTAGCTCAAACACAAATAAAAGAAAAAGGAGTTGGAGGCCATCATGGGCAAAATAGTGTGATCTGTGGGAGGAAAAGAGGGATGGGAAGGTTTTCATATTAACATCCAGGTGACTTTTCTTGAGAAGTTGGAGGTCCTAACAGTGCTGGGTCATGTTGACTAAAATACTTGGTAGGGTGTGTTTCCAGCACTTGCTCCTCTTGCCAAGGCTCATTTTCAAGCCTTGTCACGGAAGCTGGCAAGTATCTGCAACTCCAGTTTTAGAGGATCTAATAATGGCCCCTTCTGACCTCTGAGGACAAGGTACACATATATACATTCAGACAACCCCCCCCACACACACACATAATAAATCTAAAAAAGTATAACTTTCTAAAAGTGTCATTAACAAAACCATGGAATCCTGAAACACTTAGACAACAATTAGTTTGTACTCAAGTGTCTATCTTCTTTTTCAAGTATAAAATGAAAATCTGTATTTTAAAGAATTTTTACACCCGTGTAATACAAACAATTTTCTTGGCAATGTAGTTTGCATGCCAGCATTTTGGAATTTATGACATTACAGTTTTGTAGTGTTTCTAAAAGTGGAAATATACAATATTTCTGTGTGTTAAGCAGATGTATGCTTATGCTTTGCAAGTTATGTAACTTGCAAAATAAATTCATGTGTTCATGATGATATTACTAAAGATGCACCATTTAAGGTCTAATTTAAAGGGAAATAATGTAATAGGAGTGAAACCCACAGTGACAGAAATGAGTAGAGGCAGAAACAAAGTAATGCTGGTTTATGTGAGCAACAGAGAGAATGTTGGGAGTGCTGGGTGCATCGTAGGTGATTGCCATTATGTCTGACATTTTGTAACATAGATTTGGATGGTCTGAGGTAGTGCAGGGAGTGCCCTGAGTGTGTGTTAACGGCCTGAGTCAGTGTCACAGGGACGCCTGACCACCCAGTCTCCACCTGCAGCACCTTTGTCGTGTACGGCAGCGCCCGCCTGCTCGAGAGGCCTGGCTGCGCTCTACCTGAGCTCTGCTGAAGTCCCTCACTATAGTGATGTAGGTGCAGCTTTGCAGCGACTCCAGTCTTTATTGAGAGGCCACTGTGCTTGCTGACAGACTCTGCATTAGCCTGATTTTTAGAGATGGCTTCTACCCGGCTTTCTGTGACAGAATGAATGTCTTCTGACTGCAGTGCTTGAAACGGGAACATTTTGAGATTTTTTTCAGATTCAGGAATATGTAAATGTACAAAGTGAGCTTCTCTGGAGATGGGACCAAAGCCTAAATATGAAATTCACTTAATATATATGTGTGTGTGTGTGTGTGTGTGTGTGTGTGTGTGTGTGTGTGTGTGTATATCTCCTGAAGATAATTTTATATGCAGTATTTTAAATTATTTTTTTACATAAAACTTAGTCTTAAGGTGTGAATTTCTCTGTTTATAGCATCATGTCAGTGTTTAGAAAGGTTCATGTTTTAGAGCATTTCACATTTTCAGATAAAGAATGTTCATCACATTGATCACATTTCTCAGTCCAGCTTCACGAAGTCTCTCTAAACTCAGAAACAAACCGTTAACTGGCAAGAAGTCTGTAGCCTCTAAAAGCAAAAGCTAGAGTGGGATCTGTTGAGGCAGTAATTGAGGGGTTTTTGTTTGTTTTAAGCCGCAAAATGAACACAACAGAAGAATAATTTATTGTGAGAATAGTGAAAAACTCACTACCATTAACAGTTTCATTGTAGACTTGGGTTTGTTTGTTTTTTTTTTTTTTTTTTTTGTCGTTGGTTGGTTGGGGTTTTGTTGTTGTTTTCTGTGGTTGTTTTGTCTTGTTTTTTGTTTGTTTTAGTTTTTCAAGACAGGGTTTCTCTGTGTAGCCCTGGCTGTCCTGGAACTTACTCTGTAGGCCAGGTTCTCCTTGAACTCAAAGAGATCCACCTTCCTCTGCCTCCTGAATGCCAGGATTAAAGGCGTGAACCACCACCACCACCACCACCACCAGTTGACTCAATTGTTTTGTTTTTGTTTGTTTAATTCTCCCTCTTCACACTTCAGATTCTTCTTATTAACCTGCCCTCTTGACCTGTTGTTTTGTTGTTGTTTGTTTGTTTGTTTGTTTGAGACAGTGTCTCCCTGTTTAACTTGCTTTGTAGACCAGGCTGTCCTGGAACTCAAAGAAATCCACCTGCCCCTGTCTACCAAGTGCTGCAATTAAAAGCATTCACCACCACCACCACCACCACCACCTAATAACATGACCTCAGGGAAACTAATTCTGTATGTACTGAGTCTTGCTTTTTTTCCCCCTTTATTTTCATCTTGTCTGATAACTGCTGAGTTATCTCCAGCCCCTAAAATAGTCCATATTTTTAAGGAGTTGACAGAAGTTTTAGTTCTCTTTAAATATTATTCTACCTGGAATGACTGTTTGACCAAAAGTCAGGAAACTCCCTTTACTGTTGCTTAGATTTTAGTTCCTCCACATTGTCCTCTTATGTCCTAAGGATGCTTTGTGAAGGAACACTGGTCGCTGAAGCATGATTCTACAGTTGACCTAAAGTTTCTCAGGCTCTGCTTTACTCTCCTGAGTACAGTTTCTCTTGCAGACAAGCTTCCACACATGGATATTCAAGCTTGTTAGTGGTAACTTTTATGTCTTGAGTACAGAGACAGCGGTGTGCATTCAATAGTAAGTGTGGTCCTCCTTGTAAGAAATTTTGCCCACATTAAGACAGGGTTAATGCAATAATCAAAATAATTGAGGGTTTCCTTTGACATGTTTTCCCACTGCATTTGAAGAGCTCACACGTTTAAAATGTGAATTCTGATTGGCTCTTCTCACCAGCCTCATTCTTCACTGTGGCAGTCCTCACTCCCTGACCCCTCAGTCCTCCTACCTCAGCCTGGTATTCCAGGTATGCACTACTGTAATCATCTCGAACCGTCTAAAAGGCAGAATCTGCCAGAGAATAATCTCTACTGTGTTCAGTTTCTTAGTGTTGTTTTGTTTTGTGTTTTGGTGTTAGAGACTAAGCCCAGGGCCTCGTGCATGCCAGGCAAACCTTTTGCTGAGCTACATTCCTGTTTTCTTCTTTTTAATACAAGTTGAACACAGGACTTTGAGTATGTTAGCATGCTAGGCAAATGATACAGCCCTGAGCTATACACCCAGTTCATTCTTTCTGATAAAATAGGTGCCTGTTTTTCCAGCAGTGAACAAGTGCCTGGAGGAACCTAATGCAACAGGGAGCTGTTTTTTCTTGTATGTAACATGGATCCATTTTCCACATATATTGACAGACTTGTTGATATAATCAGAAAGCCAAGAGCCGGGTTTGATATGTGGTGGGGTGTATTTATTTTTTGGTTTTTGTTGTTTTGGGAGTTGTTTTAAATTTTGGTTTTTGTTTTAAACATAATTAAGTTTAGTTCTGTTTGCTAAAAGAAATTAACAGCTCTGAAGTACATTAGAGGCCCTTACAGAGTTATGTTTCACTGCAGGGAATTGTGTCTCCATGTGTGTAGCAATATAGTGACTTACTCTTTGATTTATACATTGCTAGGTTTTGAAAGCGGACCGGTTTGTGGTGATTGAGTGAACCAGTGTTTTCTTAAATCACATAACACAACAAGCAAGTAAATAAACGAGCACGAGCAAGTAAATAAACAAGTAGAGTCACACATCATCCTCTCCAGTATGAATTTAAATGTCTAAAACATTATAGAGGCTTTAAAGAATATATGTCCATTGTTTTGTGAGAAATTATGAATTTATGCTTTGAATTTGAATCAATAGTGCTTAAGTATTCCCTGGTTTGGGGTAGTGACATGGTTCAAGGCGTAAGGGACCTGCAGTTAAGCCTGATGACCTGAACTCTGCACCTGGCTCCCACATGGTAGCAAAGGAGAGCCAGCTGCCACAAGTTATCCTTTGACCTCCACACTTCAGATGTGGCTTGTGCACACAAAATAAACGTAAAAAAATAAGTCTCAAGCCAGTGCTGGTGACGGCATACACCTTTACTCCCAGCACTCGGGGAGGCAGACGGGCAGATCTCTGTGAGTTCAAGATCGTCCTGGTCCACAGCGTGAATTCCAGGACAGCCAGGGATACAAAGAGAAACCTGTCTTGAAAAAACAAACAACAATAAGCTTCAACCTCCTCCTTTCTTGTAAAGGAGATGCAGAGTGGCTATTTGGTCCTTAGTGTCTGCATCAGAGTATGGTGCGTGCCTAGGCAGGAGTGAGGTGAGGCCGTAGAGCCGTTCATTGAAATGCCTGAGTACCAACTCGGCAGTCTGTGGCTACTCTGTGGTTTGAGGTCGGGTATCTTAAACATCTACGTTGGATATAACTCTTTTTCTTTAATGTATTTTGCAAGACTTGATAAGAAACTACTTCTTTTGACTGGAGCATAGATAATTACTAGAGAGCTCTCATAATCAATCTTGATTGAATTCGAATGTAAACAAAGGGAGCTGCGGTAATTGAGGAGGTAAGGGGAAAAAGGAAAGAAAATAGAAATGGTAACAGCAGTAAGCTCCTAAGGGCTGCTTGCTGTAGGCTTTGTGTGCTTATTGTGCGTCAGAGTTGTGAAATGCTTGTGCCTTTTGTGTATTCATTTTCGTAGTTTAATGGGACAGATGCATGGCTATCTACAATTAGTATGTAATTGATGATTAAGATGAACATTCATACTGTCTTTGGAAACTTTTCATTCCATGCTAAACTCTTGGAGTATTTGTATGCTATGTAAATATGGATACAACTCACTCAATTGGTTGTCTTTAAAAACAATCCTCAAGAGAACCTATAAGCAAGGTGTTTGATTAATTGTTAATTACTTTTCTCAAATGGAATTCTTACAAATTAGAGTGTGTGTCGGGAAGCATTTGTAGTGAGAATGGTTTGGTATGCTCATGTATATTCACAGACTGCAGCATGTCTCATCACCTTCTGGCTTGGGTTGTTGTGTGTTCCAGCTTCTCTAGGACAATTGGACTTAGAAACTGTTGAGAACAGCAATAGTTTGACTTGCTCCTGCTGATTGCTTGGTGTGCCAGATTGATTTAAGTAGATATTGATGCTCTGTTACAGACATCAACGAGTCAGGCCATCTTCCGTCTCCAGTCCGGCATCTGCCATCTCTTCAGAGAAACTTTAATTAACAAAGGTTTTGTGGAAATCCAAACTCCTAAAATTATTTCAGGTATGCTTCATATTGTACCCTATAATTAAAAAATAATAATTTTCCTAGGTGTTGCTTATATTAATTTTTTAAATGGAATAATCCCAAGAGTCCCTTTAAGGTTCAGTGCTGTGATTTGCGGTCAGTAATGCCACCGTCTACAGTGTTCCGTAGTCTACCCTCGAGGTGCTTTGTGGTAACGATGAGGAAGTGAAGCAGTAGCAAACCCAGCACAATTCCTGCGGTTTAAGTTAGGCCACAGGTATTTTTATTATGTAAATTTTTTTCAAAATTGATGCTACAGTTTACTTTTATAAAACTTCTTTGTAAAAATCACTAGATATTTGTTGATGTCATTCTTGCATGAGAATATTCTCTTAATTGTTTTACCCTTTTGTAATTGCTGACATAACACTTAAAACATGTGTTACAAATATCATTCTAGCTGGTCTTGCTGGCAAACACCTTGTTTTTTCTTAAAGATTTGTTTGTTTGTTTGTTTGTTTGTTACTTACACTGCATTCTGCCTGCATGTATGTCTGCAAGCCAGAAGAAGGCACCAGATGTCACTATAGATGGCTATGAGCTACGACATGGTTGCTGGGAATTGAAGTCAGGACCTTTGCAAGAATATCCAGTGTTCTTAAAAAAAAAACATTTCAGGGCCGGTACACAATGGCTCAATGGGTAAAGGAGCTTGCCACTGCTGTCAAGGCTAGCAATATGTTTTTTAAAAATATCATTCATGGGCCTGGAGAGATGGCTCACTGGTTAACAGCCCTTGTTGCTCTAGTTCCAGGAGATCCAATGCCATCTTCTGTTCCCTGGTACAAGTTGTGCACATGATATACATACCACATGCAGGCAAAACAATATACATACGATAAAACGAATAGCAGCTAGTTATAGATAAAAAATTAAACGTTGCATTTTGTGACAATTAGAAAAGTGCTGGGCATGTGGTACACACCTTTAATCCCAGCACTCAGGAGGCAGAGGCAGGTGGAGCTCTTGAGTTTGAGGCCAGCCAGGGAAATGCAGAGAAACCCTATCTTGAAAAAACAACAACAACAAAAAGATATAAAATTGTTTGTTGGCTGTTAAAAAAGGTAGTTAAGACAGCAGCCTTACTTGATGAGACCCTGTCTCAGAAAAAATGTAAGGAAATAAGAATATCTTTTGTCCTTTTATTTATTCATTTAGTTTCAATAGCATTAAAGTAATAAACATGAAGTCAATTCAGAAAAGGGAATATTTATCTGCAATTCTTAATTTTTCTAGGTTTTCTTTTTTTTTCTAAGTCAACTACTTTTTAAAATTGAGAATTTACATGGATTAGCATACAATTGGTTATGATAATACAAATGTTTCTATTTCAGCTGCTAGTGAAGGAGGAGCCAATGTTTTCACTGTGTCATATTTTAAAAATAATGCCTACCTTGCTCAGTCCCCACAACTGTATAAGCAGATGTGCATCTGTGCTGATTTTGAGAAGGTTTTCTGCATTGGGCCAGGTGAGATATTGTCATTTATATGCTTATTAATTGTGTAATTATATTGAGTTAAATAATTAGTAGAGTAGTTATAATATTAATAGTATAGTATAATAGTAGTTACATAGTAGTGTAGTAGTTATATAGTATAATACTCATAATATTAGAAATAATAGTAGAAAGTTTAGATACTTTGAAAGCTTAAATCCTTTTATCTTCAGATTACACAAATAATAGAATTTAAGAGCCAGGGATGCAGCTGGCTTAGTGGGAGAGCATTTCTTAGTGTATGCAAGTTTCTCAACTCAGTTCTCAATTTTTTCAAGGTAGAAATGACAAAGAGTGTGTGTGTGTGTGAGTGTGAGAGAGAGAGAGAGAGAGAATCTCATTTCAAAAAGGCGTGCTCTGAGGACCATCCATGTGTGGTGATATACAGCTTTAATCCTAGGACTGTGAGGCAGGTGAATCTCTTGAGTTCTCAGGCTGGTGCTGGGAATCAAACCTAGGTCCTCTAGGAAGAGAAGCTAGTGTTCTTAACTGCTGAGCCATAGCTAACAACCAGCTAGGAGTCCAGTTCCAGGGGATTTGATGCTTGCTTCTAGCTTTTGTGGGCATTGCATGTACATGATGCACAGATATACATGCAGGCAAAACACACACACATACACATATATATTAAATGAAATATTTTTTAAACTTAACCAAATTATTTTATTTTTGATAGTTAAATGAAGTTTAAGCTTTTACTAATAGAGAAATTGGCCCAAATTTTAAATGTTTTAATTTTCTGAAATTATCAGCAGTTATTTGCTAGACATGTATTGTATACATATTCTTAGCTGGGTGCCTTGTCCGTAAAAGAGTCAGCAGCATTCACCAAATGCTGATGGGCATCTTGGCAAAATGCAGGTTCTAGTAGTATGTTTTGGGTGAAGCCTGAGACTTGGTTCTCACAAACATCCAGATAACTGTGGTACTCCTGGTTTACAAGCCATGTCTTGAGCAAAAGGAAACAAATGTTATCCCCACTTCTGGCACTGAATAAGCCATGCATGCATAGGTCAGTCACATGAATTACAAAGTAATCCCATGATTATGTACCCAAATGACATCATCTTTAAGTCTGTGTCAGGTAGCCATGTGGTGGCTTCATGCCTGTAACCCAGTAGCACTCAGGATGCTGAGGCAGGAAGATTATTGTGAGTTCCAGAGAGCCAGGGCTACTGAGTGAGACCCTATCTCAAAAGAACAAGAATCAGAATGTGCTGTACAGTTGACAGTGAGTGTAGAAAGACTGTTTGCTGGAATCACCATGAAAGAAAATTCAAACTAAAGTGGGCTTTAAGGATGTAGTAGGATATGAAAAAACTGAAATATGTTCTAGTCAGAATGAATAGGATGGGTAAAAAGCATGGACAGAGAAAACAGAAGCACAAGTTAGAAATTGGAGTATAGGCTAAGACTAAATTGGAAAATATAAGGTTTGAGACTTTTGTCATTTGCCTTGGTTATGGTAGTCTTTTGGGAGTCTCCCGGCAGTGACGTATTCCAGGTACACTACTGTGGCAGTGGAGTGAAAGATGAGGCGAGCTGCTCTGGAGGATTGCCGGGAGGGGTAGGAGCATAGGAGCTGGACGGGCAGCTGCTGGGAAGTGTATGATGTTAGTCCATTTACGCAGTTTCGTTTTTCTTGAGCTGTATCTTAATAAAATGGAAACAAACTCACTATATTGGTCATAATTGAATCTGTTTTTAATTATTGAGTTGATGCCTCAGGATCTTGCATTCCCTGGGGGTTCCCAAGAGCCTCTTATTAATTTGCATTTGGTTCTGCTTTTATCTAGGACTTGGGAGTTTGTAATGAACTAGCTGTGTAGGAGAATGCTGAAACAGATGGCTTGTCAGTGTTCTGTCTCTCTAGGAGTGGGGAAATAGTACTACTTAGCCACTACCAAGTAGAAATCTGCATTTAAGTTTTCAGTTACCCAAGACTTAAAATACTGTGCTGTTTTTCTTTGGTTAACTTAACAGTTTTCAGAGCCGAAGACTCCAATACCCATAGACATCTGACTGAATTTGTTGGTTTGGATATTGAAATGGCTTTTAATTACCACTACCATGAAGTTGTAGAAGAAATTGCTGACACCTTGGTGCAAATATTCAAAGGACTTCAAGAAAGGTTAAAATGGCCTTAATTTCGAAACAATTGTTTTTTTATTTTGTTTGGCTTTTTTCTGTTGGGGGAGGGGTGGTGGGGCAACAGTTTGGAAACGGCCTTATTTCTGTATTTTACAGGTCATTTAGAAACCATTTGTTTTTCTTTGCATTGTAATTTGGACTGTGAGGCTTGTGCCATATCCCACTTGTGTTTATGTTGCAGAATAATACCCAGATGAGCACCATCAATGACTCAGAGCTTTGAGAGGCATGAGTAGGTGAACAGCCCAAGCGGCAGTCATTTCCAAATCAGTGACTATAGGTGTGGCACACGCTGTAGTCCCCTATGGGTGTGAGGACCTTTCTTTGTTTCTTAATTGTGCATCTGTGAGGCTGTGTGCATGTGACTGCGAGTATCCAGAGTTTAGAAGAGGGTGTCAGTTTCTCTAACACCGGAATTAGGGTAGCTGCGAGCCGCCTGGTGTGGGTGCTGAGAACTGGACTCAGGGCCTCTGCAAGGGAAGTCTGCTTTTAGCCAGCGCTGCATCTCTCCAGTGCTTGCTTTAGAATGTTTGTAAAATTAGGTCCAGCAAGTCTCGCGTTGTCAGTCTACGGTCAATTCTTATCTCTGTTTCCCTTCCCTGTATTTGAAGTAAGTCTCCTATCATTCCATCCATAAAATTTTAGGAAAAATCTAAAGTGTTGTTGTTGTTGTTGTTGACAGGGTTAGGGTTAGCTGCAGAGAACTGTGTTTCTGTTGTGAAGAATGCTTGCTTATTTTCTGAGACTCTGATTACCCTCACACCTGTGATCCTTTATGTCACTGTAATCTTTTTATAAAACATGAAACCAAGAAATGGAATTAAATGTTTTAAGTACGTTAATTTTTTGTCAACTTTTTTAATTTTTTTATATTAATTACAGTTTATTTACTTTGTAATAAACTGTAAAGGGGCTCCCAGCTGTAGCCCCTTCCCTCATTCCCTCCCAATCCCCCCCTTCCTCTCTCATCTCCTCCCTGTCCCTTTCCAAGTCCACCGCTAGGGGAGTTCCTCCTTCCCTTTCATCTGACCCTAGCTTATCAGGTCTCACCAAGAAAGGCTGCAAGTTAATTCTTAATTTTATAATGCTTTTCTTGATATAGTCAGGGGTTTGAAGACTGAAATTCTATATTGTTTATAGTGACCTCTTGTGGAAGAAATATTTAACATTTTATTAACTAAAGCATTTAACATACAGGTTTCAGACTGAAATTCAAACTGTAAGTAAACAGTTCCCATGTGAGCCGTTCAAATTTTTGGAGCCAACGTTAAGACTGGAATATTGTGAAGCTCTAGCTATGCTTAGAGAAGCAGGAGTTGAAATGGGAGACGAGGAAGATCTAAGGTTGGTCCCTGCTTTTTCTTTTAACTTCACTGCTTAGGCTTAATGTGTTTCACCTAACTAATAACTTTTATTAACTTTGGTACTTTGTAGAATATTACTTTACATAATAAAAATGTGAGCGTTATATGCCTGTGCTTCAATAATTTTGTCTAACTTCATTTTTCTCCCTGTTTATTACTCTGTGACAAATGTAGGAAGCAAACCTGTTGGCACAGGCCAGTAGTCCCAAGTACTCAGTAGGCAAGTGGCTTGCTAATTCAAAGCTGGCCTGGACCACAGAACAAGCTCTGGGCCAACCAGAGGAGCTTAAAGAGACCCTGCCTCAATGAATGAGAAGAAGCTGGCAGCACTAGGAGAGGCAGAGGCAGGCGGATCCCTGTGAGTTCAAGACCACCCTGGTCTACAAAGTGAGTCTAGGACAGCCACGGCTCCGAAGAGAAACCCTGTCTCAACAAACCGAAAAAAGAAAAAGAAAGGGAGATCTGGAAAGATGGTTCTGTGGATAAGCGTACCTGCTGTTTTTGTAGAACAGATGCAGACAGTCACAACAAATTAAAAAATGGTATTATAGAGAGAGAGCGTTGGAGAGGTGTCTCAGCAGTTAGAGCACTTGTGCTGTTTCAGAGGATACAGGTTTGGTCCCACAGGACACAGGGGACCCATGGCTTTACAGGGCGCTAGGCCTGCGTGTAGTGCGCATGATACGTACATGCAGGCAGAGCGGCCACACACAGACCAAAGTGCTTTAAAAAGTGTTTCATAAGCTGGGCGTGCTGACGCATGCCTGCGGTCCCAGCACTCGGGAGGCAAAGGCAGGTGGGGCTCTTGAGTGCCAGGCCAGCCTGGTATATGTGGTGAGATCCAGGACAGCCAAGGCTATGAAGAGGACCCTGTCCCAAACAAACAAACCTCGTGTGTGTGTGTGTGTGTGTGTGTGTGTGTGTGTGTGTGTGTGTGTG
>NW_026585504.1:66774284-66835449 GCF_907164565.1 Psammomys obesus | reverse complement strand
TGTGTGTGTGTGTGTGTGTGTGTGTGTGTGTGTGTGTGTGTGTGTGTTTATAAGGGACACGGTGTGCATAGCTCAGCACCTTATCCAAGACCCTGGTCTCAATCCCCAGTAATATAGAACAAAAAAGAGAAGGAAAAGATTTCTTCACTATGCCATATTCTGTTACCTAAGTCTAATTCATATATATTATAATTTAGGAATAAATTCCGTAAGAAAGAAAGAAAGAAAATTGCTATCGATGTACATTTCATTCTGAGGTCTCTGGCCAAAACAGTTAAATCATCATGACAGCCCATAGTAGATATGTGGAAGAGAAAGCTAGTGGTTATCTGTGTGCGTGTGTGTGTGTGCGCGCGCGCGCGCACGTACATGTACGCGCACACGTACATGTACGCGCACACTTGTATTTTTACCCCCAAAATATATATTAACTCTAATCCCATTATTTATTAAAGAAAAACTATGATTTTCAGCATACCCTTTATTGCTAAAAGAAACCGTAGATTTTAATAATTAGTTCAATTCAATCAATATACTTTTTCAGTATTTTGGGCATTGTTTTTTGTTTGTTTGTTTTGTTTTGTTTTTCCTTAAGATTTATTTATTGTGTATACAGTGTTCTGCCTGTATACCAGAAGAGGGCACCAAATCTTACTATAGATGGTTGTGACTCACCATGTAGTTGCTGGGAATTGAACTCAGGACCTTTGGAAGAACAGCTGGTGCTCTTAATCTCTGAGCCATTTCTCCAACCTTGGGTATTGTTTTTAAAATAACAGACACTAAAAAGGTACCTCTTGACCACAGGTTGCCTTTAAGGACCATTTAATGGCACAAACTGCCAGTGCTGGCCCACTGGATTTTATTTCACTTGATTAGTAAGGTGTCTCTGCCCTGTGTGGGTCAGTAGAATACTGACCCTTCCTGGGTTTGAAGGGTGGGGCAGTGTGTACGTAACTGCACAGGGTGTGGGCAAGGTGGGCTTGTTGGTGGCTCCCTGGAGTGCTTGTCTCAAAAAGAAGCAGGTTGGGAGCTGACAGTGTGTTTGCATCAAGGTTCGTTATCCCTTTAGCACCTGAACTAGAAAGGGGCCCTACTAATTTAGAAGTATTTTCAGTTGTAGCTTGGTAGGGACTGGAGAGCTGGCTCAGTGCTGAAGAGCTCTGACTGACCTTCCGAAGACAGTGTGGTTCTCAGCATCCACATCAGGCTGCTCACAACTGCCTGAGTAACTCCAACTCTGGGGATCCAATACCCACACACTTGAAGATAAAAGGGTCTCTGACACCTTCAGACACTACTTTCTTGTTTTTGTTTTTTTTTTTTTTTTTTCAGTACGCCAAATGAGAAACTGTTGGGACGTTTGGTAAAGGAAAAGGTAGGATTCACACGTGTTGGTTTGTTTTTGTTTTTAATCTGAAATGTCCCTTAGAAAGGCAGCAGTAACAGAATATTCGTTATCTTTCATTGTTAGTAAAGGGAACTGTACTTTGTTCTTAGAAAAAGAAAAAAAGTATTGAGGCATATTCTGACCAACTGTCTGAATTCAGTGTGTGACATTTGTGCAGTCACGCTGAAGTCCCTCTCTCTGAAGGGTACTTCAGATTTGTAGATTAGTGAGGAAAGGCCTCTGAGCTATAGAAAGTCTTGCCTGTGCTTGTTGCTCTTATTTCTAAAACTAAAACTAAAACCAAAGTAGGCAAAAGCTTCTCTTAGTTGTATTCTTATTAAAAAGAGCAGTAATTTGATGAAGTTTAGAAAGCCCTTGAGCTCCCCCTGCTGGACGCTCTTGACGAGGTGAGGCTTTCTGGGACCCTGCAGTGTTGGCAGTGGACCCTGAGCATGCTGTGTCAGCACTCTTTGACGCTATTGACATTCTCTGTCATCGGCAGCTTTAACAAAAGGGTGTGTAGTCAAGGAAGAGCTAAAGTGCAGTCGCTTTCTAATAAGCCTGTGAGGTAGTACAAAGAATGTAAAACATTCTAACAGTTTTTACTTGAGTTGTTTCCATTTGAAGAACTTGACCCAATTTTATGTATATATCAAAATAAAAACCTAAATTATTAGGAAGGTTTTATGTTAATATAGTGATTGGTATTATAAAATGTCCGCAAAGTATTGTATAGATTTAACATAGGTTTTTTTCTTTTTAATAGTATGATACAGACTTTTATGTTCTTGATAAATATCCATTGGCTGTCAGACCTTTCTACACCATGCCCGACCCAAGAAATCCTGTGAGTAATTTCATCTTAAATCACCTATTTGTGGGGAAGAAAAAAACTTTCTAGTAACCACACTTGAATGTTGTAGCAAATTAGTCCTGAGAACCTAAGTTAAAATTCTAGGCCATTTTTTTTCTAAAGATATGTTGAGTTGGGGGCTGTGAATGCTAAATAGTACTAGATACGTGTAGGGAGATTCTATTGTTGACTTTGAGTTGGGAATGTGCTTTATTATTTTTACACTAAGGTGGTAAATTGTGGAGTTTTTCTTTTTTATAATTTTTAATTTTATTTTATATGCATTGGTGTGATGGTGTCAGATACCCTAGAACTTGGAGTTATAAACAGTTGTGAGCTGGCCTTTGGGTGCTGGGACTTGAACCCAAGTCCTGTGGAAGAGCAGCCAATACTCTTAACAGCTGAGCCATTTCTCCAGCCTGTAAAGTGTGTTTTCATTTGATTGATTTGAAGAAAACCAAAATTTATATTTTATTTTAGGAGTTAATAATCTAGATGTGTTACAGCTTTTTGATTTGCAATAGTTCCTAGCATTAGTAGTCAGAAATCATCTGGTGGGCTTGGGGTTTGTTTCTGTTTATTATTTTTATTTATTTTTGTTTGTTTGTTTGTTTTGTTTTGAATGCAAGGTCTTACCGTGTATCTCTACTTGTCCTGGAACTTGCTATGTAGACCAGGCCAACCTAGAACACAGATATCTGCCTGCCTCTGCCTCCTCAAGTGTACACCACCAATAGCAGACTGGATGGCTTTTTGAAACAGATTGCTGAGTCCTGTCCTTAGTGTTTTTAGTCATTGTCTGGGGCAGGGTTTAAAGGTTAGCAATTATTAAACTGAGAGCATCACGTGCCTGATAGGCAACAAGGTTAAGCGTAGGCCAATTCAGTCTCAGCTTAACTTTTCTTGAAAGAGCTTTCTTAAATAGACTAAATATCTATTGGTAATTTGCATTCAGAACTGACCAAAATTCTTGTCTTGTTAAAAAAATTTTTCAGGCAATAAAGTAAAATAAAAACAAGCACCACTGCTTTAGATGAGGTGTTCTGGTTATTGGGAGGAGTGGTAGGAGAATGGAAATCTAAACAGAAAACAAAGAACTCTTGCCCTCAGCAGTTCTGCCACAGAGAAAAAACTATGTTGAAGCGTTGTCACTAACTCTGGAAAAACAACATGGCCTTTTTTCCTCTCCACGTTTATCGTGGGAAAAAGTGTGATCATGTAGTACGTGGAGAATGGTGGCGGTTCACTCATTCTTATTCTGCAGAAGCAGTCTAACTCCTATGACATGTTCATGAGAGGGGAAGAAATACTGTCTGGAGCACAAAGAATACATGATCCTCAGTTGCTAACAGAGAGAGCTTTACACCATGGAATCGGTAAGGAGTTTAAATATTTAAACAGTGTATATTTAAAAATAGCACATTGTAAACAACCTTTTAAAGATGTCTCCTGAGTCTTTCCCCCAATATCATAATTTTAGTAATAGCTGTTTTATAATAGGTAATAAATCATGTTTTCTTTTTGTAGATTTGGAGAAAATCAAAGCTTACATTGATTCCTTCCGCTTTGGAGCCCCTCCTCATGCTGGTGGAGGCATTGGTAATACTGCTCTTGCTTAGGCTTAATTTTCTAAACCCAAGTGAAAGACATTTAAGCGCTGTAAAAGGAGCCAGGAAAGACGGCTCAGTGATTAAGAGAACTTGTTCTCACAGAGGACCTGAGTTCACTTCCCAACACCTACATAGCAGCTCACAACACAACCATTTATAACTCCAGTTTCAAGGGTCTTGAAGCCTCCTGGCCTGAGCACATTCCTGCACACAGTACTGCACATAAGCTCACGTGTTCACACACACACACACGTAAATAAAAACAAATAAATAAACTGTAAAGGTCATAGAACAGTGGTTTTTTTAAAAGATTTGTTTATTTATTATTTATACAGTACTCTTCCTGCATGTAGACCTACACAACAGAAGAGGGCACCAGATCTCACTACAGATGGTTGTGAGCCACCATGTGGTTGCTGGGAGTTGAACTCAGGACCTCTGGAAGAGCAGACAATGCTCTTAACCCCTGAGCCATCTCTCCAGCCCCCAGAACAGTGTTTGTTTTTTTGTTTCCCAGTGATTAGAACAAAATTGATATTTACATGTTATTTAACTCCATATAAAAACATTAATCCAAAATGGACCCAAGGCCTAAATGACACTATAAAACTCTCAGAAGAAAACACAGCAAAGGCATCAGGACATTGGAGTTGACCGTGGTTTTTTAGATACAGAACCTGTGGCACACAGAACAAGGTTGAACTTAGGAAAAATTTTAAACTTTATGCATCAAAAATATAGTTATCTGCCTAGTATATACAAGGCTGGGTTTGGCTCCCCGCTCTTAGAAGATTGAAAAGACAGTTAGAATGTATAGTTCAATGCTTGTCTTGTCAGCACAGTCCATGGATTTGATTCCTAGCACCGATAATGGGGGAAGAGGCCAAGGAGGGAAAGAAAGTAAAATGGTGCTGGAGAGATGGCTGAGGTTGAGGGTACTCACTACTCTTTCAGACAACTGGAATTGAGTTCCTAGCACCCAAATCAGCAGTCTCAAAATCATCGGAAACGTTGGCTTCAAGGGATCGGATGCCTCTGCAGGCGCCTGAACACATCTGTATATCCACAGAACGTGATTATAAAAGCACAGTTTTAAGATAAGATAAGAGTAAAAGGTGGCCCACATAATGGGGACAGATATTTACAGGTTGCATATTTGATAAGAAACTCAAGTTTAAGGGCAAAGGGCCCGGATGGAGTACTGTCCAAGAGAGAGTGCATGAGAGGTGCTCAGCAGCACCGGTCACGGCAAGATGCACCTCCCAGGGTTAGGGAGGCTGTTACTTTAAGCTGTGTTAACAGAGGGTCAGTGTGTCCACTGGGGTTTCTAAACAAGATAAGGATTCATCTGGGTCCAACAGTCTGCTTCTGTCTTTGTACTGTAAAGAAAGAATTACCATGTGGTCCGGGAGTTTAATTCTCTGCATGTACCCAAAAGAATTGGAAATAGCACATGAAAGAAATAGCCATGACTATATCTTTGTAGCTGCAGCCAGGTATCCATCATGGGTAAATGAGCCAGCACACTGTGGGACTGCTTAAGGATCCCCTGTCTGATATGTTCAGGATCAGAAATAGTTCAGATTTTGCATTTTCTTGAATTTTGGAATAATTTTATAGACTTTGCCATTGAGAATCCATGAGTGCTGCTTGATTCTCCCAAATTTTCAGATTTTAGAATATTTTGGGTTTCTGGAACAAGATGTTTAACTTATATGCCAATCAGTCTTTAAAAAACAAGAAAGAAAGAAATTTTGAGTCAACAACAGCATAGATGAACTCTGAACACAATATATGAATAAATAGGCCAGTTGCAGAAGGGCAAAATCTGTACGATTCTACTTTGCTGGTATCTTAGAGTTGTTAGGGTTAGAAGCAGAGAATAGATTGGTGAATGCCTGTGTCTGGAGGAGGAGGAAAAAATATTTAATAGGTATTGTTTCAGTTTAGTAAAATAAAACAATATGATCCAGCAAAAAGCTATTAGAACTGGTAACTGAAAGGTTTTCAGGAAGGGATTAACTGTCATTTTCTTGTCCACAGGACTGGAAAGGGTGACGATGCTGTTTTTGGGATTGCATAATGTCCGTCAGACCTCAATGTTTCCTCGTGACCCCAAACGACTCACACCTTAAAGCCACACTTTTTATTCTCTCCAGTGACTTGCTGCTGATCAGGTTGTACCTGAGGTACTTAAGGTACTCAGCAGAATAAATGTCTTACTAAAGTGCCACGATTATTTTTTGAGTAGTTAATTGCAAATTAGTTTAAGAAAAAGCATTTTAGAACTTGAGATATGCTTCAATAGGAAAGAACATTTTAATGAGAAATTTCTATAGTTGAAATTCAGTTTCTCTCTATAGGAAATGTTAAAGAGAATTTAAACAGCTTAAGTTTGTATAATTTTTTTATATATACTATGGTGGCCACGGTACTAATAGCCTAAATTTTTAGTATTTTAACTTTTAACTCTTGACATTGAGGAAAATAATGGAGAAATTACCATTCTTTAGCATTTATAACGTTGGAATGTTGCAGAAAATTAGAGTATGAGTTCTTTAAAGTTACCTTCAGAAATCATGTGAAGCAGCTGAGAACACTGGCTAGAAACAGTACCACTGAAACATTGTTACAAGTTTTGAGGCTGAAATTCAATAAAAATGTAAAGCTAATGATAGTTTTGTGTGACGTTTTGGAAATCTGATTCTCTAACTGGTTGTTGGCATAAATATGTTGCTTTATAAGTATTAGACATGGAAAGTGACACAGAGCTGAGAGTGCGTGGGAGCACGTGTGCAGTTCCAGCACTGTGACTTGAGGCTCGGCAGTTCAAGGTCGCCCTGTCTCAGAAGAATCTACAGAAACATGCATATGCACATGTCTTAGTATATGTTGGTGCCGTTGAGAGGGAGCTCACAAAGAAGCCTTGGCAGACAGTGCAAACTGGTCTGCAGTGCTCACTGCACCCTTGGGCACAGCTGACGCAGAACAGCTGGGTGGTGGGGCAGGGGCTGCGGGTCAACATGGTCTCACCCTGTCTGTGCTAGTGGCTCTGACGGCCCAGTGACTTGTCTGCCAACAGCAGGAGCTGATGCTCTGCTGAACTGGAGCACCGTCCTTAGAGACAGACGTCCACCTGGAGAGGGGCAGCCGTGTACTGCAACCTTGACACAGCACATAGGCAGTTACACGTTCTCTCCTGCCTGTAAAGCTTGTTCTAGAGACGGTATCTGAGGGCTGATAAACTTGATACACCAACAAGGAATCCTGTGTTACAGTTTAAGCTTTTTCCACTTTACCACAAAGCAAAGACATGATACCTTGGGATCTACAGCTCAGGAGCCGACTTGGAGCTAAACTCCTCTAGGTGCTTTGTCGATCTTGACCAAGAGTGAAGCCAAAGCTTTAGGCCCTCCAAGCCAGCAGCTTGGCTACTCTGACTGGAATACAGACAAATATTTAATCCCAGGAGACAGGCAAGCAGACCTTTGAGTTCCAGGCCAGCCTGGTATAGAGAAAGTTTCTGGTGAAGGAAAGTTTCCAGGTGAGGTGACACACACCTTTAATCCCAACACCTAGTAGACAGGCATGCACGTCTATGAGCTCTGTTCAGTCAGTTGAGTTGAGTGAGTTGAGAGGCAGTGGAATGGAGTTGAGTTTGTGGCAGTTCAATTTGTGGGTTCTAAAGAGAACAGGCTAGACACAGGAGGAGACAACCAGCAAGAGACTGAGGAGCCAGATTAGAACAGATTGATACAGTTATCTTGAGGCCAACCACAATTCCGTCAGCTGCCGAGGGAGAAGCCAGATGGCGTCAGCCAGCATGGAGAGGAGTTCGAGCCAGAACAGCTGAGTTAAATCCGCCTGCGAGAGCTCAGAAAGAACTAGGAAGGGTGAACTTGTTCAGCAGTAAGTCCCAGAGGCTGAAAACATTCTAGGCCTGGATTAGATTGTACAGAGGCTAGAGGCTTCCAGGACTAGGCCTAGGTTAGCAGATGGAGGCCGTAAGCCTCCGAGACAATTACCTCAGGTGACTAAAAGTTACTTTAATATCCCTTCATCTCCACCTCTCAGAGACCTGTGCTAAGAGACCTTGTAGAGGGAGAAAGGGGAATCTATGCATGTGCGTGCACAGGTGTGTGTGCGCATGTTCATGTGGTTGCATGAGTGAATGGAGGTGTGTATGCATGTATGTGTGCTTGGGGGACAACTTTGGGTGTTTTGAGACAGGGTCGTTACTGAACCTAGAGCTTGCAAAACTGGCTAACCAGTGAGAGCCAGGGATCTGCCTGCTTGCCTCCCTGTTGCCTTCCCATTTATGGGGCCAAGAAACTGCCAGAGCATTTTGCCCAGGATCTCCCTGTGTGCTGGTCCACCCCACTCCCGAGCACTGTGCCATTTCACAGAGCACTTTCTCTGGCTTTCGACTTCTGCCCTCAATGTTGCAATGTGTCACTAAAGGCTGTACTCTTTCCCTCCAGTATGGTCTCTGACAGCTCCCTCCCAGCTTAGCTGCCTTCTAACATTAGTCCAATTAGCATACTGCGCCCACCACCCAGAATCTGTACCCAGCCTGCAACTCGGAGGCCATGTTGCATACCAGAATAGTTATGGATGTGGCCCAACACATTTGTAGATGATATAATAGAAACAAAAAATTTAGAACATTTCTGCTTTATTGAAAGAGTAATAATACGGCTTTTGAAGCTTGGTCATAGTACCATCTTGAAGATACTGTTGTGCGAGGAGGGCACCATATGCCTTCGAAAGCAATTTAAGATACATAGCCACCATTACGTAGAGACTGCAGGGGTCCAGGGTACAGAAGTGGAAGGAGGGCATTGATTTTTGCTTGTTTTTGTTTGTATGTCTTACTGGTCTTTGCTTGTATAGTACGGTTTCCGATTTTGTGGAATTGGGACCCCCCCATTTCAAGACTAGTTTTCTCCATGTAGCCTTGGCTGTCCTGGACTCACTTTTGTAGCCCAGGCTGGCTTCAAACTCAACAGATACCTGCTTGCCTTTGCATCTCCAAGTGCTGGGATTAGACCACCATGCCCAACTCAATGATTTTTTTTAATATAATTTTTAATTTATTACAATTTGTTCACTTTGTATTCCAGCTGTAGCTCCATCGTCATCCCCTCCCAATTCCCCCCGACCGACCTCCCTCATCTCCTCCCATGCCCCTTCCCCAGTCCACTGATAGTGGAGGTTCTCCTCCTTCCATCTGACCCTAGCCTATCAGGTCATCAGGATTATCTTTCATAGTCTTTTTCTGTGGCCTGGTCAGGCTGCTCCCCCATTGGTGGGCAGGGGTGATCAAAGAGCCAGCCACTGAGTTCTTGTATCTTGGAGTATCAGTCTCAGAAAAGACCTCTAGGCCCAGGTTTTTTGGTTCTGTTGTTCTTGTGGAGCTCCAGACCCTTCAAAGTCTTTCTGTCTCACCCTTCTTTCGTAAGATTCCCTGTACTCTGCCCAGAGTTTGGCTATGAGTCTCAGCATCTGCTTTAATACCCTGCCAGGTAGAGTCTTTCACAGCCATCTGTGGTAGGCTCTTGTATTGTTCCTTATTTTCACCTTCTTCAGATGTCTTATCCCATTTGCCTTTTTGAATGAAGATTGAGCATCTTACCCAGGGTCCTCCTTCTTTCTTAGCTTTTTAGGTGTACAGATTTTAGTATGATTTTCCCATATTGTATGTCTAATATCCACTTGTAAGTGAATATATACCATGTGTGTCTTTCTGTTTCTGGGATACCTCACTCAGGATGATATATTCTAGTTTGAACCATTTGCCTGTAAATTTTGTGATTTCCTTGTTTTTAATTGCTGAGTATTCCATTGTGTAAATGTACCACAATTTCTGTATCCATTTCTCAGTTGAGGGACTTCTGGGTTGTTTCCAGATTCTATTCCGAATAAAGCTGCTATGAACATGGTTGACCAGATATCCTTGTATGCTTGAGCATCTTTTGAAGGGCTAATATCCAGAATATATAAAGAACTCAAGAAGTTAAAAAGCAACAAATCAAGTAATCCAATTAGAAAATTGGGTACAGAGCTAAACAGAGTTCTCAATAGAGAAATATCGAATGGCAGAGAAACACTTAAAGAAATGCTCATCGTCCTTAGTCATTAGGGAAATGCAAATCAAAACCACCTTACACCCATCAGAATGGCTAAGATAAAAAACTCAAGTGACATCACATGCTGGAGAGGTTGTGGAGAAAGGGGAACCCTCCTCCACTGCTGGTGGGAATGTAAACTTGTACAACCATTTGGAAATCAATTTGGTGCTTTCTCAGACAATTAGGAATAGTGCTACCTCAAGATCCAGCTATACCACTCCTAGGTATATGTCCAAAGATTAAAAAAAGTAATGATATCACTGTTACCCTGCTATTCACCTCTCTAGCATTCCCCCTTACCCATGATACTTTTGTTTTTGTTTTTGTTTTAACTCTTGTGGTCTCTGAAGTTAATCCAAGTTATATAGTCACACAAATGAGAGAGAACATAGAGAAATAGGAAAACAAGATGGAAATAAACACTAAGAATGTTTGGGAAAGTCCTAGGAATATTACTATTTATTATTTACCTAAAATTATATAAAGTCTATGTAAATGCATCAGTATGCATGCACATACGTAGTTTAAATGACATCATGCTACTAGGCTGACAGTGGTCTCCCCAAGAGCCAGAGACTATATAAACAAACCCCAGTACCAGGCATGAGAAAACTGCCTTTGGAGCTTTTGGTTGAGTGCAAGAGACTCTCAAAACAATACAGGCTATCACTGTTTCCCTTTGTGGCCGCCCAGAGGTTGGCAATAAGGCCCTCCCTATTGCTAAAGACAGTTGAGACAAATACTTGAAGGATCTGAGCTGGATCTGACATGAAAGCTGCCTACCTGGAGACTAGCTTTCATAGAACCAGAAGGTGCTATGCAAGCTGACAAGGGAGGGAAGCAGCCAGTATTCCTATGCTGCTGTGTGCTTTTGGATCACAATCATGACCAGCACAGGAAGATACCCCTATAAGTGCAATAGTGACAGTCAGAGCTTATCAGTAACAGCTGTAAATTGGACATTAAGTCCAGTTCAACAAGACGGAAATCATGCCTGGTCCTGGAAACCTAGAGAATGACCTCTGACTAGCGAGGCGTGGATCTTAGAAGAGAACCTGCTAGCACCACTTGTGAGCCAGCGTAGTTCCTAGCTGTATTCTAAGTACAGATGGGTAGGGTTGTTAATTGTTTTTCTCTCTTGGCAGTTTGCACAGCATCTTTTGGATCCCATGAGACTTCCAGGTCAATTCTAGCTTAGTTTTTTCAAGTCCTGTGTCCAAAGTGTGTATGTAGTGTCCTTAGCAATAGGGTTTTACTTTCAAGGTCTGGGAGGCAACCAAGGACAATATTTTGGGAGGAGTCTTTTGGATTCCCTTGACCAACAACTCAAAGATAATATTTTCATGCCTAGGATTAGAATTTTTATGTAGCACATGCCTTTAAGCCTAGCACTGGGAAGGTAGAGGTTGTGAGTTCAAGGCCAGCCAGGTCTACTGAGGAAGTTCCAGGTCAGCCAAGGCCACACAGAGAAACCCTGTCTCAAAAAGACAAAAAATATTTTAATATGTATACACGTCATAAATTTTCAGTCATCCTTAGTGCTTTTTATCCCTCCTCCTTCTTCCTCTGCCTTGCCTTCCCTCCCCCTCCCAAAGTAAAGACCCTCCTAATTTTAACTGCCTTCCTTTTTGTAGGATTTGCGATCTACTTTCCTTTCTTGAGCTCTTCCTAGAACCTCCATTGTTCTTTTTTACTTTATTGGTTTCTGTTGTTATTTCTAATTTTAAACAACTTGACGACTACTAGAACCAACTAAAACCCAAGCTTCTGGGCACACCTATGAAGGGTTTCCTTTCTTTCTTCCCTTCTTCCTTTCTTCCTTCCTTTCTTCCTTTTTGCACACAGGACTTCTCTGTGTAGTCTTGGCTGTCCTGGACTCACTTTGTAGAGTAGGCTGGCCTTGAACTCACAGGGATCTGCCTGCCTCTGCCTCCCTGAGTGCTGGGACTATAGGCATGAGCCACCTTGACCACTGAAGGATTTTCTTAATTGGATCCTGTGAGGTGAGAAGACTCACCCTAAAGATAGATCATTTGTAGTCAGAAGACCCACCCTAAACGCAAAGCAATGGTGGCAAAAACCATTAACCGCAGCACTTAGGAGGCAGAGACAGGTGGATGGTTCCAGAACAGCTAGAGCTACTCAGAGAAACCCCTGTCTCAAAAACTTGAATAAGAAGGCCCACCCTAAATCTGGGCCACACCTTCTGGTGACAGCTTACATACAACACAGATGGAAGCCTTTTGTTTTTGACTCCTTGTCCTCACTCTCGCTGGCAAGTTCACCTATGCTGCTGCTGAGGTATTACTTAATGGTATTAGAACATGTTTCTTCAGGATTCCAACATATAATGAAGACCAGCTGAGACATCACCAGTGGACTGAACAACTCTCCAATTCTTGGCCTTTTATTGAAAGACAGCCACTTTTGAACTAGCCAGACCACAGTCTGCTACTCTTAATAAATTGTGTGTGTGTGTGTGTGTGTGTGTGTGTGTGTGTGTGTGTGTGTTTCTATTTATCAGTTTTTTTTTTCCTTTAGAAAACTCCAATATACTCACACAGTAAAGTCTACATTTGGAATTGGTGAAGGACTGGGGGATTCAAGGCTTCAAGTCTTTAACATCTTTCACTGGATAATACTTTAAATTGCAGATCCCTATAGTATATACCGTAATAGTATTAAAATATTAATTTTATCTACCCTGCCTAGCATTAATTTTTAACATTCTGTAAGTCTCAAAAAAGTGATTGGTTGCTCTTTATTTATTTATTTTTGTCCAGGTCTAACTGTGTCCTGGATGCCTAGAAAAAAAGTATTGGTGAAACATAGCTTCAAATTATCAGCACCTAGGTATCAAAGCCCAGGAATGACTGTCGATGTGGCTCATTTAATAGTAAGGCAGCCCTTGTTTAGCACTGAGGAAGCTCTGGGTTCAGTCCCAGAACCGCATGAACCCAGAGTCCAAGGCCGACCTAGGCTCCGTGAGGCAGTCTCAGTAAGAACCAGTAATGTCAAATGTTTCAGCGCGATCTGCAAACCACGCCACCCCCGTCAGCAGAAGGCGTCGAGCCGCCGGAGCTCCCAGGCCGCTGCCTGGCGTGCTGAGGCCACCGCTGCAGTCCTCGCCCTGACGTTAGGGGCCTCCCCTGTGGTTTGCTTACAGCCTGCTTCCTTCAACCTGACCGCTCAGAGTTGGTCCAACCGAGTGACTGTTCCCTTTCCTGTGGCCTCATTCTTACCTCCCCACAGGGAAACGATCTGAAAACATAAAAACCGGAAAAAAGCTGTAAGCATATTATTCGTTTTGGGGTGTTTTTTACGTCTGAAGCTACTTTCTCACGTTGATTACATACAGTCTGGAAAAGAGGGAGAGGAAAGGGAGAGACAGACAGAGGAAAAAAGAAAGAAAGAAGAAAGGAAAAAAAGGGGGAAAAGTGAGAAATCCATGATTACGTAGATCCAAACAACCTTTTAGCGCCGGAAGCCAAAATAACTTGGGGAGGGAGGTGCACTTACATTGCGCAAGCGCAAAAGCCTCTTGGCGTCCGCGTTTGGCGCGAAATTCGCGTGTGATGGGCGGGGCTCTGGAAGGAGCCGCCATTGATTGGACAGGTTTGGCGCGAAGTAGCCCAGCTTCTGCTTCGTGATTGGCTGGGGTGAGAACGAGGGGCGGGGTGGAGGCGCGCGCGAAGCGGCAGTGCGGAAGGAGCAACGCGTGGAAGCTGCGGCTGCCTGGGCCCGCCTCAGCCGCGGCGTCTCCTCAGCGGTGGTCTTTCCTCGGCGGTTCGTCCTCTCAGCGCCGCCATGGACCTCGCAGCGGCCGCGGATCCCGGCGCCGGAAGCCAGCACCCGGAGGTGCGCGACGAGGTAGCGGAGAAATGCCAGAAGCTGTTCCTAGACTTCCTGGAAGAGTGAGTGGCCGCCCGGGGCGGGCGGGCCGGGAGGGTCGAGCGTGCTCGGGGAGGCGTGGGGCTGGGCCAGGTCTGGCTCCTCGGCCTGGGCAAGCCCTTTCCCCGCAGTGCTCCCTGGCGCCATGCTTTGCGTCTCTATCCTTGCTCTCCTGAGACAGGGTCTCCTCCACCTCGCTGGGTAGCCAAAGATGATTTTGAACTTGTGATCCTCCTGCCTCCACTTAGCTAAGCAGACGTGCGTCGCCGGACCGGGTTAATGCGAGGATGGCAGTGAAACCCAGCCTGGTGAGGCCAGGGTTTGAGGGGAACCCGTTACCTCCTGGGGGGCCGTGAGCACTGCCCCGGCACCGGGAGCTCGCGGAGCTCGCAGTGCTGCAAGCTTGGGCCCCCCGAGTTGCTCCAGCAGGAACCCGTGACTGGATAACTGGCCCGTGGGCCGAGTTCTGCGCCTGTCTGACATCTGCCCCCGTCTCCCTTTCCTGCCACCCTTTAGGGTTCTGCCCTCACAGCTCCCACCCCTCGGCCTATGTCACCTAGCAGCACGCTAGAGTGCTCCTTACTCGCACCTTGACTTGGCTTGTAATTTTTTTTTACGTTTTAAGATTATGTCAGTGTGTAACCAAAACTTCCTGTTTTGATCTTTTGGGAGTGTGCAAAAAGTAGCATCTTGAAGTGTATTCAACTTGTACAAACACCCCTATGGTCCCTGTTGGAAACTCAACTCTACCTATTAAACAGTTAAACCCTTTCCTAGCCTCCTGACAACTGCCACAAGTGTGTGTGCCTAATTTTGCTAGACAGTGCAGCTTATTGTAGGCAGTCTTCTTTTTAAGGCAGAGTAAAATTACATGGCATGTCTATACCTACATATTGCTTATCTCCTCATCTTTTGGCTGTTTAGATACTACTACTACTACCTTACGAAATTGTGCTATACTTAAAAATGTAAGCGTGGCAGTGGAACCACACACCTTTAATCCAGTGCTCGGGAGGTCGAGTCCAGTGGGCTACAGAGCAAGTTCCAGGGCAGCTTGAGCTGCACAGAGAAACCCTGTGTTGAAAAAGCAAAAGGGGTGGGATTCTATTTTCCTACTTTTGGCAGTGTTCTTGGCAGTTAGTACAACTGTTCATCTTTCACAACCCAACTCACGACTCCTTTTGAAAGTCTGTAAACCAGCAGTTCTCAACCTGTGGGTCATGACCCCCTGGGTGCTATCATGTTTACATCACAGTTCATAACAGTAGCCAAATTGCAGTCATGAAATAGCACTGAAATAGTTTTATGGTTGGGGTCACCACAGCATGAGGAACTAATTAAAGGGTCTCAGCTGGGAAGGTTGGGAACCACTGCTGTAACCCTTCCAAGGAAATGGGCAATAGCTGTGTCTTCCTATGATCACAGAAGGCCTGCTCTTTTCCAGTGCGTCCCCTGTTAGCTGTGGCAGTCTCTAGCCACTATGATCGCAGAAGGCCTGCTCTTTTCCAGATGAGTTCCCCTGTTAGCTGTGGCAGTCTCTAGCCACTATGATCGCAGAAGGCCTGCTCTTTTCCAGATGAGTTCCCATGTTAGCTGTGGCAGTCTCTAGCCACCCTACCACTTCACAAAGGTCTTTTGGAAGGATTCATTTCAGCAGATAATAAAAGTGCCTTTACTTGGTGCTTAAGTGCTGGAGCTAAGCATAAACAAGACTTCCTTGTTAAAAAAAAAAAAATCAACTCCCGGGGCTGGAGAGATGGCTCAGAGGTTAACAGCACTGGCTGCTCTCCCAGAGATCCTGAGTTCAATTCCCAGCAACCACATGGTGGCTCACAGCCATCTATAATGAGATCTGGTGCCCTCTTCTGATGTGAAGGCATATATGCAGATATTGTGTACAAAATAAATTAATTAATTAAAAAAATCAATTCCCACTGGTTGTAGTGTGGCAGGACTTTAATCCCAGCACTTGGGAGGCAGAGGCAGACAGATGTCTGTGAGTTTGAGGCCAGCTGGCCTATGTAGTAGGTTCCAGGACAGCCAGGAATGTTACACAGACAGACACTATCTCACCGTGCCCCCTCCCCACCTAAAAAAAGTCAGCTTCATTTCACAGAAGCAGCTTTGCTTTTGCTTACAGAACAAAGGCTAAATTTTCTTCTTTATTTTATTTTTATTATTATTATCATTATTATTGAGACTGGGTTTCCCTTTGTAGCCCTTGAACTCAGAGATTCGCTTGCCTTTACCTCCTGAGCACTGGGGCTGAAGATGTGCACCGCCAGCACCCAGCTGTGTCAACATTTTCTAGTACAGTCTCATTCTCCAAAACCACATCAGTCACCATAGGCCGTTCACCATCTGGCTTGCATTTGTTGCTTCCTTGTTTCCTTAATGTGTGTGGAAGGAACCTAGGGCCTTAGTACATGCTAGACAAGTATTCTTCTACTGAGCTGTATTCCCAGCATTCACCCCTTTGTTTATTTGACAGTCTTACTGTGTTGCCATGGCTGTCCGGACTTCACAGAAGTCATTCTGTGTGCTGGGATTAAAGGAGTACACCCTGCTCCCTGGGCCCTTCTTTGTTTGTTTTGTTTTTTTGTTTTTCAAGACCGGGTTTTTCTGTGTAGCCTTGCTGTCTTGGACTCACTTATAGACCCAGCTGGCCTCAAACAGAGATCTGCCTGCCTCTGCCTTCTCAAATGCTGAGATTACAGGCGTGTGCCACTGTACCTGGCTCTTTTTTTACTTTTTCATTTTTAGAGAAGGTCCTTGAACTTCCAGCTTTCTGCCTTTAGACTCCCTGGTAACTAGGATTACAGGCCTGCAACACTAAGCCCAGCCACTTGTTTTTCATAAATTTAACTTTTTAATGACTTTCAAGGAAGAATTCCAGTGCCACCTTCTACATACATGAATCTTTGTTATAGCTGTTCCTGTAAGCAAAGCTGACTTATATTTCTGGCACTTATCAATAGAAACGTTATTTATTGTTTATGTGTCCTGTCTCCTAAGAATGCCAGCCCTAGGATAGGAACAACACTGCCCTTTCTGTACCTTTAGATATCAGATGTAATGCTTTATACTTGGGTACTTCTGAAATAAATATTTTAGAAGAAGCTGAGAATGCTATAGTTAGAAGATGAGCTAATTTTGCCAAAAATTTTTTTACTTCATTTCTATGTGGAGTGTTGTTTTGTTTGTTTGTTTTGTTTTGTTTTTGGGTTTTGGGTGGAATTGGAAATTAGCATGCTAGGCAAGCACTATAGCAATGAACTACATACCCACCCTCTTTATTCTGCTTATTAAATTTTGACTAGTGGAAATTTAATATTTGGACTTTAACTGTTTTTTAACTTTCTGGTCGTAATTACATATAACAGTTAAAAACCCTGTTGATTAGAAAATGTTCGATCATTCAGGCAGGCAATAGTGGTACTCACCTTTAATCCCAGCACTTAGGAGGCAGAGGCAGGTGAACTGTTTGGAACAGACCGAATTTTGGATAGCCAAGGCTACACAAAGAAACCCTAATGGAGAAAGGGGGCGTTCAAATCCTAGTACCCATGTGGTAGCTGACAACTGTCTATAACCTCAGAATCTGACATCCTCACATAAACACACATGCAGGCAAATCACTACTGCACATAAAATAAAAATTAAAATAAATACATAAAATGAAAGCACTGGCTGGGCTTGTGGAGGACTTGGGTTCTATTCCTAGCACTCACATGGTGACATGGTTTCAGAGGCTCCATTTCCTTCTTCTGACCTCTTCAGGCACCCAGTATACACATGGCACATATATGTATAAGAAGGTAGAACACTCAAAGACATAAAATCTAAAATTTTAGAAAAGAAAAGTGATAAATCAGTTAATTGAGGTGAGGGCTGGGGTTGGTGGCTCAGTGAGTACTGCCAAACCTGACAGTTTTAAGTTGAGTCCCAAGGGCCCACATGGTGGAAGAGGGGAACTGACTTCCACAAGGGTTTTTTGTTTGTTTGTTTGTTTGTTTGTTTGTTTATGTAGAGGCCAGAAAAAGTTGTCAGATCCCTAGAGCTAGAGTTAACATGGTCGTGAGCCTCCTGATAGGAGTGTTAGGATCTGAACTCAGGTCTTCTGGAAGAGCACCAAGTGCTCATTAACAGCTGAGCCATGTCTAGTCCCTAAAAGTTATTCTTTCACCTCCACATGTGGACCACAGTACACACACAAACATAAACAGATAACTGTTGAACTGTGGTGGTATATACCTTTAATCTCAGAGTCAGGCTCAGATAAATCTGAACTCCACGTCAGCCTGGGCTATACAGAGAAACTCTGTCTCGAAAAATCATAAATGAAGAATGAGTATTAAGATTAGAGTACAAAGACTGAATTTTTCAAATACTCTAAGCATTGTACAATTCATTTTAAAGGTATTTTCTCATTTACTTTTCAGCAATTTTATGAGATCAGGCAATGTCTCAATCTGTTGTTTTAAGTTTAGAAAAGTAAGTAATTTGCCCCAGATCATGTAAATACTGGATGTGGGCCTCCCTGATCCTAAAGCCAATGCCCATTAAACAATGTACTAAGTTACCTAGTGTCCAGATTCCTTTTTTACTGCCTAGTTATTATGTTTAATGTGACTTGTATGTGTCTGCAGGTTCCAGGGTAGTGATGGAGAAATTAAATACTTGCAGTTTGCAGAGGAGCTAATTCGTCCTGAGAGAAACACGCTGGTTGTAAGTTTCGCAGACTTGGAACAATTTAACCAACAACTTTCTACCACCATTCAGGAAGAGTTCTATAGGTAAGAGTGTATTAATTTTTTTCTTTGAAGAGACATGAAGCCTGAGAAGCCAGCTTCTCACCCTGGATGTGTTCCCTAGAAGGAAGAAGGGCAGCTATCACAATGACTTCTTTCCAAGGAGAGAAAGGACAAGCTGGTCCTGTTAGTGCTGGTCTGACTTTAACCTGGGCCTTTGTGGAGCTTGGGTGTTCTTGTGTCAGGTGTTCTTAGCAAGAAGGAAGCTGCTCACTTTGTGTCTGGCATTTAGTTCTATTGCTTTCTCATTTTATTTGACCTTTACCTACCCACCTCAACCCTATTCTAGATACTAAGTCCTAAAAACATAGAAGAATAAAATAAAATTATCTGTGTGCTTTTAACTTGACTATTTCTTGGTTGCTACTCTTTGCAGGTGTGTTGAAGCAGGCTTTCAAAAGCCTCTTTTAAGTCTGCAGGTACAGAGTTTCATATAAGGATCTCACTGCAGTTTGGTGTCTTCCTGTGTATATATAGTTCTGGAAATAATATTGCAGATAAAGCATCCAACTCTTGATCTAATATATAATTTCAATATAAAATTCCTTGGAAATATGTCAGTAGTTTAGGCGCGTAACATTTGGTTTTGTCTTGTTTTTAGATAGGGTCTCAGTATATACCCTGGTTGACCTTGAACTTGTTTTGTAGACTAGGCTGGCCTCAGACTGTCACTGCCTCCCAAGTACTGGGCTTACAGGTGTGTACCACTACATCCAGCATAGCTTGAACATTTTAGGGGTAGAAATAACTTCACATCATTTTGTTTTTAACTATCTATGACAAATATGCATGACAAAACAACTTTGAGCCTGTCTGTGTTGATGCACACCTTTAATCCCAGCACTCTAAAGGAGGCAAAGGAAGGTGGATCTCTGTGAGTTTGAGGCCAGTCAGGTACAGAGTTCCAGAATGGCCAATGCTACATAGAGAAACCCTGTTTCAAACCGAGGCTTCGCCTCCTCCCCCCCCCCCCCCCAAAAAAAGAAGAAAAAGAAAAACAACTTTGTTCACAAATATTGATCTGCATTTCTTCTAAATAAATGTTTGTGTAAATATGGATTTTTGTAAATAGTGATAAAAGAAGTAAAGACACAGATTAGGAGACATGGTCCTGTTTTCATACTGGATATGAAGCTAGGGCTCTGAATTTTTTAGTCATAGCTGACCAGAACAGTTGAAAGGGAACTAGGGGAAATAGCCCCATGGTTGAAAGTTCTTGCTATACAAGCATTAGGATCAGAGTTCGATTCCCAGCACCCATATAAACTAGGCATGGTAGTTAATACCTAAAACCCGAAGGCTGGGGAGTAGAAAGAGGAATATCCTAGATGCTTTCTGGCTAGCCAATCTAGCTAATCAGTGAGGTCCAGGTTCAGTGAGACATCGTGTGTTTTATAAAAAAAGATAAAGGAAGACACCTAATGTTGACCTTTGGTTTCACAAGTGTGTTCATGAGTGCACATACCCATATACACAAAAAAAATGGCTGGAGGAAAAAGCAGATTTTATTGTAAAAGCAACAGAGGAAAACATATACTAGGACTTACCAAATTGGCTTCGGCTTTACTAGTTTGTATACCATCCAGAGAAAATTAACAATATTGAAATAATGCTGACAAGGTACAGATAGAATTATGGTGGACAGAAGAGTGTCTATGGTAAGTACTGAATGACTCACAGCAACATATATTTAATAGAGCTCTTTGTCTTTAGTGATTGTTTGTGGTAAGATGTGAGGTGATTAATAAACTGTCTTGCAGTTAAGTTTTAAAACTTGATTGTGACCAGATGGAACACTGTAGTCTCAAAGTTGACAAACATGAGAAAGAAGGCAGGCTAGGTAAGACTAACCCTCACTGGTCCTACTTGTTTTTCAGAGTCTACCCTTACCTATGTCGAGCCTTGAAGACCTTTGTCAAAGACCAAAAGGAGATCCCTTTTGCCAAGGATTTTTATGTTGCATTCCAAGACTTACCTACTAGACACAAGTAAGGAAGGAACCTGGGTGTGAAAGAATCCATCATATCAATACCACTTACTGGGCATTTAGGAAACTTGAGATTGCCCAACCATACAGATGCCTGTATATTGCACAAATCACTCTACCTTTGCTGGGTCTCAGTGTCCTCATCTATGATGTCTTTTTGTCCTGAGTTTTCTACTTATGTCATAAAAAAAACAGACTGGTTGCTGTCGAAATTTTTATACCTGATCATGATAAGATTGTAGTAAGAGTACTTAAACACTGATACTGTTAAAGCACCTCTTGTTTATTTGTTCATTTGTATCTGTCTTTAATAGGTAAGGTCTTGCTGTGTTGTTTATGCTGGCTTCCACACCGAGTTCTGGTTGGCATTTTTGAAGTGTTTAAATCTATTAACCAGAAAGTTTAGTTGGGAGAAACTTTTCCGTGGAGATAGGCAGTTTCAGGTGAAGCATATACTCATTGTTGTATCTTAAGGCTCCTTTTAGGGAGAAACAAGATTTGCCAAGGGGAAAAAATTTTGAGAACTAAGAATAGTTGCATGCATTCATGTTTCAGCCAGTGAATGGCACATGCCTAATCTCAGCACTCAAGAAGCAAAGATGTGTGGATGTATCTCTTGAGTGTTCAAAGCCAGCTGGTTCATAAAGCACGTTCCAGGTCCGTCAGAGATAATGTAGTGAAATCCTGTTGAGAGAGAGGGAGAGATTACGACTTTAATGAATATAGAGTCGCTCTATATAGACCTGACTGACCTTGAACTCACGACGATCACTTTTTACAGAGAGTGGCTGCTTTTGCCTTCCTAAGAACTGGGATTAGAGTCCTGGACCTCTGAGATGGTTCAGTGGATAAGAGCACTGGCTGCTCTTCCAGAGGACCAGGTTCAATTTCCAGCACCACACAGCAGCTCATAACTATCTGTAACTCCAGTACCAGGGGATCCAATACCCTCACACAAACACATACATGCAGGCAAAATACCAATGCACATAATAAAAATAAATGGTTTTTTAAAAGAAGGCATGTACAACATGACACCCACCCCCCAGCTTAAATACATAACTTTGAAACATCTTAACCATTAGAAAATAATTTAAAGGCTTTATTCATGTGTGTGTTTGTGTATTAATGGAATGCACATAATGTACAGTGCTGGAAGTGGCCAGAAAAGGGTGCTAGATCCCCTGGGGTGAGTTTCATTTTATTGTGAACTGCCTAATATGGGTGCTAGGAGCTGAACTCAGATCCTGGAAGAGCAGCACATACTCTTAACCCTGAGTTCTCTAGTCCTGAAACAGTATTTTTCCCTGAGCCTGAGATGGTCCTCTGGCGAGGCTGACTGGCCAGTGAGCACAAGATTTGCCGGTTCACTCCTTCAACAACACACTGGTTTCAGATGCATGTCCCAGCGTTTGTTTGTTTATTCTGGCATTTCTAGACAACTTATCTGTGTAGTCCTGGCCGTCCTGGAACTTGCTCTATTATAGAGCAGGTTGGCCTCAAACTCAAATACCTAACTATCTCTGCCTCCTGAGTCCTGGGGATTGAAGGTGTACTCCCCAGCTCATTTTTAGTTTTATTGTGAATTTCTGTTACATAATTTACCAATGGGCATGTTGACCAAACCATTCTCTTAGGAGATTCCGTGGAATAATTTGTTCTTTTAAAGCACGTTTATCATTAAACACTCCTAATAAAAACAAATTATGGACTGGAGAGGGGGCTGAGCATTAAGAATGTGAGCTGCTATTTCCAGAGGACCTGAGTTTAATTTCTAGCACTATTATCAGGAGACTGACAACTACCTGTAACTAGTTCCAAGAGGAGTCACTGTCTCTGGCCTTTGAAAGCACATGCCCACACAGAGACACACTCATAAATAATAAAAAGTAATTTAAGACAAAAAAACTTAAAAAAGAAAATTTTCTAAGGTTTCCTACACTAAGAAGATGAGAAATGTGCTAGGGTGGTAGCTCAGTGAATAAGGACTTAGATTCAATCCCCAAATCTAAAGGGGAGAAAAGGATGGTAAGGATGTCTATTAATGTGACCCTTGTCTTCACACAGGATTCGTGAGCTCACCTCATCCAGGATTGGGCTGCTCACCCGAATCAGTGGGCAGGTGGTGCGCACTCACCCAGTTCACCCTGAGCTCGTGAGTGGAACTTTCCTGTGCTTGGACTGTCAAACTGTGATCAAGGACGTGGAGCAGCAGTTCAAATATACACAGCCAAATATCTGCCGAAACCCAGTGTGTGCCAACAGGAAGAGGTTCCTGCTAGATACTAATAAATCAAGATTTGTTGATTTTCAAAAGGTATTTACTTCTGTTTAGATCAGATTCATTGCTAATTTTGGTGCTGGTAATAACTTATTTAAATGTCAGTTTTTAAGGAATTTATATAAATATTAGGGTTTTTTCCTTCCCTTTTCACAAAGTTTATTTGCTGCATCATTAGCATATTTTATTCCTGAAGATGGTCTACTTTCTGTGAGGGGGAAGGACTACAGCTGTTTCAGAAGATGGAGAAATAACCAAAACCTGAATATTCACATACCCCTGGGGTATTCACAAAGGGACTCCTATAACCCTATGTTCTATAAATTCTCATTTCAACTTGAATGTACAATAAGTGTCTCTCCCAAGAGGACCTTTGAAACCAAGGTTTAAAATTGACAAAGGCTAGGCTTGGTGGTGCACACCTTTAATCCCAGCACTTGGAGGTAGAGGTAGGTAGAGCTCTGAAGCCAGCATGGTCTACCTAGCAAAATTCAAGACAACCAGAGATACATAATAGGAAAACAAGTTACATCTTTTCTTTAATGGCTCATTGTCCATTGCAAGTTATCCTGTAACAGTTGTCTCCATAGTGTTAGCAGATTAGCAAGAATAACAGAGACTGTCCTAGAAGATAGAAATGTACCATAGGCTGGGAATGTACCTCAGTAGATAGAGTGCTGCCTTGGATTTTATCCCAGCACACAATAAAGGGGATGTGACGGTCCCGGCACTTGGGAGGTAAAGGCAAAAAGATTAGAAATTCAAGGTCATTCTTTGGTATGTAATTGGAGGCCATGCAGGGCTATATGAGACCCTATCCAAAAACAAACAAACAAAATCCCCATGTTCCTCAGTGCTCACACTTGTTTGCTTTCCTGTGTGACACATTCATTAACCTTAATGTAGTTGTTCTTGTTGTCCTTAGAGATCAGTATTAAAATAATTTGGTGTGAAGTTTCGGAGGGGCTGGGGGCTCAAAGTAATTTTTCTGTGTATCCCTGGCTGTCCTGGAACTCCTGTAGATCACCGTAGAATTAAAGGCATATGCCATCATGCACTGCTGAGATAGAAAGTTTTTTATGTTTACATTTATAGATACTGTAGTAAAGGATCACTAGGTGGGCAAGATGGCTTAGCAGATAAAGGTGTCTGCCACCAAACCTGACCTGAATTTGATCCTGGGGACCCAGACTGTGGAAGAGAAAAATTATCCATGCATGTGCGCATACACACACACACACACACAGAAAACAAATGAAAAAAAATGTTTAATCTGCTGTTGTAAGTAATGTTAATGTGTAGAGGTGTGAAAGTTTGTTGGAAGCTTTTTTTTTTCTTTAAATTTCTCTGAGAAGTTTAAGGAGGATGTGACAAAGATCAAATATTTTGAAAACAGAAAATTGTTTTACTGTAAAAGGTAAGGTTTTTTGGGTTTGATTTTTGTTGAGTCAGGTTCTCATATAGCCCAGGCAGGTCTTGAATTCAGTGTAGCCAAGGATGACCCCTGCTTCTACATACCAAATGTTGGTATTACAGGCCTGTATCAACACACCAAACTAAAAGTGAAGTTTTTAAAGTTTTTTGTTGTTGTTTGTTTTTGTTGTTGTTTTGTTTTTTTTCTAGACAGATTTTCTCTGTGTAGCCTTGGCCAACCTTTGTAGAGCAGGCTGGCCTTGAACTCACAGAGATCCACCTGCCTCTGCCTCCCCGAGTGCTGGGATGTATATGAGTGTTTGTATCTATGTATGAGCACCACATGCATGCGGTGTCCACAGAGACCTGCAGAGGGTATCAGGCTCTCTGTTCCTAAGAGGTTGTCCTCGGTAGCTTCTATTTGCTATGATAAATGTGACCAAAAGCAGCTTGGGGAGGAAAGCACTTATTTCCACTTAAAATTGTAGTCCTTCATAGAGGGAAGAAAAGGCAGGAGCCTGGAGGCAGGAACTGAGGTAGAGTTGCAATTAATAACAATAGCAAAATGACAGTTATGAAATAGCAACAAAAGTAATTTTTGGTTACCAAAACATGATGAACTGTATTAATAGATCACAGCAGTAGGAAGGTTGAGAACTTCTGCCATCAAGGAATGTTGATTATTGGTTTTCAAGGTTTGGTCAACCTGTTTCTATAACCTAAGAGCACTTAGCATGAGTGGCCCAACCCACTGTGGTTGGGGCTGTCCATATCAACCCTTAATCAAGAAAATGCCCCACAGGCTTGGCTACAAGCCAGCATGATAGAAGCGTTTTTCTAGTTTAGGGACCCTCTTCCCAGATAGCTCTAGCTTATGTTTAGATGACAAAAAACTAACAGGACACAGATGGTTACAAGCCTCCATGTGGATACTTGAATTGAATTCTGGTCCTCTGAAAGAACAGTATTCTTAACCCCTCTCTGAACCATCTCTCCAGCCCCAATAGATTAATCTCATAACCAGTTGAGCTATTTGACTAAAAGGAGTTTTAAGGCACAAAAATTTTATGTGCTTTGCCTACACATGTGTGCAAAGCAGACAGTGATCTTAACTACTGAGCCGTGTTTCCAGCACCATAGATGGAACTGCTTAGCCAGTAGTTTGGGGGCGTCAAGTTTTTTATGCTTATTTTTATGAATATGGGTGTTTTGCTTGCGTGAATGTGCGCCATATGCATGCAGTGCCTATAGTGGCCAGGAAATAGCATTGAAGCCTCTGGGACTGCAGTTATTGATGGCTATGACCCTTCCTATGAGTGCTGGGAATCCTAACCACTGAGACATCTCTCCAGCCCCTGATTCAAACTTCTTAGGTCAATATTGGTATGTGTTGCCAGGCCTGGTAACACATGCCTGTAATCCCAGTACTTGGGGAGGTAGAGGCAGGAGGATCGCTGTGAGTTCAAGGCCAGCCTGGTCTACAAAGTGAGTCCAGGACAACCAAGGCTGCACAGAGAAACCCTGTCTTAGGAAAAACAAAATGTGTGTGTGTGTGTGTGTCTGTGTCTGTGTTAAAAGTCTACAGGACAGGGCCTGTGGAGATAGTTTAGTAGATAACATATTTGTCAAACAAACATGAAAACCTGTATTTGATCCCTAGCACCCACATAAAAAAGCCAGATGTGATGGCATGTACTTGGAACACTGTGCAGGGAAGGAAGAGAGAGCCAGATCCCTAAAGATGGTTGGTTAACCATCCTAGCCAAATTGGTGACTTCCAAGCCTGTGAGAGAAAGAAGGTGGATGGTTCCTAAGGAGTGACACCTGAGATAGGCCTCTGACATCTATCTGCACACACACAAAGAAAAGGTGTGCAAAGAGGCTGGGATATATGGGTATTTGTAGCAGTTGATTTCAGTTGTATAGCATGTAAAGGCAACTCTTAATGTTTTGCTATTGGTCTTGGTTGTAGGTTCGGATTCAAGAAACTCAAGCAGAACTTCCGCGGGGAAGTATCCCCCGAAGTTTAGAGGTCATCCTAAGAGCTGAAGCTGTGGAGTCAGCCCAAGCTGGTGACAGATGTGACTTCACAGGGACACTGATTGTTGTGCCTGATGTCTCTAAACTTAGCACACCAGGTCAGTAGTTTGTTGCTCAGATGGTCACCTGCTCCTCAGGATATCTGGCTTCTCAAATCTTCCTTGAACCCTTTTGGCTACCAATCAGAGTGAAGCACAGAAGTATGAAAAATAAAAAACTGATTTTTCTATGAAAGGTGCTGTTTCAGCTCTGGCTTAGTTGATATATTAGTTCCTGTTAGCACTGTTAGTATTTGAACTGTGAAACACTATCTTTTACTCTTACAGGAGCACGTGCAGAGACTAACTCCCGAGTCAGTGGGGTTGACGGATATGAGACAGAAGGCATTCGAGGGCTCCGGGCCCTTGGTGTCAGAGATCTGTCATACAGGCTGGTTTTCCTTGCCTGTTATGTTGCACCAACCAACCCCAGGGTAAGTCTTATTTTTACTTGTTTGCTTCTTTACTGTGCTAGGGATTAGGGTCTTGTGCCTGCTCGGAAGGAATTAGGCTCCGTCCTCAACCCTAGTGGTGAAATTTACTGAGATGGCATAACTTGATAAAGCCCTTTGCTAAGGCTCATTTTCATCTTCTTGTCAGTGATGAACTTTCTATCATAGCTCAGTGATATAAAAGAGTAATAGCTTTTGTTTTCCTCTCTGGACAAATGACAAGCTCTGATATATTTTTATTAACTGCAGCCTTACTGGTTTAGGGACTATAGTCAATAAGTCGCCCCTTTGAACTCCTACACAATTTTATTATAGTGAAATTTCTTTCCCTTTACATTATCTTGACTCTATATAATGTTTTTCATTTTGTTTTTCTTCCACTTCTCAGTTTGGAGGGAAAGAACTCAGAGATGAGGAACAGACAGCTGAGAGCATTAAGAACCAAATGACAGTGAAGGAATGGGAGAAGGTGTTTGAAATGAGTCAGGACAAAAACCTGTACCACAATCTTTGTACTAGTCTCTTCCCCACTATACACGGTAAGAGCTCTGTGTGTAATGTCAACCTGGAATCAGTAGTAAACACTTCATGGATGGTGCTGGTTCCGGGATGTTCATGAAAAGATTGCTGTTGGGGCTGAAGAAGTGACTCAGAGGTTAGGTTTACTGGCTGCTCTTGCAGAGAACGTGGGTTTGATTCATAGCGCCCACATGGTAGCTCACAACCACCTGTAACCTCAGTTCTAGAGGATCCAGGGCCTTCTGGCTTCAAGGGCACCGGGCCTGCATGTGATGCACAGACATATGTGCAGACAAAATACCAGCACAAGAAAGTTGATATGTCAGTAGGCCACGGCTGGGTCTCATGCAGGGCCTCAGACAACTTGCTGTAGTGCTGGTGGATAGGTGGAAGCTTGGATTCCTTACCATATGATATATCCAGTGACCAGGTCTCCACCACAAAGCAGCTCACAAGAACACAGGTGAGCAAATCAAGGAAGAGAGACAGTGCTCATATGCCCTGGTTTTAGCACTATAGGCCTTTAGTTTACATAGTTATTTGTTAAAATTCAAGTCATACTAGGCATAGTAATATACACCTATGTATTCTCTGCCCTTAGAGAGGAGGCTGACCCAGACCAATGCATGTGAGTTTGAGTACAGCCTGGTCCCTATAAGAGTTGTTAATTCAGGTATACTCTCTTAAGTCTTTATAGACTAAAACTCACCGTATCCTTAACACATTTTGTTTTAGAGGTCATAAGCTAGTTTTATTATAGAGTGGATTTTTTTATGTAGCCTTGGCTGACCACAAACTCTGTGGACCAGGCTGATCTCAAATTAAGAACTCAGATCTGAATTGGGTGTGGTAGCACATACCTGTAATCCCAGTAACTCTGGGAGGCAGAGGCAGGCAGATCTCTGAGAGTTTGAGGCCAGCCTGGTCTACAAAGCAAGTCCAAGATGGCCAAGGCTATACAGGAAAAAAATAACACCCCACTTTTGTCCTGCCCAGGTGTCAGCTTTTTATTGGTCAAACAGGAGTGATTTCTTAGGTAAGATTTTCATAGGACAGGCATAAGTGAGAATGTGCTCCTCTAGACAGGGGCCAGATTTGGGGGGGGGGGGTTTTACAGTAATTAGCATTAAAATACATAGCACCAGACCAGCCCCCAACAGAGAGGTCACATTGAATGTCAGAGGACAATTTTGTAGAGTTAGTTCTTTCCTTCTACCTTTATGTGGGTTCCCAGGATCAAACTCTGATCTTCTGGAAGCAAGGACCTTTCCTTGTTGAACCATCTCACCATCCCTGTGAAAAAACTAATTTTTCATCTGGAGCTTTTCATTTCAGGCAATGATGAAGTAAAACGTGGTGTCTTACTGATGTTGTTTGGTGGTGTTCCTAAGACAACAGGGGAAGGGACCTCTCTTCGTGGGGATATAAATGTTTGCATTGTTGGTGATCCAAGTACAGCTAAGAGCCAGTTTCTCAAGTAAGTATCTGCCTGTGGTAGTACAGTGGGAAAAGCAATGTGTGTGAGTGCTTTAGGCCAACTATGCTAGAGGAAGCAGTCAGTGTCAGTTGCTGTTTTGTTTTTGTTTTTACATAGCATGTGTCACTGTGCCCAATCTAGAACACTTGTTTAAGTTTTAGAATTAAGCGCTCCTCCAACTATATCACAGGTTGAATTTTGTTTTATCTTTGAAAAACCGAGGATTGAGCCCAGGCCTTGTGTATGTTACCTCTTGAGCTTTATCCTTATCCCTAAGCTGAATTTTAGATTTGAAAGTAATTTATGTTAAAAAGAATTCTTCCTTTCCCTTCTCTATGTCTCAAGCAGAGTGACACCTACTATGACAGCATTGTATTTCATATGTATGATTTTCTTAGACTTTTTATTACCTTTTCTACTTGTGCATGTGTGCACAACTCAGAAGACAATATACAGGAGTCAGTTTTCTCCTTCTATGATATGGGTTTTGGGGGATTGAACTCATGTCATTAGGCTTGTCAGCAAGCACCTTTACCTATGTAGTCATCTTGCTGGCCCTTCCTAGATCTTTTATGTAGTGTTTTCTAGCATCTTTATTGCAGTATGTCTTATGCACCATGAAATTGAATTTTGCAGCTCGATGTCTATATTAGTAGGCAATAAGACCACCATTGAACTAAGTTTAGAATGTTATTGTTACTCAGAGGGAAACCCTGTGCTTGTTAATAGTCACTCCTGCACTATAGAAAGAATGAACAATGTACTAGTGTCCCGATCTGCATACTTTTATTAATTGGCTCAGGTGCGGTTAGAAAGAACTTGACCTTACCATGAGGCAGTGAAGGTATAGCCGTGTTGGAGCTTGCATCAGTATTTTGTTTCCTTCTCTGGCTAAATACTATGCCACCACCACATGGTGTTAGTCAGCCTTCCATCACTGTGACTGATAACCTCAGGGAGCAACTTAAGAGGAAGGATTTACTTTGACTCGCAGTTTCAGCCTCACAGTTTCAGCCCATGATTACTTGGTTTGACTGTTTCTGGGGTTTTAAGGAGACAGAGTCATAGTGGAGAGTGAGGGAATAGAGCTCCTCACCTCTTAGCAGCCAGGAAGCAGAGGAAAACAGGAATGACCATGGATAAGAACCTTTCCAGGTACCCCCACAGGGACCAGTTTCTTCTGAATTCACAAATACACCCCCTTCCTTCATCTATTTTCCACTACTTCCCAGTAGTGCCATATAATATGAATCCATTCATAATATACAATAATACATTCAGGAATTCATCTGTTGATCAGTTCACAGCACTGATACTCAAATCATTGGGAATCACCAGCTGCATTGGACGCATGGTGCATTGGTTATTGGTTAATAAATGCATTGGTTCACTATGCATTTATTAATCAATGAACATTAGGTTATTTCTGCCTTCACTTTTATGCTTAGTGCTTGAATTGTGGTTTATAGTTTTTTTGTTTGTTTGTTTGTTTGTTTTTTTGATGTTTTTGTTGTTGTTGTTTATCTTTTGTTATTTGCGGGAGTGGGTGGTATTGGTGTTTGAGATAGGGTCTTACTGTGTAGTCCAGGCTGGCCTCAAACTCAGCCTGCCCCTGCCTCCCAAGTGCTAGGATTAAAGGCGTGTGTCCATCACACTTGGCTGTTTTATTTGGGGGGGGGGGGAGATTGAATTATTTATTTTTCTATTTTTTGATGTTTATGTGCCTGTGTACAAGTTCATGCAGTACCCATGGAAGCCAGAAGAAGGTTCTATATTCCCTAGAACTGGAGTTACAGACAGTTGTGAGCCACAGTGTAGTTTCTGGAAATCAAACCCAGGTCCTTTGCAAGAGCAGCCGGTGTTCTTAGCCTCTGAGCAATCTGTCTGATCCCCTTCCCTTTAACTTTTTGTTGTTGGAGACAGGGGTGTTTAAGGTCATAAAATATGATTTCTGGATTATTCTATTGCCTGCCATGGTTTCTGTGTCCAGAGATGAGAGGCTTCAGAACTCAGGTCCTTTCTCCCCAAAAAAAATGTGAGCAATGTGAGCTAAGGACTGCTTTCTTTCCTTGGGAAGGTTTCTGTGTGGCAGCTGCTTTACATAATTTCCCATTTTCTGTTTAATATATTTATTGTCCTTCATGGAACATATGTATGAGCAGGAGATAGACAACATTGTACTTTTATAGAAAAATGTGTTTTGTTTTAGCCATTCTTAGGTGTAGTTCAGTAACTCTTAAGTACAGTCACATTTTGTAGTCACTACCACTCTGTCTCCAGAACGTTTTTGTTTTCCTGAACTGAACCATTATACCTATTAAGCCACAGTTCTCCACTCCCCTCTCATATGACTCATAGCAAGCACCATTTTACTTTGTGTAACTAATAACTTTACCCCTGCTGTTTTGTTCCCTGTGTCTAGTTTGCTTCACTTAGTGCGGTGCATTGAATATTGATCATCTGTAGTGATCAGGCTGCATGAGACTCTATTTTAGACATGTGCTACATTGTTTTCTACATAATGCATTGATGGATATTTTAGTTATTTCTACTCTTCCTGTTGGAATAGTATTAATTCTATGAAAATTGTTCAACTGAGTATCAGAGACTCCGCCTTTTAATTTGTTTTGAGACAGGGTCTTACTATGCATAAGTCCTCTCCTGAGTACCAAGATTAGAGCTATGTGCCAGACCCAGCTCTATTTTTTTTTTTTTTTCCTTTCCTCTTGTTTTTTTGAGACAGTGTCTCTGTATAGCTTTGGCTGTCCTGGAACTCACTCTGTAGACCAGGCTGGCCCCAAACTCAGAGATTCACCTTCCCCAACCTCCCAAGTGCTGGGATTAAAAGCATGTGCCACCACTGCCCGGCTTCCTTAATTTTGTGTGTGTGTTTATTTTTGAGAACTAGAAAAATGACTTAGTGAGTGAGAGTACTTTACTTTCTACACAAACCTGATGGCTAAATAAAGTGCAATCCCTGGAACTTGTGTAAAGGTGGCAGAATGGAACCACAGAGTTGACTTTTGACCTTCATTTACCACCTCCTCACACACGCACAAAGTAAAAATAAATGCTTTTTTTTTTTTGTTTAAGCTTATTCTGTCTGGTATTTAATTTATCTGACAGGAATGAATTTGAATCAGATTAAGAAGGAGATAGAACTCCTGTCAGCTGCTATTTCTGGAACTGGTGTATTGCTGTGTTATTGAATCTTTGTGTGGTGTTCTTCAACAGGCATGTGGATGAGTTCAGCCCCAGAGCTGTCTACACCAGCGGTAAAGCCTCCAGTGCTGCTGGCTTAACTGCAGCTGTAGTGAGGGATGAAGAGTCTCACGAATTTGTCATTGAGGCTGGAGCGTTGATGCTGGCTGATAACGTAAGGACATGTATGCTCTTAGATATCGGGGACCCTACCAATAAAGATCTATCGTTTTTATTGAATTCATTAGCGTGTCATGGATACATACCTATTACATATAAAATTGGCAAGGGTCAATTCCTTGTGGGTAAGCAAGCTTATTTCCCAGGCTAAAATGAATGACTAAACCAGTCAGTCTGTTTCTGTGGCTGGCCTGGAACTCCAGAGGTTTGCCTGCTGCTGCCTTCCACATTTTTTTGATCAAAGATGTGCACTATTACACCCAGCCCAAGGCTCTTGTCACTTCTAATATATTAAATGTTGAGAAAAGTACATTGCGTATTTGTTTTGCTCTTAGGTGTCGTTTGTTACTCTTAGTTTAAGTGAGCATGAGATTCCTTTTAGCTCTGTATTCTATTGGACAGTCTTGCCTAAACAGGAATTAAGAATGTTTATATCCTATCTTCCATTTGTATAGGTACTGGAAAGGTCTCTGGTAGGAAACTTTGTGAGTTTATCATTTTATCTGAGTTTATAATTATCTACAGGCAGTTTTTCTGATTTCTTTACACATGCTAAACTACAAAGTACTCTACCACTGAGCTATTTCCCCAGCCCTGCAAGGGAGCTCCTTAATACTAGATCTGTTTGGTTTCAGGGTGTCTGTTGTATTGATGAATTTGATAAGATGGACATGAGGGACCAAGTTGCTATTCATGAAGCTATGGAGCAGCAGACCATATCTATTACTAAAGCCGGAGTGAAGGTTTGTATTCTCTTAACTGTGAGGTTAATATGTTAAAGATAGCCACTTGTTGAAATATATTGTTTCAATGTGTAATGGTGATCAGAAACTGTAAAATATGGGCTTTACTGAGAATTCAGTGCAAATATATTTGTGTCATAGAAAGTAATGGTACTGGTATAATTTTCTTTTTATTTCTCAAAAATTTAAAGCTTTAAATTTATAATTATAAAGCTTTAATTTATAAAACCATCTTTACATGGTTTTTGGAGATTACATTCAGGTCACCAGGCTTGTATAAAAGGAGCTTTAACCTGCTGAGCCGTCTTGCCAGCTGTATTTCACAATAAAATTTGTTAGATTATATAAACAAAGCTTACATTCTTTGATAAGTAACCTTACAACAAAAATAGCTATTGGTCCCAGTATCACAGAATACTCTAAGTTCAACTGATAATTTAAAAGAAAATAACTAATTACCATATTATAACCAATATTAGAATCTTAACCTATTAAAAGTAGTAGGTTTGGGAGACAAACAGATGCCTCGGCAATTAAGAGCATGTACTGTTCAGTTCCCTAAGCTCAGAGTGGGCAGCTTAGAGCTCCAGAGATGCCAGCTTCCTCTGCTGGCTGCTACAGGCATGCATGCGTTTATGAATAGAAACAGATGTGCACACACATAATTTTAAAAGAAATCTTTAAATTTGGAAAAAGTAACAGATTTGGTTAGTCAAGTTTTAAAGTAATATACTGTATTATTTTAAGTTTAATTATACTTAAGTATAAATTTAAGAGAAATCTTCCCCTACAAAAACTCCTAGCATATGGGTACTAGATATGTGCTTAGTATATATCCCTTTCTGGAATACCTTAAGCACAAGCAAGGAAGTCCATACAGCTCTTTCTTCCTTTTACTTCCTAATTGTCAGTCTTCCCGTAGTAGCACCTACTAGGTCCATTGTGGTTTATTAGCCCCATGGCCTTCACCTGCATGAACCATACATAGAGTCATTTTCAGTCTTGTGTGTCACCAAGATAGAGTAAACTGAGTACCTCCTCTGTCGAGTTACAGGGTAAATTCCTGGCATTCATCCCCATGTTTAAGAGCCTTTGTGCTGTTACTATACTTGGGTTTTGATGACCCAGTGGATGAAAAAGCTTCTCCTTTTGCTTCCATTTAGTTAATTGCATGAGATGGCTTTTTGTTTATTTGTTTTCTTGTATCTATGTTGGCCACTTGCGGTTTGTTTTTTATTCTCATGGTTTTCTGTCATGGTCAGGCAACTCTGAATGCGAGGACATCCATTTTAGCTGCAGCAAACCCTGTCAGTGGACACTACGACAGGTCAAAATCATTGAAGCAGAATATCAATCTGTCTGCGCCCATCATGTCCCGCTTTGATCTCTTTTTCATCCTGGTGGATGAGTGCAATGAGGTAACCATTTAAGCTGCTGTTGTTCATGTTTTCCGATTGTGTTCAGTTTTATGACCTTTTGTGCCCCTCAGGTGTACTACTCCTGGCCTGAGCTATTTGTCCTTGTATTTAAATACTCAACCTTACCATCTTCAGGGTGTGATAATACACAAACAGCCCACCACCCCACAAGATCTTGTGTAACTCATGCTGGCCTTGAACCCTCTGTGTAACCCAGAGTGGGGAGTTCCTCTATTTTAATAGGTACAGTGCAACACTTTGCTTTCAACCTGACTTGAAACATTACCTAAATAAAACTGCCTCGCTTTTGAATGTTTGGGGAACTTGGGCTTAGATTTCTCCTCTTCCCCTTCACAAGTACATGAACATAGTTAACTCCCAGATAATAGTGTAGTGTCTAAGAACACACTGAAGCTAGGCTGCTCAATCCTGTCTCCACTATCTACTGAGACCTTGGACAGATAACTTTTCTGGGACTCATGTAAAATAAAGTTAGCATCTACTTGATGAGGTTTTTGTGAGGATTGCTTTAGACATACCCGAGGAAACAGCAGTGTGCAGTGAGGGCCCTACAAATGTTCTGCTGTGCTATTCTTTTGAAAGTTTTAAAATTAGCTCTTAGGTTATCTTATGCCACTAGCTTTATTATAGCTTTTTTCTTCTGTTTGTTTGTTTAAAGACAGGGTCTCTATGTAGCTCTGGCTATCCTGGAACTCACTATGCAGACCAGGTTGGCCTCAAAATCACAGAACTCTGCCTCTCTCTATTTCCCGCTCCTTAGATTAAGAGTGTGTTCCACCCTTACATGCACGTGTCAGTAATATTGTGCTAATTGGTTACTTAACACCCTGGTTGGTTGGTTGCTTGGTTTTGACTGGTTCCCTTCCCCCCCCCCCACTAGTTTTTCTGTTTTCATAGCAAATGGACTACCTTCCAGGCATCTTTTTAGAGTGGGAGCAAGACAGGCATCAGGGTACTGAAGAGATGTTTTAGCAGTTCAAGGCACTTGCTGCTTTTGCAGAGGATCAGGGTTAATTCTCAGCACCCACGTGGTGCCTCACAGCCACCCATAACTCTAGTTCCAATGGTCTGAAGCCTCTTTTGGCCTCTGGGCAAGCATGTACATCGTGCAGACACATAAACAGGCAGATTGTCTGTTGCTTTTGCTTTTTTGAGACAAAGACTCAACATAACTCTAGCTTGTCTGGAACTTGCTATGTAAGCCAGGCTGGCCTCAAACTCACAGAAATTCTGCCTCACCGGTGCTGGAATTAAAGATATATACCACCACACCCAACATAAGATGTGTTTATTCTTTAATTTAAAAACCTGTTACAAAAATTTAGCTCATGGTGCTGAAGAGATGGTTCAGCAGTTAAGAGCACTTTATTATTACCAAGGACCCAGGTTCAATTCCCAGCACCCACATGGTGGCTCACAAACATTTATAACTCCACCTCCAGGAGATCCAGTGCCCTTTTCTCACCTTCATGGCATTAGACTTGTATACTGTGCACTGATGTACGTGCAAGCAAAGTACTTGTGCAAATAGAATAAATAAATATAAAAACATAAAACTCTGCTCATAAAGTTGGTACCTGTCAGCTTTTTTCAGGAATCTAGAGGTTAATTTTGTCTTTGTTTCGAGATAGGGGCTCTTGTACCTTACATTGGCCTTGAACTTCTTTTGTAGTCAAGGCTAAACAAACATCATTAAACTGCTATTCCTGCCTTTACCTCCCAAGTGCTGGGATTGCAAGTGTTCACTGCATGCCTAGATGAGAGATCATTTGTAGCCATAAATCATCTCTTACTATATGGAGTATTTCTTTTGTACTGTAACTGATAGAAGTTATCTTTTTGTTTTGAATTAGGTAACAGATTATGCTATTGCCAGGCGCATAGTAGATTTACATTCAAGAATTGAAGAATCGATTGACCGAGTTTATTCCCTTGATGATATCAGAAGGTATCTTCTCTTTGCCCGGCAGTTTAAACCCAAGGTAATCTGCCCTACTGTACCTGGATAGTGTGTGTGTGTGTGTGTGTGTGTGTTAAAACTGGATTTAAATAAATGGGTTCTGTGGAAATGAACTGAATTTGTTTTGGGTTTTGGTTTGTTTTGGCTTTAGCTTTGGTTTTGATCTTTTGAGGTAGGGTCTTCACTATGTGATCCAGGTTGGCCTCAAACTCATTATCTTGTTTTAGATTCCTACATTCTCTATTTATAGGAATGTGCCAGTGTACCTAGCTGTATTTTTTTAATGCCCTTCAATCTGTCTTAGCTTATTTGAAAATTTTATACTTGAATGTACTGTTTTGATAATCCACCTCTCCCTTCCAGACCTTGCTCCTCCATACCCCCAACCACTCTTCTTTCCTTTGTATATGCCATTTAAACCCTGCTAAGTGCACTATAATCTCTTTAAATTTTAAGTTTTATGTTTTGTGTGTTTAGAATACTACTCTGTTTCTTCAGAAACGATTGATTATTTTTTAATTGAATAATTTCCTCATATTTGACTCGTTAAATACTAATAAAAAGATTTTAGCCAGGGCTGATGGTCTACATAGTGAAACTCTAACAATAAAAATAAATAAATAAGGATTGTGAGTGACTTGTATGAAGAGTGTATGTTTTCCAGTACTACTGTGTACTCAGTTTCTTGCCTTGAAAAGCTGAGAGCCTTTTAGGTCAGTATATGCTGTGTTTTTACCCTGAAGCCAGCATAGCTGAGCCTCAAGGAAGTCCAAGTGTTAGTTCATTTAATGAGCTTTGGCATCTTGAGGTACAAAAGGCATTTCATTTTATTCTATTGCTTCATTTGTTAAACATCATTTAGAAATGGTCATTTGCTTAAACTATTCTATTGTCTTCGTTTTCATAAAATTAGTACCTGGAATTTACAGGCTTCTTAGTGTCAGTTTCTGAATTCATTGTCTTTATGATGGATTAAAGCTTCAGCCTCTGTTCCCTGGAGGGTTCCTATCTGGGATCCTCTTTAGCTGAAGGGGTTTTTTTGTTTGTTTGTTTTTTACAGTTTATTCACTTTGTATCCCAGCTGTACCCCCTTCCATGCCCTTCCCTAAGTCCATTGATAGGGGGGTCCTCCTCCCCTTCCCTCTGACCCTAGTCTATCAGGTCTCATCAGGACTGGCTGCATTGTCTTCCTCTGTGGGCTGGTAAGGCTGCTCCCCCCTCAGGGGGAGGTGATCAGAGAGTCAGCCACTGAGTTCATGTCAGAGACAGCCTCTGTTCCCATTGCTAGGAAAACCCATTTGGAGACTGAGCTGCCATGGGCTACATCTGATCCGGGGTCCTAGGTTATCTCCATGCATGCTACTTGGTTGGAGTATCAGTCTCAAAAAAGACCCCTGGGTCCAGATTTTTTGGTTCTGTTGCTCCCCTTGTAGAGCTCCTGGCTTCCCCTATTAGCTGAAGTTTAATATAGCTGGTCCGAGAAAATGAGTACAAATGTCTGCTTGCCTTGACTGATTTTGAAACAGATCTCCAAAGAGTCGGAGGACTTCATCGTGGAGCAGTACAAACGCCTCCGCCAGAGGGATGGCTCTGGAGTCACCAAGTCCTCATGGAGAATCACTGTGCGACAGCTTGAGAGCATGATCCGCCTCTCAGAGTCAATGGCCCGTATGCACTGCTGTGACGAGGTACCACCATCTCTGATAACACAGGGAGAGAGGATTGCATGAGTTGGCTTGTGGACATTTTTTTATCTTTGCTATTTATGGAATGTCCTTGAACCATTTGATAGTATTCTCTCAGTACGAATGTTGCTATCATGCAGTTATGAAGTATAGTTGGACAGATAGTGTTTATTATAGTAAGATTATGGAGTGCAGATACATGTAATTTTTTATCCAGGAGAAACATATATCTTTCCAAGTGTCCTTGGCCTCTGGCAGGGACTACAAATGTGACTGTGACTCATGCCTCAGAAGGAGCCTTTCCCCTTAGGGTTCATATAATCAGTATGTGGTGGATTTTGGCTATTGTTTCTGATTTTGTGTGTGCTTCGGATTAAATTCAGGGCCTTGTGCATGCTAAACACACTCATGACACTGACCTACATCCTTAGTTCCATGGGTTTTAAATTGTTCTTTGAGCTCTGGATTCACAAACATGAATGGGAAGGGGGTGATATTGGAAACCACACATCGGAGTCAAACAAAGGGCTTTTGTTTACTTTTATGTGGGAAGTTCAGTTGGAATTAAAATTTTGTCTGTGAAAAGGCTGGGTTCATTTGTTTTTCTGAGACAGGGTCTCACTTGTTAACTTGGCTTAAATCCCCAGCCCTCTGCCATATACGCCCATGGGTGGGATTATAGATGCACTTTGGTTTTGAGATAGTATTTAAGGCCCCAAATGGTTTTGAACATGGCATTGTATTGCATGCCTGTAATCCCAGCGCTTTGGAGGAAGAGGCAGGAGAGTCATGAGTTCAAGGTCATCCTCATCTGCATTTCAAGTTTGAGGCCAACTTGAACTGCATGGGTCCTTGTCAAAAAAAAAATCAATAAAACAAGGTTTGGGGATGTAGCTGAATCATAGATGCTTATGTTAGGCCCTGGATTCAGTTCTCAGTGCCCTGAGGCAAAGGAAGGGAGAATGAGAGAGAGAAAGGAAGAAGCCAAGTGGTGGAGGTGTACATCTTTAATTCCACTTGGAAAACAGAGGCAGGTGGATCTCTGAGTTCAAGGCCAGCCTGGTCTACAGAGCTACCTCCAGGATAGCCAGGGCTACACACACGTCTCGAAAAGAAAAGATAGAAAATGGAGCTGGGGAGATAAGATGGCTTACTAGTTAAGAGTGCATAGTGGGCATACTGCTGGCTGTAGAGGTGGCTCGGCTAATAGCTGCTCTTCAGAGGGCCACCACATGTGTGGATGAGGCTTGTACTTGCCATTTGGGTGAATTAATACTGCTCTGTGGAGAGCACAGTGTTCTTAGATATTTGGTGTAAAATACCATCTTACATAACTAAGTTGTCTCATTACTGGCTTAGGTTCAGCCCAAACATGTGAAGGAAGCTTTTCGATTACTGAATAAATCAATCATCCGTGTAGAAACGCCTGATGTCAATCTGGATCAAGAGGAAGAGGTGCAGATGGAGACAGATGAACCAGGTGGCATCAATGGTGAGGAGCTGACTCATCTATAAATAGAAACTGATTTTGCAGGATGTCATATTACCAGGGCACTTGTCAACGGTTGTGAAGATGTATTGGGGGGGGGGGCACATGGATTTTACATTAACTATAAGCTGAAGGATGGTTGAGTAGTTATACACAGTATATGTGCTTGAAAGAAAACATATAAAAATGGGGTATTTGACAAATCCTTTGGCCTCTAATCTTACTTAAAATTTCTCTTTGGCTCTTGAATTTAAAAAAATTTTGTGGGCCAGTAAATAGTTCAGTGGGTAAATTCCCTTGCCTTAAAACCTGGTGACCAGCCAGTAGACACCGGCCTTTAATACCAGCACAGGCAGATCACTGAGTTCAAGGCCAGCCTGAGAGTTAGTCTGGGACAGCCAAGACTATACAGAGAGACCCTGTAAGATTCTTAAACTTCTCAATCACATTAAAGCAGGTGAATAACAGAATTGACCTTGGTAGGTACAGGGGAAGGTTCAAACAAGGTATGTATATGTCTAAGCTATCCTAAATTTACAGCCTTCTGGTTTAGCCATAAGTGTGTGCCACCATACCCTACTGCACATGATATCAATAAGATTTCTGTCCCCCATCCCTAAATATTCCTCTCAAGTCAGTTGCCTTTACTGGTAGGCTTTTTATTTAAAATAAATTTATTACTTTTAATAAATAAATTTCAAATTTCTTTATAAAATGTTTTCTGAAGCTCACATTAAGCATAAATATTATGTGCATAGATGCTAGATGACGGATGTTAAAAGCACAAGGATGAGACTCAGGTAGTTGCTTCTTTCCTCAGGTCATGCTGACAGCCCTGCCCCTGTAAATGGGCTCAACAGCCAGAGTGAAGATGCCAGTCAGGAGGCTGTTTCTAAGCCCTCCCTAAGGCTGGGCTTTGCTGAGTACTGCCGAATCTCTAACCTCATTGTGCTCCACCTCAGGAAAATGGAAGAAGGTGAGTATGTGCCCCACACTGCTTACTTGCTGTCACTCATTCTTGCTCTTTCTGATGTTAAGCATTATGTTCTATCAGGAGAAATGATTGTTTTTGTTGGCTCAGTTTAGGAAGGAAACTTGTATGGTATGAGCACAGCTTTTGTACAAGCTCATTGTCAGAAGCAGAATCTTTACATCTGATCATATAAAGAACAAACATTTTTTCAGGTGGAAATTACTATGGTTGCTTTCTTCCCAACAGATGATCTCTTAGGTTATTTATATTTTATAGGCATGTTGAACTCAAAAACCTATATAACTACCACAAATATACTAGAGCCATCAGTACCTGACTACTGGAACTCTTGCCCACTTCTTACCCTTAACTACTTTGCCGTGATTGTCAGTTTCATAGTTCTCAGTTAGCCACAGGCAGGAAGAAAAGCCATCATCTGTTGGAGCTGGAGTTAATTTGTGAGTGTGGGTGCCCATGGACACCAAAGGGGGGGATTCAGCTCCTCCCAGAGCTAGAGTATGTTGTAAGATGCCTAACGTGCGTGCTGAGAACTGAAAAGTTCCAAGGGTGACTTCTGATGGTTTCTGGGCTTAATTCACCATGCAGAATTCCCATCTATGCTGTAGACTTTCACCACTGATTTCACCTACTACTTGACAGAAATTGAACTGGAAGTAAATTCTGGCTGAGTGTCTTAAGTCTAGCACTTAAGAGACAGAGGCAGGTGGGTCTCTTAAGTTAAAAACCAGCCTGGTCTACGAAGTCAGCTCCAAGCCAGCCAAGGCTACAGAGTGAGAAGACTGTCCCAGAAAAACAAAATGAAGTACCCTAAGGAGGAGCTTGTAAATACATGTGCTTTTATATCTTTTGTATGTGTGTGGAGTGCTGAGGATTGGATCCAGGTCCTACTACATGCTAAGCACATGTTCTAAAACCACTTTTGCAACTTATTTTGCAATTTCTAAAATCAAAACTTGTTTTTTTCTTTTATTTTTGTGTGTGCACCACAAATTGGCGATGCTAGAAGTCAGTTCTCCTAAATGTGTTCTTGTTGCAGAGGAGGATGAGTCAGCATTGAAGAGGAGCGAGCTTGTTAATTGGTACCTGAAGGAAATCGAGTCAGAAATAGACTCTGAAGAGGAGCTCATAAATAAAAAGAGGATCATAGAGAAGGTTATTCATCGTTTAACGCACTACGTACGTATCCACTACCTGGGCTCAGGGCAATATGCAGAGGGTATCCCAACATCTGCAGGTTCCAGAGTAGGCTTTCTGAGGAGTTGGTTGATTTTGAATCATTGGGGCCTGGTTGTAATTGTGGTTAAAGAGATTGAACTGTAAAAGAGGGACTTCTTTTCCTGAAATAAACAGAATTTAGGTAAAAGCTGATAGATAGGTGGGTACCTTTTGGATCTTACTGTTGGGTGGGCTTTTTGTGGTATGTTCTTTTAGCTATACTAGTATTGAACTCTGGATTTGCATGTACAGTCAGACTTTGACCTATGCTATATCCATAGCTCCTGTTTGGGTGCTTCTCCCCCCTTTGGTTTTTTGAGGCAAGGTTTCTCTGTGTAGCCTTGGCTGCCTCAGTTATAGACCAGGCTGGCCTGGAACTCAGAGATCCGCCTGCCTCTACTCCCAGTGTGTTGGGATTACAGCTATGTGACACCACACCCTGCTGTTTGGGTGAAAACCTTTTGTTTTCACTTACACTTGGCTGTGTGGTGAATTCTCAGCCTGCTAGGATCACTTATTTCAATTTACAGATTGTGTCCCACTCTGAAGTCCACACTTGCCTAGAATTCAAGGTCTTTGTACCTTAGCCACCTGAGTGCTGGAATTATGGAGTGTGTACCATCATGGCAGGCTTTGACCCATTCCCAGTTCAATTAGAAATAGAATCTCCCTAGCATGTAAGAGGCGTGGGTATGATACCTCATACTGGAGAGATGGTTCAGTGGTTATGAGCATGCACTGCTCTCCCAGAGTACCCAAGTTCAATTCCCAACACCCATGTCTGGTGGTTAAAACTGCCTGTAACTCTTCAGAATGAAATTTCTTGGAAAAGAAATAGGATCAAGCTGAGCATGGTGGCACACAATTAAAATCTCAGTGCTCAAGAAACTGAGGGCAGGAAAATAGCAAGTTTCAGGCTGGTCTAGCAGCACAGACCATCTCAGAAAGTGAGGAGGGATGCATGAAAAGAGCAAAAAGGTAGTAAATTAAAAATTAATAAGAGATGTTAAATGAAACTAAACAGGTTTAGATATTAGAGAATTTTTGCACAATTGTATAATCTTAAAATTCAAGCACAATTTCCTTTTTTGAAGTTATATTGACAAGGATTTGATAAAATGTGCAGGATAGCTTATTAATCACAATATCTGCTGAGTGTCTTAGTTTTTCAAGGCAGTTATACCTAAAGACCAGCATCCTAGTAAGAAAGGGAGTTGAGCAGAACAGATAATGGTTTTAAGGTGTGGTTCCAGTCCAGGGGCTTTTGGAGAGGAAACGAGAGAATGTAAGTTGCAGACATTTGGGAGAGTCTGTGGTTCTGGACTAAAGACAAACTGTTCCGTAGGATCATGTCCTGATTGAGCTTACCCAGGCTGGACTGAAAGGCTCCACTGAAGGAAGCGAGAGCTATGAGGAAGATCCCTACTTGGTAGTCAACCCTAACTACTTGCTTGAAGATTGAAGTACTCAAGGTAACTTTACGGCCAGCATTTGTGATGCCCTCCCTGCGGCCTGGAGCCTGGCTGGCACGCAGAAGAGACAGTTTCTGGAGCAATGCCTGAGGATGGTTTGAGGAGTGACAGCCGAGTTCATGGCCCTCTGAATTGCATACTGGGACAGGCTTGGGCACATTGTGCTTTTGTTCTATTGAAGTTAGAACCCAATCATGTTCTTTCTGTAAGACCTTTGTCTTCATATGTAGGAAAGACCCGCTGCTTTTGTTATAGACGTATCTGTGGAAATTGCCTTCAATTTCCAACCAATGCTTTTATTCATGAAAATAAAAGAACTTGTTCTGCGATTGTTGGATTCATTTCTGCTCTTGATTATTACCTTCATTTTCATGGGTGAACTGCTGCTTTTTTTTTTTTTTTAATACTAAATTTACTTGGTAGGTGGCCATGAATGCTGTGTTATCTTTGTACAAGTCCAAAGACAACTTGCTATGTCCGTTCTCTAGGTTAGACTCTTGCCAGCAGCCTTAAGTCTGTTTGCCAACAGAACCATCTTACCAACCTTTCATTTTTTGTATTACAAACTATCGCTAAGGTTTGTTTTCCAAAGATAATACTGAGAGTTTTACCATTGCAACAGTACGTGTGCCTTTCTTTCTGACTAGTGTGTTCATGACATGTCTTCCCACCACAGCCTTGAACAACAGATGGCACTCGGGGCCAGATGGCCAGTTAGAACAAGCATAGTTACCTTGAGCCAGCAGATATGTTAACACATGTCTGTAGTCCACCTAGGAGGTGGCTAAGGCAGAGAATCAGACTAGAATTTCAGTTAACCTGAGCAAGGACACAAAACCCTATCTCAAAAGGGATGATAGTTGGCCTCTAGCACTTGGAGAGGCAGAAGCATGTGGATGGATCTCTGGGTTCCAGGCCAGCTTGCTCTACCTTCCGAGTTCCAGACCGTCCAGGGCTATAAAGTGAGACTGTGTCAAAAGGGGCTACAGAGAAAGCCCAGTCATAAAGTAATTAAGGGCTTGCCTTAGGGTTACTATTGCTGTGATAAACGCCATAAACAGAAAGCAGGTTGGGGAGGAAAGGGTTCATTTTGAAAAGTCAGAACAGGAACTCTGAAATGCAGGAATCTGGAAGCAGAGGCCAGGGGTGAGTGCTGCTCACTAGCTCACTCCCCATGGTTTGCTCAGCCTCTTAGAACCCAGGATTACCAGCCCAAGGGGTGGTGCCACCCACAGTGGCCTGGGCCATCCCCATGAATCACTAAGAAAGTGACCCATAGGCTTGCCTTCAGCCCTGTCTAATGGATGCATTTTCTCAACTGAAGCTTCCCATCTGATCACTCTAGCTTGTGTCATGTTAACATGGCAGTAGCCATTATGGGGCCCATGCAAAAAATTTGGGGATGGTGATGCATGCTTGAAATTTCTTTGCTGGGCAGATGGAGACAGGCTGGTCCTTGAGGCCTGGTAGTCTACTTCTGCAAGTTCCACAAGAGTGAGAGAGACTGTTTAAAAAACAAGATAGATGGCGTGTGAGGGACAGCACTCGGCACCCACATGGTGGCTTCCAGCCATCTGTAACTGCAGGCACTGGGTAGCTCATGGTACATGTATACACACAAGCAAAGCACTCATCCACATAGTTGTTTTATAAAGATTTTAAAAAAAATTTGAGACCTGTAATCCTAGCGCTCTTGAGGCCAGCCTGGTCTACAAAGTGAGTCCAGGACAGCCAAGGCTACACAGAGAAACTGCCTTGAAAAGACCAACCCCACCCCTCAGTTTAAAGAGTTGGTTTTTAAGACACCACTAATGGGCTATTCCCATGTTTTCAAAGGGACGATTGAAGAGAGTTTTGTTTTTCTTTCTGTTAGTGAGCAGTGGGGGATAGCTAAGCCCATCATGGGTGGAGCCATCCCTGGACTGGTGGTCCTGGGTTTTGTTTTGTTTTTAAGATTTATTATGTATACAGTGTTCTCCCTTCATGTATGAGAGAGCACCAGATCTCATTGTAGATGGTGGTGAGCTACCATGTGGTTGCTGGGAACTGAACTCAGGACCTTTGGAAGAACAGTGAGTATTCTTAACCTTTGAGGCATCTCTCCAGCCCAAGAGATTCATTTTTATTGTCAGGTTTTGTTTTGTTTTGTTTTGTTTTCAATCTGCCACACTGGTTTTTTGGTTGGTTGGTTGGTTGGTGGTTTTTGGAGACAGGGTTTCTCTGTATAGCCTTGGCTGTCCTGGACTCAATTGGTAGACCAGGCTGGCCTCTAATAGAGATCCACCTGCCTCTGCCTACTAGTGCTGGAATTACAGGTGTGTGCTACTGCACCTGGCTGTTACATCAAATTTTAAACTGATCTGTCAGTAACAGACTAAACTTTTTTCTTTCAGGCATTTTCAAGTTTCTGTCCTCATATTAAGTGGGAAGTTTGAAGTTTGTAAACTTCCTGGCAGGAATGAAGATATTGAAAGAGATCTACAACCCTCTTCCCTTCTCTAGAGATCAGCTTGAACTAGGAATCCCAAAGCATTAAGATTTCCCCAAGAATTCCATGCAGCCTTGATAGGACAAGAAAAAAACCTGAAGCTGGATGCCAGCCAGGGAAGGCAGAAATTTCACACAGGGCCGCAGGTTCTCTTCTCAGGATAAACTGAACGAGTCAGTGATGGGCAGGGCCATACCCTGGCCAGGACTGCTAAGCTGTGCCCCTAGGGGACTAGAGTACTGCCTCAGTGGTTAGGAACACTGGCTGCTCTTCAGAGAACCCAGTTTTGATTCCCAGCATCCATCTGGTGACTCAAAACCATTTGTAACTCCAGTTCTAGGGGATTCAGCACCCTCCTCTAGCCTCTGCAGCTACCTGGCATGGCCATGGTGCACGTGCATACAGACAAACAGTCATACACATAAAATAAATATTTCAAAATAATAAAACTTATGTCAGGACCGTAAAGGTGGGGCTAGAGGTTCTGTGGAACTCTTTATTCTTTCAAATGTCCACACTTAATAATTCTTTTTCATTCTTTTGTGTTTTTTTGTTTGTTTTCACTGTTATTTTCTCTGATTGGCATTTGGGGAAACAGGTAGCTGAGCTGAGCTTGTTGGGGTGCCAGGGCCCAGACACCCTAGCAATTCCAATACAACTATCTCATGGTATTTATGTTTGTAAAGATTAGGACCAAGGCTCAGTTAGTACACGCATGAGGACCTGGGTTTGGCTGCTCAGCATCATATAAAAAGTCAGGGGTGATGGCACACACCTGTAATTCCTCACTAAAGAGGCTGAGACAGTTTCCCAGGGTTTGCAGCTGAGGAAGACACCCAAGATGTACCTCTGGCCTCCACAGGTGTGTGCAGAAAAGTGCACAAACATATATACACAAACACAAAACACATTTTTCTCTAAAGATTACACTAGTTGAACAAAGTTCTGATTTAACTATCCTAGATAACCCAGTCAAATATTGTGTAATCACTTATTTTACAGCCTTGGCTATGGCTATAAAGTCAGGATTCCTTCCACATGTTTCAGTTCCTTGAACATGGAGCTGCCTTGGACAGCACTCTTCCTGAGTACTGTCCTCCTGGGTCTTTCATGCCAGGGGTCGGACTGGGAATCTGACAGAAATTTTATTTCAGCCACTGGTCCTCTAACAAATGACTTAATACGTAGCCTGAGCCTTCCACTGGGAAACCAGGGCTCCGGTGTGGCAGCTGGTAACACCGACAGCTATACCTGCCAGCAGCCATTGCCGTCTTTCTTGCCTCCGTACTTCAGCAGTCTCCGTGCCAGTCGGGTCACCCATTACAAAGTACTTCTGTCGTGGGCACAACTTCTCCCAACAGGAAGCTCCAAGAATCCAGACCAGGAAGCAGTGCGGTGCTACAGACAACTCCTCCAGTCCCTGAAGGCCGCCCAGCTTCAGCCCATGGTGGTCCTGTGTCCCCAGGCCCCACCCACCAGCAGCAGCATCCAGCAAGACGGGGTCTTTGCTGACCTCTTTGCCGACTATGCCTCATTCGCTTTCCAGACTTTTGGGGACCTTGTTGAGATCTGGTTCACCTTCAGTGACTTGGAGAAAGTGATCATGGACCTTCCCCAAGATTCAAAAGCCTCTGGTCTCCAAACGCTCAGTAATGCCCACAGGAAAGCCTTTGACATTTACCACAGAAAGTACTCTTCTCAGGGTGAGTACATGCTGACAGTGGCCTTCAGCACTCTCCCTTGCCTTCCTGAGCAGAACTATTGTTCCCTCCCACCTGAGCGCTTTCAGGAGACACCCCCACGCCAGATCTAAGCATTGCTGAGGATCAGTAATGTGAATGTTCCCAAAGGGACGCAAACATTCCAGCAGAGCCTGGAACCTCTTATCCTCCTCCCGCCGCTGCCTGAGTTCTGAGGTGACTGGCATGTGCCACCACATCCAGTCTTCTGCAGTGTTGGGCGAAGGCCCAGGGCTTGTGCATGCCAGGCAAGCACTCTAACCACTAAGCCATAGCCTAAGCTGAAAGTTATCTCCCTATAAATAGATATGATTTTATTTTTATTTTATTTGTGTATAGGGGTGTTTTGTCTGCATGTATGTCTGAGCGTCATGTGCCTGCCTGTGCCCTCAAATCCCCTGGAACTGGAATTACAGAGGGTTGAGAGTTGCTTTGTGGATGCTAGGAATCAAGCCAGGGGCCTGTGGAGGAGCAGCCAGTGCTCTTAACTGCTGGGCTGTCTCTTCAGCCCCTTGAAAACTGTCTTCTAAAACCCTTCCTCAGGGGCAAGTCTGTGCAACTGCCTCTATCAGTCCTTCCTTGAAGGGAAGGTTGTAGAGTCAGGCTTCCTCCCTCGTTCTTCACTATTATCAAGTGATGTTGCAGTGACTATCCCTGTGAACAAGTTCTTATCCACCCTCTGATCAATTCCTCTTGATGGGGCCTTCAAATTGAAACTAGCCAGGTACCGTGGCACATACCTCTAAATCTAGCACTCGAATGACTGAGTGGGGGTTGTAAGTTCAAAGTCAGCCTGGGGTACAGTTAGTTCAGTACCAGCCAGGCTCCATGGTGAGACTCCCCATCTCCCACCTCCAAACAAGAAGAGAGGTAAGAAGACGAGACCAGTGTGCTAAGTCCCTGCATCCTCCAAGACCTCAAAGCACAGTGCTGTTTATGCCCCACAGCTCCAAGGCTGCCGTTCTGTCCTGCCTTGCCGACTTTAAATCACATGGTTTCTTGGTTATACATAATGTGACTATAAAGAAATTAACTGGTAGCTGGTGGTAGCGCCCAAGCCTTTAATTCTAGTACTTAGAGGCAGGCGGATCTCAGTGAGTTCAAGGGCAGCCTGGTCTACATGCTGAGTTCAAGGCGGCCAGAATTTCACATAATGACACCCTTTCTTCAGAACACAAAAACAAACAACAACAAAAGTTAACGTTTTCTGTGTTAATTTTAAAACTGGGCTGGAGAGATGGCTCAGCAGTTAGGAGCACTGGCTGCTCTTGCAGAGGAACTGAGTTCAATTCCCAGCACCCACATGGCAGCTCACAACTGCCTGTAACTCCAGTTCCAGAGGATTTGGCACCCTCATACAGACATACATGCAGGCAAAACATCAGTGCACATTAAAAAATAATAATATTTAAAAAAAATTAAAACTAGCTGAGTGTGGTGGCACAAGTCTTTAATCCCAGCACTTAGAAGGCAGAGGCAGGCAGATCTCTATAAGCTGGAGGCCAGCCTGGTCTACAGATCAAGTTCCAGGACAGCCAGGGCTATACAGAGAAACCCTGTCTCAAAAAAAAATTTTTTTTAATTAAAATATAGAAGTGGCTTTTTGATATATATATATATATATATATATATATATATATATATATATATATATTTTATGTATATGAATGTTCTGTCCTCACATACACACCAGAAGAGGCAATTGGATCCTATTACAGATGGTTGTAAGCCACGATGTGGTTGCTGGGAATTGAACTCTCCAGAGAATAGCCAGTATTCTTAACTGTTGAGCCATCTCTTCAGTCCTAGAAGTTTGTTTGGCTTTATAAGACAGGGTTTCTCTGTGCTTTGTAGACCAGGCTGGCCTTGAACGCACTAAACTTCAACCTTAAGAAGTTTTTTTGTTTTAAAGACTGTCTCTTTACACAGCCTTGGCAGGTTTGAAACTTGCTATGTGGATCCAGCTGGTCTTAAACTCAAAACATCCTCCCACTTTCTGAGTGCTGGGATTAAAGGCATGTACTACCATGCACAGCGTGATATCATTTGCTTGTTTGTTTGTTTTTGTCATCCTTCCCCACCCCCCCCAACAAGGTTTCTCTGTGTAACAGCCCTGGCTGTCCTGGACTCACTCTGTAGACCAGGCTGGCCTTGAACTCATAGAAATCCACCTGCCTCTGCCTCACTGAGTGCTGGGATCACTGGCATCAGCCACCATGACTGGCTATGATATCTTTCTTCATAAAGGAACTCAATAGCAAAACAAAATATAACTTTTTAATTAAAAAAGTTTTCATATAATATATTCTGATCATGCTTTACCCCTCACCCAGCTCCTCTCAGAGCCTCCCCACCTCCCTCTCCACCCAATTCCATGCCCTTTCTTCCGTCTTTCCTTCCTAAAATAGACACACACAAAACTCCCTCAGAAACACACACATACATACATACACATACAGAAAACAATATACAATATGCTAATAAGACAAAAAGTCTGCAAATAGCATTGAGTTCATTTGTGTCAGGCACCTGTTCCTGGCATGGGGACTGTCCTGAAACGTGGCTAGTGTATCCATGAGACTCCATTGGAGAAAAGAAGAATTTTTTTTTTTTTGCAAGTAGGTTATCAATTGCAGATAGGTTAAGTTAGAGTGGGACCTCCTATCTGTTTCCTCACTCACTGCTGGGGCTCTGACCCTGTCTGACTTGAACCTGCGGAGGTGCTATGTGTACTGAGTTCATCAGTCCTGCTGTGTCTGGAAGACTGTTTTCCTTGGAGTCATCCATTGCTTCTGGCTGTTCGGTCTTTACACCTCCTTTCCCACATAGATCCCTGAGCCCTGAGGGATAGAATTCCATTTTAGCTAGCAAAATGGGGTGAGAGAGTAAGTTCAGCAGTTAAGAGCACTTGCTGTTCTTCCAGAGAATTCAGGTTTGATTCCTAGCACATATTTGCCAGCTCACAACGGCTTGTAACCCCAGGCCCAGGGGACCCAACACCCTCTTCTGGCCTCCAAGAGCACTTGTACACGCATGGCAAGGCAAACAGTGACTCAGACACACACGCATACATTTAATTGAGAATAAATCTTTCTAAATGAACAAAATGGAGGCCAGTAAAATTGCTCAGTGGGTAAAAGTGCTTGGCTCACAAGCCTAACGGCCTGGGTCTTCTGATATCCACACACACGCCCTTGCGTGTGCACTCCTGCACCCACACATGTATCACATACACCATAATAAATGACATTTAAAAAGTTTAAACGAGCGGTATGGTTAGGGATATGGCTGGGCATAGCGACACGTGCCTGTTACCCAAGCACTGAGAGGGCCAAAGCAGGAGGACCAGAAATTCAAGGTCATCTTGGGACACATGAGATCCTGACTCACAAACTAATTAACTAATTAAAATGAGCATCAAGCATTGAGAATGTAATTACATCAGTGGAGCACTTACTGGCATGCATGGAGCCCTGGGCTATGTTCCCAGCACAGCTTAACTCATGAGGTGGAGGCAAGAAAGAGGAATAAGAACTTTAGGTCATCCTCAGTTACATAGCAAGTTCAAGGCCAACCTGGGTCCCTCCCCACAGAAAAAGGAAAGAAGAAAAAAAGGACTTTCTTTCCTTCCTCCTTCCTTCCTTCCTTCAAGACAGGGTCTCACTATATAAATCTAGCTGTCTTTTGACCTCATTATGTAGATCAGGCCTGCCTCAAACTCAGATCCACCCACGTCTGCCTCTTAGTCCTGGGATTAAAGATCTGTGCCAGCACACTCAGCAAGGAAGGAGGAGGAAGAGGAGGAGAAGCTCTTAACAGGAGTACATTATCAATCCTACCCCGACAGAAGAGTTGCTGCTAGCAGCTCATGGGGAGGCTGCTCCTTTTGAAAGGTTGAACGTGGGCTAGAGACACCCCGTCCCATCCACGTGTGCTAGTTCAAGGTTGAGGGTGGAAATCTAAAGGTTACAATGTGGCCCCACTGGGCCAGTCACTGGATAACCAGGGACAGCTTTATCTTATCAGAATGGAGGCTGCCTCCCAGAGACAGTACCTATGCCAAGCTTTTCAAGTTCTACTTTGTGTAGCAGAATAAACTGTGGGGTGGGGGTGCAGCTCAGTGATATGGTGTAAAAGGAGGTTTTTGTTTTTGTTTGTTTTTGTCAGACTTCATTGTTGTCTTGGAGACTTACTGCCTCTGTCTGCTATTCTAGGCCTCATTTGGGAAGCTTCCAGCCTCCATCCAATCTAATCCAAACCTAGACTGTATTCAGCCCCTGAGACTTCCTGCTGAATAAGCTTATCCTTTGTTCTTTCTGAGTTCTGGCTGGCTGGTTCAAATGCCTCTCCCAGCTGACATTCAAAGTGGCTTCTCTCTCAGCCTTTGCCCTAATTGCTCTGCTTGGCCTCATACTAAAACTTTGGCAATCTGTCCTAATATTCCAGCTCCTTTTCATTCTCTTGCTTGTTCTGTCTTCACAGTGTCTAGCTTGTTCTCTCTGCGAACTGTCTCTGTACAACTCTCCTGGTAAAATTGCCTCTTCCTCCTCCTCCCTCTCTCAGTGATGTTCCTTTTTAAGTCACTTCTCTTTCCTCTCTTGTTCTTGTGAGAGTTGGGCATCGTCTATTCTGTCAAGTCTTTTTCTGATTCGTCACTTTGTCTGCCTCTCAATCAGACATTACTTTTAAGCTTGGCTGCTTCCTTCTACCAATTAACTTGACCTTCATTGTTTGGGATTAAAGGTGTGTACTAAGGGGGTGTCTATATTCCAGCCAGCATAGCCTTGTTGCTGGATTAAAATCCCTCTACATTTTCCCCCGTTCTGTTTAAGCTAAAAATTGTACTTCTACAACAGAAACAATATTCAATCTCATAAACATAAGAGTTCTAATGTCCTTATGAAAATCCATTGATGTGATGATCCTTCACACTGTAGTCCTGATCATCTATCTTCAGCAAATGTCCATTTCAGCATCAAGGTGTTCAATCTGCCAGGATGATGAGCAATCAATCTGCCCTTCTTCAACTGGCTTGTTGAACTTTTTCCATGCAGGGGAACCTGCTTTCTGCATCACTGTCTTTGAGTGTCTCTTGGAGTTGTGCCTTTCATGTGGAAGCTTCTCTTATTCAGATAGGATCTTTATCAATTTTAAAACATCTTTAAAGTAAATAGGCTCATCTAATTCAGCAGTATCTTTCAGCTAATCTTATTCCCCCTTTTTGTCTATCAAGGTACAATTATATATCTTTATGAATCCACGCATAAAGTAGACATTCAGACACTGGAATTCCATGCGCGTACCCCTGCCAGCACGCCAGGCTTTTACACATTATCATTAAGTTGTCTATCTTGATCCCCAGTTTCATCAGATACCATAGGCTCACCATTAAGCACTTCCTGTTCTCTTCTCTTCCCCCGTCTTTCGTCTCTCAAGCCGTTGTTTTATCATAGCTGATTTTTCTTGTTATACAGATATTTTTTCAACCTTTTCTGAGAGGAAAAATATAAAGATTTCAGTTGAAAGTATGGAGGGATTTACTCCACTGGTCACAATTGCAACAGCTTTTTCTGTGACGGCTTTTTCAAGTAACGTTTCTATCCCCTCAGCCACTACCCTTGGCATTTTTTTTTTTAATGCAGGAAGAGTCTATGTAATTAAAATTGTCTTTTGGCATGGCTTACTGTTATTTGATCATAATTCACAGAGGCTTCTGCGTTGTTTCTTGCTCTGGGCTTGGGTTCCTGTTGCTCTGAGGTCTCCGAATCACTCTGGGTAGTAGGCTGGACTCAAAAAACTGATGCTTCCTTTGAAGATGATTACAGATGAATTTCTCCTCTGGGGCTTTTTATCAGATGTCTCCTGTCCTCTGCTTTCTGCAACATCGGTGGGCTTTCTCCTTCTCCAATCACATTGGATATTTCTTCCAGCTACGTCGTGTTGTGCTCATGCAGCTTGTGTGAGGCCCTGGCGTCAATCCCTAGTACCACAGCAGACAAAACTGTTGAGGTTGGGAGCACCCTCTTGCTGAGAGTCTGACTGCAGGAGGCACGTATGTAATCCTCTAGTTCCACTGTTTTTTCTCAATTTCTGTTGGTGTCCAAACCGTGGATCTGAGCACCTTCTCCGTGTGCATCCAGTTTTAATCTTAATGCTTGAAGGGATCAAGTAATACAAAGTCTTGTGTGTGTTAATATGCTCATATGTGTATAAGGGCATGTGTGAACACATGTATGTAGAGGTCAGAGGACAACCTCAGGTATCATTCCTCAAGACCTGCTCACCTTATTTTTTAAGTTCTTACTTTGTTTATTATTACTGTGTATGTCTATTTATGGTATTCATGTATGAAGGTCAAAGGATAATATATAGGAATCTGTTCTCTTCTCCCACTGTGGATTCTGGGATTGAACTCAGGCTATCAGCCCTTTTACATACCAAGCCATCTCACCAGCTAAACACCTTGTGTTTTTTTGTTTGTTTTGTTTTGTTTTGTTTTGTTTTTAAACAGGGTCTCTCACTGGCCTGAAACTCACTAAGTAGACTATGCTGGCAAGCAAACCAGGCAGAGGATCCACCAATCTCTGCCTTGCCAGTGTTGGGATTCCAGATGTACACCACTACCCCTGACTTGTTTACATGGACTCTGTTTCTTGAACTCAAGTCTTTTCTTAGCTAGGGTTTCTAATACTATGACGAAACACCATAACTAAAAAGCAAGTTGGACCATGACAAAAAGGGTTTGTTTGATTTAAACTTCCACATTGCTGTTCATTATTGAGGAAGTCAGAACAGGAACAGGATTCTGGAGGCAGGAGCTGATCAGAAACCATGAGGAACACTGCTTACTGGCTTGCTCCCCTGGCTTTCTCGCCTGCTTTCTTATAGAACCCAGGACCACCAACCCAGGGATGGCTTCCTCACAAAGGGCTGGACCTTTTCCATTGGTCACTAATTGAGAAAATGCCCTACAGCTGGATCTCATGGAGACATTTTCTCAACTGAAACTCCTTCAAGTTGACACAAAACCAGCCGGTACACATCCTCTTGCTTATGAGACAATCACTTCACCATCTGAGCCAAGTTCCCAGATTTAGTACGCCAGTCTTTCTTCTCAAGGAACATACAATGTATGGGACACATGTGCACACCAGTTAAGACAGTATGGCAACACTGAGAAATCCAACCCTCCACATTAGTGTTTCTCCCAGCCCTCTAAGGACCACAGGATCAGAATCACACAATACACAGCTTGCGTTAAGCTTTATGTTTCTTACTGGAGATGTATCTAAGTCAGTAGAATGTTTACCTAGCATTCAGAAGGCCCTACCTTCAATTCCCAGGACTGCATAAACCAGGCATGATGGTGCCTACCTATGATCTCAGCACTTGGGAGGTGAAGGTAGGAGGATCAGAAGTTTAAGGTCATCCTTGTCCACTTGGAGAGTTTGAGGCCAGCCTAGGTTACATGAGACCCTATCTCATGAAAGGCATTGGGGGTGGGGGGCGTTAGAAAGATGGCTCTTGATTGGCTAAGACTGCTTGCTGCTCTTCCAGAGGACCAGAGTTTGATTCCCAGTATCCACATCAAGTGGCTCCCAAGCACTTGTAATTCCAGCTCCAGGGGATTCTACACTTTCTTCTGGCCCCTGTAGATGTCTGTATATACCCACATGGACAAAGAAATGTATGCATAAATAAAGCAACTATAATTTTTAAAGGGGTGTATGTTCTTGGGCCCATTCATCTCTGACGCTTTGGTTTTTCAAGACAGAGTTTCTCTGTGTAGCACTGGCTGTCTTGGAACTCACATCATAGAGTGAGCACTGGCCTCAAACTCAGAGATCTGCCTGCCTTTGCCTTTTGAGTGCTGAATTAAAGCTGTGTGCCACCATCTTTTTCTTCAACTCCTACAGGAGTTCTGGTGCACACAAAAGCCTGAGAACCACCAGCATGCCCCAAATCAAGCAGAACAAATTGCACACGTCCTTTATTTCCCCCACTATCAACTGAGATATCCTCAGCCAGAGCACTGCGCCTTTAAATACAAGTTAGAAAGGGGTTCTCTTGTTGCTTTAGAGTAAGAAAGTCTTTTTATCCTGACTCCGCCAAGCCAAGTCCTTTGTATGTCAGTCTTGATTCATGCACAACAATCTCTTGCCTGGCACAGTACCACACTACTTTGGTTCAAACACTCAAGAGCAGAGGCAGGCAGACCTCTGTAAGTTCAAGACCAGCTTGGTTTGCAGATGGAATTCCAGGACAGTCAGGGTCACACAGAAAGAGCCTGTCTTTAAAAAAAAAAAAAAAAAAAAATCCAAATAAAAAATAAAATAGTCTCTCTCAGATTGTTGGGGTGTTTTGTTTTGTTTTGTTTTTGCTGTTTGTTTTGTTTTTCAAGACAGTGTTTGCCCTGGCTGTTGCTTTGTAGACCAGGCTGGCCTCAACCTTATGAAGATCCACCTGCCTCAGCCTCCTGAGTGCTGGGATGAAAGGTGTGTTCCACCAAGCAGGATGCAAAATAGCCTCTTAAAGAGACATTGTCATTTTTGGCCACTTTATTTTCTAAAATCTGTCAGTTAACTAGAGACAAGTCACCATAGTGATCTCTTCAAACACCTCAGCCCTTCCTCACTCAGCAACTGCTCCCTCTTCTGTCTGGTTCCAGGAGGAAAGCTGTCTGTGGTCCTGAAGGCTGAAGACATCCCTGAGCTGCTAGGCCCAGCTTTGGCTGCACTCGCCAAGGTAGGTGCAGCATCTGCAATGCTTAGGAGCACAGTTGTGTGTGTGTATCTTGAGAGAAGGCCTCCGGAGGAGGAGAACACAGGCTGCCCAATGGCAGTGGGGCAGGTTGATTTCTGAGGAAGCCTGGGGTGGGCTGTCTTCAGGGAAGACAATGGACTTCTCTCACCAGGTAGGGTGTTTACCAAGGAGATGGGTTAAGCAAAGGGCTGAGGTTGGGGTTGGCCGGTATGTTAATCTAGGACATTCGGGAATGAGGGCAGTACTTGTGTAGCCTTGATGACACTGACTTAGCAAACTGGACACTTAGTCACAGGAGTGGGGGGGGTGATGTAACAGGAGATTGGGAGCTATGTAGGTCAGAATGGGGGTGCCTCCAAGGTCAAACGGTTAGGCTCCTGTTCTCTCAGTCTCACTGTGTAAGCCAGGTGGCCTCCAACTCAGAGCTCCTTCTGCCTTTGCTTCCCAAGGTGCTGGGATGAAAGGTGGACACTACCATGCCTAGCTAAAGTGTGATTTTTATTTGCTTCCTTACATTTTTGCAGGGGAGGGTCTTTTTAATTTTTAAATTTTTTGAGATAGGTTTCCATGTATCTCAGAACACAGAAGAAAATCTTGAACTTCTGACCACCCTGTCTCCATGTCCTGAGTGCTACATCCCAAGTACAGGCATGTGACACACAGTGGGTTCATGCAATGCTGTGATGAACTTTGTGAGTGCTGGGCAGGCACTCTATTGACGAGCCAGCTACAAACCCAGCCCTGGTTTGACATCTCCATAAAATCTCCTAAGCAGCATCCATGCCCAAGATTCACTACTACCTTAAAAAAGGAGATAATGTGCTTTAGCCCTTGCTCTCCATTCATCATGTTTTTGCTGTCTCCATTAGGAAGCCAGAGTGCAGACAGGCATGGCGTCACAGCTGTAATCCCAGCACTCAACAGGCAGGAGCAGCTGGCTCTCTGTGGGTCTGAGGCCAGCCTCATCTACATAGTGAGTCAAAAGCCAGCCAGGGATACAAAATGAGACTCTATTTCAAACAAAACAGAGCAAATAGACTTCTGGGACCCACATGGTAGGAGGAGAGAACTGATTTCTTGTCCACTCACCAGACATATGTGCCATGGCCACACACAGAGAAAAACTCACTATGGTATAATAATTTAAAAACTACATGTCTTAAGCTGGGCGGTGGTGGCACACACCTTTAATCCCAGCACTCCAGAGCCAGGGGCAGGCAGATCTCTGTGAGTTCAAGGCCAGCCTGGTCTACAAAGAGAGTCCAGGACAGCCAAGGCTACACAGAGAAACCCTATCTCAAAAACAAAACAAAACAAACAAACCAAAACCACGTAGTAGAGCTCCCATGTGAATTTTAGTCTCTATGACTTTTAAACTATAACTTTTTTGGTTTGGCTTGGTTTTGAAACAGGGTCTCCCTGTGTAGCCCAGGCTGACCTTGAACACATGATCATCTAGTTTGCATCTTCTGTGCTTTGGGGTTTAGAGGCATGGATCACTATGCTTGACTTTACCATATTTTGTTTTGTTTTGAGTCAGGGTCTCACTAAGTAGCCCAAGATGGCCTCAAATTTGATGAATCCTCTGTCTGTCTCTGAGTGTTGAGATTCTATATGTCCTCGCCATTTCCTCTCATAACTGCTACTTATTCGTTTGTTTGTTTGTTTATTTATTTATTTATTTATTTATTTTGAGAAAGGGCCATATGTTTCTCTAGCTAGCCTAAAAGTCACTACATTGCTGCAGATGATCTTGAACTCCTGATCTCCCTGTCTCTCCCTCCCAAGTGCTGGGATCAAAGGCTAGCACCATACCAAGTTTGTATCGTGCTGGGGATAGAACCCAGGCCTTCGTGCATGCTAGGCAGATAATCTACCAGCTGAACCGCATCCCCAGCCTAAGGCCTCCACCTGTCTACACGAACAGTTCCCAGTGCTGAAAGAGCACCTTGGGTTGAGAGGGGAGCCCTGTGAGAGCCTCCTATGGAAGATGAGCTTGTGTGGGCTTAACAGTAGGGAGAACTTTGCTGGAAACAAGTGGGAGGCAGGACAGGAGGGACAGAAGCAGAAGGCAGGTGTCATGTAAGAGGGTGGGAAGCCAGCACACAATACACAGGGCAAGTCAGGAAGTTGAGTTCAGAGTCGGAGGGATAGGCATAGACTGCAGGCATGGAAGGCCCTGTGGGTTTGCACTGAGCAGGGCGGGAGATCCTCAGAAAGAACCCAGGCACTGTGCTGGGTTTACCTCAAAAACTGTGCTACGTGCACAGGTAAAATTCCAGTTCAAAGGCTGTTGCTGGGCAAGCATTTTTACGATCAACCCTTTGGTCTGTTGATAGCAATTATCACTCTTTGTAAATTAATTTAGAGGACATTTAGTCAGCAAGAGACTTGTTTATCCAAAACCTTATCTCGAATGGTTTTCAAGCTCCTGAGCCAGCAATGTGAAATCTGGTTGCTGACATACGTGGCTCATGACACTGCAGATGCCAGAGTACATGCTACAGAATCAGGCCCCACATGGGCTTGCAGCCCAAACAGGCCAAAGCTCTTCCTGATTAGATGACTGATTCTTTTAAAAGTTATAGTCAATAGGGCTGAGTGTGAAGTTTAATGAGGTGGCGGACTGCTTGCCTCACACACAGAATCCCTCGATTCTGTCTCTAGTGCCACACAGACTGGTAGATAGCTATAATCTCAGGAAGACTAGGAGTGCAAGATCATCCTAAACTACACAGTGAGTTTAAGGCTAGCCTGGGCTACATGAGACCTTGTCCCTCCTACACAGAAAAAGGAAGGGGGTAAGGAGAAAAAGAGGAGAGAGGAGAGAGGAGAGGAGAGGGCAGGAAGGGAGGAGGAAAGGGGAGGAGGAGACAGAAAGGAAGGGGAGGAGGGGAGGGGAGACCCCCAGTCATCTTTTTTAGGTGACACTGACTTTAAAGTGCCCCAGGTTCCCAGGTGACTAATCCATGAACACTGAGCCTCACCAGTGCTGTTTCTCTTACATCCTTTGTTTCCCGTCCTTTTCTTCATGGGCTCCATACACTTTTCACCTGCGTTCTTAACCTGTGCATGTGAGTCTTAACCTGCCTCATGCACCTGGTGAGCACGCCCTCCACGAAGGCCAGGCCTGTGTTTTGTACACAACTGACAACAGAAAGGAGAATCAGAGTGTGAGTGGGGGACTTTAGCGACATTTTCTGTCATGGAGCCGCCTGTGGAGTCTGGTAAGCACTGGGGAGTGAGTGGGGGTGAGGTCCATGGTACACTTGGGTCCCAGCTCGGTGCCTGGTCAGTGGAAGGGAAAGGACAGTGGTGAGCTCGTGAGATCCCAGCCAGGAGAGAAATGGAGTGGCCAGCCAGGCATGTGGGGGCAGGTGTGTGTGTGTGTGTGTGTCATACTGTACTGTGCTGGGTTTTTTTTTAGATTCTGAATTTAAAGTTCTTCAAGCATATGTAAGCCAGAGACCAGGCAGAGTCCTTTCTTTTCTATTTTGATTATGTTTTTACTGTGTGTGCGAATGTGTGTACTGTGTCTGCGGGTACATGAACCTAGAGGTCAACAGTGGATTTCCTTGTTACTTTCCACAATCCCCTCTCCTTTTTGAGACAGGGTCTCCATCTCTCTGATTCAGGGGGCCAGGGAAGCCCCAGGGTGCACCTATTCGAATCTCCCAGCATTAGGGCTAATGACATGTTCTTGGGCTAAGCATGGTAACACATGCTTCAAGTCTCACCACTTGGAAGAGGCAGGAAGACCTTTATGAGTCCAAGGCCAGCCTGGCCTATATAATGACTTCCAGGATAGACAAGGACTACAGAGAAAACAAACACTAGCAAAAAAAAAAAAAAAAAAAAGACACAGTCTTGGACTTTGGGTGGGTGCTGAGGATCAGCACTCATAGAAAGAACTTTCCGAATGAAATGAGCCCTTTCTCCAGACCCTTCCTTTCTTTTTTTCTTTTTCTTTTTTGAGACAGGATTTCTCTGTGTAGCCCTGGCTATCCCGGAACTCACTCTGTAGACCAGACTGGCCTCAAACACACAGAGATCTGCCTGCCTCTGCCTCCCAAGTGTTGGGATCAAAGGTGTGCCCCACTATACCCACCTTCTTTTAAAATTTTTTTTCATTACATCTTTTTGTGTGTGTCTGTCTGTCCCTCTGTCTGTGTATGTAGGCATGCACATGGTATGGTACCTATGTGGAGGTCAGAGGGTAATTTTGAGGAATCTCAGTTCCATCCCATCAGGTGGGATCTAGGGGGTTGAACTCAGGTCATTAGAGTTGATGGCGGGTGCCTGCATCCTCTGAGCCATCACAAGGATGAGAGTAGCTTGCGCTTTCTGCTAGTGGAACTGGCAAGCCAGGGGTGACTTGCGTGGACTTCAAACTATGGCCTGAAATTTAAAAAAAGACCCAGCCCCAAAAAAGGTTCCCAACATCACAAAGGTCAAGGGAGTGTGCTGCCTGGGGGAAACTCCAGACTCCAATTCCCTCCCTAGTGCCCTCCACTTGTTGGAACCTCACCCCAGGTATGCCCGTTTACACACTCATGATGAAATGACACACTCGCACCCCTGCCGGACACTAGGTGGTGTGGCCACATGCACACGCCCAGCTTTCCCTCGGGAAGCCCAGGGCTGGGCTCAGTCATGAAGAGTCTCAGCACACGCTGAGCAGGGTCTTGTTCCTAATGCTGGGTTTCCTTGTTTCAGGACTCGCTGGATTTCCTCTCTCTTGATCTGTCTTATGACTGCCAAAGTGTGGGGACGCTACCTCAGAAGCTGAGTGAGGTGCAGGTAATGTGAGCGCTTCCCCAACTTGATGCTGAGTGGCAAAGCTTTATGGATGGCTTACTGGAGATGGGATGCTTCGGTAAGGCAGGGCTGAGCCTCGGCTCTGG